>NC_056463.1:23432665-23762584 GCF_008729295.1 Plectropomus leopardus
TTTGACTTATTATTTAAACAATTTGAATAATTTTTTCAATACAGTTTGCAGGGGGAACTTTTTTTTTTTTTTAAATCATGATTCCTGTTATTTATTACTTAATATTTAATCATTAATTTATCTGAGTGACTGGATGTGTTCTCACCAGCAGGCCACGATGGGGGTCGAAAAGGAGGAAGCAGAGAGGCACTAACAGGACCAGCCTGAAGGCTTCTAGATTCCATGGCTGACAGGAAGCTCATGATTGAGGTCTCAGAAGTAACACTGCTCGAGTCAAGTGCTCCTAACGGTCAAATGAGAAAAAGAATAATGACCACAGGTAACACATCACACTGAATGTGCCAGGTAAATAAGAGCTATTTAAAGGGTTAGTTAACCCAAATTGCAAAAAAAAAAACATTTCTCACTTGCTCCTTGTGATATCAACAAGATTCTTAACAATGAACTGGTCAGGTTGATGTATTGGTTTGAAACAATCTAAAAATGTTGTTTGTAACTGAACAAATTGAATTACCCCAGTTAAAACGGTCCACAGCAAGACCTGTGCATTATCCAGAAACAATGAGTGTAATTTTTCAGTGTTTTGAAAATGAAATTTACATCCGCCACTTTGATTAGAGGCACACATCACAAGGTCAGACCTAGATATACCAGAGCATATAAACCAAAGACATTTGCATGACTAGATGCCCCTAAGGGTAAGTGACAGAGTATGTTCGTTGTAATTTGGGTGAGCAAACCTTTTAAAAACATTGTGAATAGCATTCATATCTCACCTGCTGCAGCAGGAAGGTGTGATGTAGTGTAGGTGGGAAGCTGGTGGGTGGAAGTGTAGCTTTGCCTCTGGAGGAGCTCAGCATCAAGGTGTGCTGCACCATAACTGGAACTGCATCAACACACAAACACACACATGAAAGCTCTCATCTTCACGAGCAGCAGTGAGGCATCCAGATTAGTAAATGACTTCTCTTGACACACAGCATGCTTATCTTCAAGTATTCATTCTGTGAAGTCTTTACTGAGGGACAAACACCATACTTGCAGAAAATGCAAAGACAGCTCAGTGAAGCAAGCTTTAAAAAAATGTGCTAAATACATGCTACTATTGGTAACAGAAGTAAGTCAGTCATGAAAGGTACATTATTTATACACAACATAGCACACCTTTAAAACACCTATAAAAACAGGACACTGTTTTTTCCAGGAGAGAACCAGTTTCCCTCTTGATGTTAGAGAAAAAAGTTAAGAATATATAAACAAACTCTATAAGCAGAAAAGATAAAAAATCTAAAAGATAAAAATCTATAAACAAATTCTATAAACAGAAAAAAGATAATCTAGAAACACATTTTGCAATATTATTCTGACTGAAAATAACTAACAGCCTCACAGGCATATTAGTTCATAGAAGTTACGTGAAAAGTTCAGAGCTCCTACTATAAATCTGAATGACTGAGGACTTTAAAAGTGGTTTATAATACTACTACTACTACTACTACTACTACTACTAATAATAATAATAATAATAATGATAATACATTTAATTTATAAAGCACTTTTCAAGATGAATTGTAGAATTCCCCTGTCACTGTTGTTGATGTCAAAAGATAAAAAACAATTGCCAGAATAGGTATGAGAAACTCTGATCTGATAATGAGGAAATTAGGAAAAAAAGTTTAATGTGTGACACATGACTTTATATTCTCTTGGGGGAAAACTCATAGGAAACTAAAGTAAAATCAGAGATAATCAAATGCAGCCAGCCTGATCTGAAGTGTTCCCTTTTTGCCGGAAGGTAAACATCTGCGGAGGAACACAGAGCTGAAGGGGAGTCATCAGCCTATTTCTGCGGACCCTTCAGCGATCTTCTGTTATTGAACTATTCTCTGCTATTTGATTATAAAGGAACATATAGTTACGTCCAATTAATGGAATCCAACATAACAGATCTGCCACATATTTACATTTTTGAAGATTATAACGTTCTGTTTTTGTTCACACTGACTGAGAGGTGTTAATGAAAAAATGTTTCTTCCTGAGGCTGTAGTGGTGTTGTTGTACTGGAGTAAGTGATTAAAGTGGAAATAAACACTTTTAATGTGTTTATTGCAAAATGTAATGGCTATAATACAATGACTCCATGTGCGTTTAGACTGATTCCTTATAAGTCTCACTTTGACTCTGCAATTCTGTCGACCCCTGGGTGTGATCTGGAAAAATGAAGGTCCTATTTAGTGCACAAACAAAGTGTGTTAAACATTGCACAATCAGAACAGGAAGAGGATTGCGTGATACAAGGAAAATAGGCGATATGCGCAAACATTGTTGAAAACTGCGACAATGATATTACTTGTGATATGAAATTAAAGTGTTACTCCTTTCTGCATTTTTGCTGCTCTCTGTATGCTGCTAAAATACAACAAATTGCTTTGAGAATTTTTTTTTAAATTAAGGAAATTACTTCTGACAGTCTTTCATCGAACAAACTGAACCAAACACAAAATGCACCATTAAAATATGCTATAAATGCTACATTTTAATGTTCCGTTTTCTTTCGATTCTGTATTTCAGTCAAACAAATCTCTGAGTGCAATATCGCAGTCTTTTGCAATATTTTTATCAGCATGTTGACATCATAATGATGATTAAAAAATGTTTGTTTTTTAAATAAATGTTGTGCAGCCCTAAAGATGATAGCACTTTTGTTTTACCAAGTAGCTATCCCAGTTACTAAAAAGAATCATTGTATGTTTTTTGCAGTGATGTACTATCCCCAGCAGCAGAAATGGCAGACGGTGGAAAAACAAAATTAACTATGGAAAATAAAAATGCTGTATGTCCTCTGTTGTTGGTAGTTGCAGGGCTCTAAAGAAAATAGTAAGTAATTCATGTGTCTTTGTGACAGTGACACCAACAATACTACGTTTGGAAAAGCTAAGGGGGTGGGGAAAGTTGAAAGATTGTTTGTTTCCACTTTAAAATGTGTTAATATCCCCTTAACAACTCTCATTATAATGTGTCACAAATACTATAATGCAGTAACATAATATTAGTGTCATTGTTAAGGTGGGCTTAATAGCAGCTCTGTTGTATTGACTTTCAGCTGATCAGTTAAGTTTCCATATTGTCTCAATCAATCACAAGTACTTCCTCTAATAACTCATCTGTACTGCTGAGGGGAACATAAAAGTTTATTTGTCATTCAACAAAAAGATTAGGTAATCATTTCAATAGTCTAATAAAGTAGGTCAAATTATTTTTTTTCCAGCCTTTGTAGTTGTGCTTTAGAGAGATTTTCGTGCAAGTGATATTTTTTTGTGCTGCTTGTTTACACAACCTGACTTATTTGTAGCACAGTTTTGTCAGTTAGCATGATGAGTTATCATGATTACGCTATGGAGTAAAACATAATACAACAATGCTGAGTTTGACTAAGTTTAAAACTTTAGTAGTTTTTGCGGCTACCTTTGCTCTATTTCTATAAAATGCACGTTGTAATAGTCAAGATGTTGTCAATAATAGCAATGGACTGGTAAGAAAAACTAAAATAATGGCATAAACATGTAAAGACTCAGACGTGTCGCCTCTTAGCTTTTAGGTAACAACACCAACAGCTATGTAACGTTAATTTGAGGTGCCATAACTGACATGACTAGCATTGGTGGCTAGTTACCTATCTTGTTTGAGCTTTGGCGAGCACCTGTGGGTGAAGAAAACAGGTCGACATAATGCTAGTTTAAGCGGTCTAGCTTGTCAAACTTCTTATAGGTGTTAAGTTGAGTCTAGTTAGCACAAACTCTGTAAATGTCCATGCTTTGAGGAGGCGGTGTGCTAGCGAAAACTAGCAAGGTGGGCGACAGTAACAAACGGCTAATGAACCACTGACAACTCAACAACTCCGACCAAATTCCGATATTTCTCCAAACCCTCCAGTGTTCCCGACAACAACAAGGACCTCTGCACTTTCCTCCACAAGCAAAGCTAGGCCCTCCATCACCGAAATTTCCTTCGTTAGGTGCCCTCTCCTTCATCTTTTACCTCGGCTTGACACTAGCTGTGCTGCGGTCATAGGCCCAAGAAGCTACGGTCTGTGCTGGTGGGGCCAGCGCGTCCGCGAAGCTGGAGGTCGGGTAGTTCCTGTCCATCATCCGGTGAAAGATTCACTTCCCCGACGGAGCTTCGTGGAGCAGCGGACACACATCGTAGCAGCCCGGGGTCCAACCCACCGACCGACCGACCAGCGTAGGCAGTCCAGTCAGAGCACCGCTCAGTCCTGAAAACCGCCGTGGAGCCGCGCTATGCCCTGGATAAAAGTCTACCTTTGGCCTTCTGAGTGATTTCGCTGATTTTTGTTCATCTCCCGTCACGGAGAGAGGGTAAGCCCTGCATGGTTTTCACGTACCCATGTTGGTGGATTTCCCAGGATGCACCGCAGACTTTGGCTGGAAGTTTTGTAGTTTTCCTTCCTTCCACCCAAAAGTTCAGCTACATGTCGCTTGCAAGCCACCCGTCTGCGTTTTTCTCTGAAAATCACTTAACGTGCCATTTTTTCCCCTACAGAGTCACAGAACCTTCAAATTCATATACAAAGCGATAGCCCTGGCACTTCTCGGATGATGTGTGGAAATTCCTAAAATTGCCTCAATTAATTCTTAGTAAATTAAATACTATTTATAAATTGAGGCAAGTTAAAAGAAATTGGAAAATTCTCCCCCTTTGTGTGTCTTTGCCACGTTGATGTGTTTGGTCTGTTGTGATTATGTGTCTGTGTTTTGTATTTGTGGTCATGTTGGGACAGCAAAACAAGGGGTCTAAATAATTTGACTGTAAATGCTGTTCTGTTGTTTTGCTCTTAAACAATAAAAAAGACAGTGAAATGAAAGAAATTGGAGAACTTTCCTTTTGGATACAGGCAATAGGGCCCAACTTCAATGTATTCACAAAGGATGTAAAACAGTGCACTTTATTTGTTTTGTAAAAATCCAAATGCTTTGAAAATTAGACCAGTATTTCTAATCTTATTATGAAACATTCTGTCAAAAGGTATCTCATAATGAGCCCTTAATACAACAGCCTGCAGCCAATTCATTTAGTCTATGGTCTTTGAATGAGAACTTTACATTAAGTACAACAGATGTGTTAAAATCTGATTGACAGTGACACTCAGTAATGATAGATTTGTTCTCAAGTCTTTATGCTTTACTGTACTCAACTGCAGTCTTCCTGTTTGTGTTTCTAAAGAATATAGATTAATTATTATGATTATTACTATCAAAGCTGATAGTATCTACACAAAGTTTCAAAGTGTGAATAAGTACAGAGCTATCTTGAACACGTGCACACAATATAACACAAAAGAAAGATGAGACAAAATAATTAAAATATCTATTTTATTCAAAACATCTACAAAAGATTTTCAAGTAGTTATGTTTCAGATCAGCTTAAACACAGCAACTCCTCAAATTCTCATAATGTCACAATGACACTATAATGGCAATTTACAGGGACTTAAAAACTTTTTAACCCTTGTATTTCTGCATCATCTCATTAGACTGGAACATCAGCATCCAACAACCTCGTATAATGCTCGCTTTCTTTGTTTTGGACATGTTGGACAAACTGTTGAGTTACATCTCATCAGTTGAAATATGTCAAAGCTGTCATATTAATCACCGCTATAATTTGTTTTGTAGAAGTTCAAAATGTTCTGCTGTGTTAATGTGAAGTACTGAAAATCTACCTTTGAAGAGCTTCCGCCTCCACCCATTTGTAGTACATATAATAATTAACCACAATGAATACACTGAACGTAAACATGACTTCATATTAGAAAAGCATTCTCATTTTTGATGACTCAACCATACTGTTCCTGACACAGAAGCAAGAAAACCTGTACATTTTAAGGTGGTAAAGATGATGATATACAGATGAAAATATAAAGTGAATCTTAACAAAGCAAGCTGGTAGACCAGTACACCAAAAAACACTTGTACTATCCTTGAAAGCATAACCTGTATGGCAATATATAATACCATCGTGCCATTGATATCAGTTCTGCTGTTATTATTTTTCCTTCTGACGGGGGGGGACAGGAAGCTGTATGACTACACAATCAGTCTGTCTCTCCTCAATTAATACTTGTTGTGTAATGAAACGTAATCATAATTTTATTCTCAGCCCTTCTACACATGCTGTGTCTAAAGCAACTCTCCTCAGGAGCCTAATAATGCAAGCAATTTAAATCTCTCAGCTCCAACACATTATTGATTCTTCATTTTCATTAAGACAAAAAGCAGCAAACTGTGTAAAGGCTTATTCAGCACAGGCTTGAGGTTATGTTACAAAGCATAAAATCACATAGGGGAAAAACAGTTACAGTAGTAGAAGCTACGCAAAACTGCATTTAGGCACTTGTTTAGTATTAGTGGAGAAAGATAATCAGAGCAATAAACTGAAGACAAAAGAAAGTGTTTTGAATCTTGTGATGATGAACGCTAAGCAGAGCAGCACAATGTAAATGTAAAGTGTCTGCTTAATGTTCACAGACATGCAGAGGTGATGTCCTGATGATACTACCGCCGAATACTTCCAGGTCGTGAGCTAAAACCAAAAATAAGAGATGTTATACAAATATGTTTGAGTGTGCTTCCTGTGACAACATTATGAACTGTGTGCAAGAAAAACTTGAAAAGTGAGTTATGACATAGCTGTGAATGCATATGAGGCATACCCTGGATAGGGTGGAGGTGGGGCGTCATGCGGCCCACTTTTTGCGATTGCCTGCTCATAGGAAGGCAGCCCGGGGGGGTCTATTTCCTCCATGGAAGGTGGGGGTACAGGTGGGTGCACAGGTTGTAAGGACACCTCCTCGAGCCGTCGCATTATTAGAGAAGCATTACTCCTCCTTGGTCGCACCCGGATGGAGCTACAGGAGGAGTGTACACATACATGTCATTCATATGTGGCCAACTTAATGCCTTTAAGTTTAAGGTGGAACTTTACTCGTCTTATATAATAAATTGCATTTGAGAAGACGCAGTAACATAGTTTCAAAAGAGCTTAAAGGAACAGTGTGTAAGAGTTAGAGGGGTTTAGTGGCATCCAGCAGTGAGGATTACAGACTGTAACAAGCTAAAACTTCTGCTTAGATTGCCTTCAGTGTTCATTGTTCAGGAAGTTTTTACTAAGAGCCAAATTATCCACAGAGGTCTCTTGCTCTCCAAAATATACAGTTCCGGTGATTTAAACTGATTAAACACTGAATGAAGCAGTTTCCTGTTACAAATCAGTGTTTCTCCAAAGCTGTTTGGCTCATCGGAGACGGGCCGCCAGCCTCACACATGCTAATATGTGCTAGCTTTTTGTCTCTGATAACTTAAGACCCAGATATTAAGGAGGTTTTTACTTGGAGCTGAATTATCTGCAGAGGTCTCCTCCTCTCCAAAACAAACAGACCCAGTGATTCAGACAGTTGAAAACACCAAATAAAGCAATTTCATGTTTAAAAAAAAAAAATCAGTGTTTTTTTTTTTCCAACACTTTTGTCCAGGAGGGTCTGCAAACTACAACGGCCAATGCCAAAAAGTGACTGTCCCTATCTAGAACAGTGTTTGGTTTGTCCTTTCTGGGCTACTGTGGAAACATGGCGACATGTAGAGACAAGGCCCACACCCTATATAGATATAAACTGTTTATTAAACGTAATAAAATGGCAATTCTTAGTTAACAAAAAGACAACAACACCAAAGAACAAATAGTAAATAAAATAGATTCCATTTATGTCAAGATATCCCCCTAAATCCTACACACTGGACCTTTAAATAATGAATCGATTCATTAAAAAAATATAATTTCATGTCTATTTTCAAGCAAAAATACTAAACACTGACTGGCTCCATACTCAGTAATGTGAGTACTGATGCTTTTCTTTGTGTAATAGTAATCTGAGTATCTTTGAGTTTTGTCAGACAAAACAAGCAATTCGATTATACCAAACATTTTCCACTAAATTAATTGAAAAACAAGTAATAAAGAAAATAATAATACTTGATTGGTAAGGAAATTAATACTTAGTTGTAGCCATAGACTAATTATAAACATACAGTCTACAGTTGCAGCCCTCAACAGGTAAGAACAATAGATACTAAACTAGAGCAATTATACTTCAAAACTATGAGTTGCAGTTGTCAGCATATAAAAATGCCCAAACCTCATTTGAAAATGTAAGCTGAGCTTATAGGGGAAACAGTTTGTACCAGTGTCTAAAGCCTCGGGGATACTGAGCTAAAATATTGAGATGAAATCGTGCAGGAATAATGTAGCTACCTTTGTTAGAAATACAGACCCTCTCACTTACTTTGCATGGCCGTCCTTGCATTTTCCTTGACAGAAATACCAGACCAGGAGACCGACGATAACGATGGCCACTCCACCAGCTATCAGTCCCACCAAGAGAGACGTCACATCGACCCGAGAGCGCTTGTCTCTATCTGCGGATCATCATAGACCACAGTGAGTAACTGGACAGCAGGAGTCCTACTAAGTAACAAGCTACATATCACAGGGTGGTTGCTCTGGTTCAGCTGATACTGATTCTGTGGTTTGAATGCAAAAGTGTTGAATTGTTAGATTTTATAGCAGCAGACATAAAGTTATCACGTCTTTTCAGGATTCAGTCCACATCACTGATGCAAAACAAACCAGAGTTGACTCACAATTGGAATTTGAGCAACAGGTCGCATACCTAACAATAATTTCAAAGCTACTGTGCTCAGTGAGACAAGTAGTGAAACTGGTTTTGAAAGTACTAGAACATTACTGTATTTGCTAAAGGCAAGACACAAGTGTTCCTTAAAAACACATTGCCTAAACCACTGGGTCCCAACCTGGGGGTCCCAACACCATTAGGGGGCTCCCAAAGTTTCACTGGGGGTCCTGAGGCTTTTTTTTTTTTAGTTTAAGGGATGTGAGGGGGCTTACATCTCATTCATTTCTGCAAAGAAAACTACATTTTTGAATGTTTAGATTATTATTCAAGAAATAAACTTTCTAAAAAATCTCACAGGATAAGGGTGCCATGAAGACCTGAACAGCCGCTGTAATCACAGAGCCTTTACTCTGCTAAAGTCTTATCTTGCTTTTAAAAAGGTACAATATATAGAACATTAGCCAAGAGTCGGGGTTTAGATAACACTGAATTTGTAAATAGAATATGCCTATTAAGTGTGTATGGTGCAGGGCTATATAACAAAAACACTGTATCATGTATTCTGTATGTATTATTTAAGATTCTGGCAGTTTCACAGTATGTGTAGTATTTTTTCCCCCGTTTATATAGGTTTATAGTGACTTATTCTACTGTAGGGTGTTCATAAAATATATTATATTTATATAAGTACATGTATATTTTTTAATATACTACTGAGGGACATGATTATCTAAATCCATGGTTCAATTGGACTTTTGATTTTAAGGTCAAGGCTCAATTAGATTTTTGATTTAAAGTTTTTTTCAGTACTTACAGTAATGCCATTATGTATGATTGTTAAAAATTAAAATATAATACAGTACAGTACAGAGAACTGTGTAAGCAGTTCCTAAAACTGCAATGAAAACTTATCTCTGATGCAAAATTCACAAGAAATGGTCTGCTAAATTCATCCAAATTGCTCCTTTTACACTAACTTTCTGCAATTATTGTGCCTACTTTTTGGGTTACTTGCACAGTTTTTCAGTTGTTTTGTACTATTATTGTTACGAATTGAATATAATAAGAAATATCCATAAAATATGTCACTAAGTCAGAGGTTGTCATTTTATAAAATAATAGAAAAGGGGGGTTTGTATAAAAGTTGGGAATTCCCTGGCCTACACCATTTTGCATGTTATATTTGATATCAAAAAATTAAAATGACGTGATGAACAAATGGGTGTATGCATCTGTCTGTTTTTCTTACCTGCTTTGTATTTCTTCCAAAAATCATCCTGCAAAACAAAGCATTGTTAGTCTGAACTCTGCTGTCATTATGCTCATGAAATGACCTCAGTGAGAACATCATCCCACTGAACATGACCACTTAACTGTAGCCGGGACGTTTTCAAAGACCTCCCTTGCTTCTTCATAATTGCAGACTTCTTCATAGCACTCCCGCTCCAGATTTCCAGGGACGAAAATCTCAAAGTCAAACCGGTTGAACAGCAGATGGCGACCCAGGAACAAATTGGCGTTCCCCTCATCTACAAACACTGGTATGTGTGTCCAAACAGTTGAAATGATTTACAACATAACTGACAGATCTAAATGTTTTTACCCTTAAATAGACAGGCACATATAAATATATTGGAAAATTAGTTAATTGCTATTTTCTAATGTATCTAGGCTAAAATAATAGAATTTCAGGATTTTTTTTTTTTTTTTCAAAATATGACCTTTAGTTTCAAAATTACAGTTTCTATTTCCCGAGATACATTGCCCATTTAGGGTATAAATTCAGCACTTTCCCCTTTATTGAATAATTCATTTGCCAACTTTTGAAACATTTTATAAGCAATGAATTAGCTACTCTCTGTCATGTTTTGCATACAAATTGTTATTTACATACAGTTTGTCTTGATAGCTCGAAACAAATCTAATCTTTGAATAAATAACCATTAACATTTAGCAACAAAACATTTATCTCCTGTTTTTATCCTCACTGTGGTGAAGTGGAGAATTTATCATGTGCAGTGGCCCAAATTGATGTAGCAGCCTCAAAATCTGATGAACCATCAAGTAGCAAAACAGTAAGAATAAAAAATAAATAGTAGGGGTTGACATGGGTCGGCCTGGGCGATTATTAAGGCTGATATATGGTATTTTGTCAACTATCTGTATCTGAGTTTTTTTTTATATTCTTCAATAAAATAAATTCATTAAAAAGTGCAGAGAAAGTGTCAGCATAGGAGGAACTTTTACTTTGTAAAACATCAGAGAGCTATTTTTATTTATTCATTTTTTAAAAAAAAATTTCACTTGACTTTAAAAAAAAGTTGCTGGGAACTTGCTGCATATGATGTTGAACATTTCAGTGCTGATTTAACATTTGATAAAGGCATTTAAACAAAATGTTTGTATTGGAGTTTGTTATATTACAACTTCTAAATATTGTCAGAAAGATTTCCATTTTTATTGTAAATACATATCAATTCAAAATATCAGTTATCTGTCTCATTAACTACTAATAGTGTGAATCGGTAGCAGCTGAAAAACCAATATTGATCGACCCCTAATGAGTACAATCAATATTTCACACACTTGTATTATCAATCATCTGTAAAAAAATAGGCTTAAAAACATAAGTATATCTGTAAGTGATTACTGCTGATTTTATTCCTCTAATCTTATTTTGAATTTGTCTGTCACATGACTGTATGTCCCAGGACACAGAAACCACTTAAGAGTAAAGTGGATTGATTTGCAATTCCCCTGTAATATAATGTAATCTCACCTTCTTGGTCTTCAACTGTCGACAGTAACCTCCTCATACAGGCCAGATCTCCATATGACAGGAGTTGCAGGAGTAAACACAGATGAAACAACATGGTCTCACATGCACCTGCGCGCGGATAGCAGGTGGGGCATTAATAGGCAGAACAGAGGGCAGAGTACCATCCACAACACACCCAGCTTCATGTACACCTTTCTGTAACCAACCAGCGACAGATTCTACTTGTATTGTACTTTACCTATGATGAAAACAGGCACATACTGACGGGCAGAGTTCAACAACAACACAGTGAAAGACAGCGAGGAGTGGTAGGTACGTGTCCCAGCCCGGCGCTGATAAGATGAATCAGGAAACGATCAGCGGTGGTCACAAACAACAGCTGAATTTAACAACCTTCTTTCAAAGAGTTTAACTCGGCTCATCCTTCATGTGCGGAATAAAGTAAACTATAGCTGTGGTGGTGCTTGAAAAGCCCAGGAAACTTCCGGTAGGTTAAAAAAAAAAAGAAGAAAAGTTTAGTTTACTCCCAACAGATGTTGCCTCAGCGTCTCCTCAAGTACCTGCGCAGACTCAACCAATCGATCACGTTTACCTGGATAATAAGTTGTGTGAATAAAAAGTGGCCGCTAGATGGCGGCTGAAACCACGAGAGTGAAAGTACTTTCAGCAAGTATTTCACACCAAAGTATAAAATAGGATTTCACATGCATCATCTGACTTCACACTCTGAGTCAAATGCCACAACTGCACTCCTCCCAATGACTAAGCATTGTGAGGCCCTCAGGAGCAGCACGCAATGCCTTGCTGTGTATTTTTATATTCATATTTTGTTTATTTGCTCATTTCAGTGTGTATTTTCCAATACAATGACAAAAACCCATGATGCACTTTTCTTCTCACAATACTTCTTCACGATCCTTGAACAAACAGTAGCAGGATGAAGAAAAACATATAGTACCTGTCCCTGTCTTACTAATAACAGTAGCTATTGTAGATACAGATACAAAAGGCCAACCTTTCTTTATTCACCTTTCTTTAAAAAAAACCCCATATATTTAGCAATAACAATAGAAATAACCAATTACAGTCATCTTAATATTATTGTTAATCAGAGTGTCACATTATTTGTTCATTTTACCTTCTTTTAAATTGAATATTTGAGCTTCATTTGAAGTCCATATCTAGAGAATTCCAGTTTGACTCCATATACTGAAACACACATTTGCTTCAATGTAGTGCGACCATACTGACTTTGAACAAACTTTAAATTAAACTTTCTTCACCCACAAAATGACCATTTTTAAATAAAGTTGTCATGCCACGTTACTTTAGTTTTCTTGCATTCCTTCAGACAATTGTGAACACAGGATATTGATTTTTTTTTTTTTTTGACTGATTTGGGACCACGTTTAACAACAGCAAAACTATATCAAAACATCAGTGCTCAAACTCTTATACAACTGGTGCAGTATAATCAAAGCTGCATTTGTCCTGTTGTAGGCTCAGTATTCACACGCATTTTTACAAACATATGCATCTGCAAAATATGTCTTGATAAAATGTTGTTGTTACACATAGTCCCTAACCAATCAATAATCAATATATTCTCCATTTTCCCTGGAGGCATACGAGACAAAAACAATGTTTTTTTTCCCACAAATTCAATGTAACATGCATGACTAATTGATAAACAAATGGTCACTTTTTGGGTGAAGTATTCCTTTGAGCTGTTGAAATAAAAAAAAGCTCTTGGAAAGCAGCTACATATCTAAAATGTAAATGTAGACATATTTCTTTTTTCCTAACACAACAAAACAAACAGTAATAACACAAGTAATATGAAATCTTGCTTATACTGAATGCTTATTAAACACACTTTCTCTCTTTCCATATTGCATAGTACTAAATGCTAAACAATTAACACACTTAAACACTCATTTTAAAAGGGGCTACCATGCAGTAGATAAAGAATAGTAGTAGGCCTTCACCCTATTAAATGTAGGTGACATACTTACATTTTTCTTAAATTATTATTTTAGAGGCTGTCTTGATGGTTTTATGGCTTGTGTTTTATAATGTAACCTTGGGGTGATCTTCCCGACTAAGATTTATTAGGTTTAAAAGAGACATCTTACTTTCATGACACTTAAAACTTAAAGGGTCATTCAGTCTCAGTATCAGTGTTGTATCTTTACTACTAGAGGTGAAGGGGTAGGGGCAAATTACTGTTGTAACACAATGCTAGCTTTTGGGAACTTTGCATCAAGATGTTTAAAAACAATAAACCTCCTCTCAAGATCTCTCAGTAGCTTGGGAGCTGGTGAATACATCGCTATGTGCAGGCCATGTGTGGGACAATGTTGTGTCATGGGCTCCTGAGTCATTTTGACAGAAAAAGCCATCTAAATTAAAAACACACTTAGTCTGACATTTTCCACCACAAAGAATGGTGACTATAGCAACTTTAGAGACACAACAGACAGCAAAACATGCAGCAACACAGTGAAGATAAAGTTTCCCATTCTGCCCGGCAACAGTGTTTATGTTTCACACTCTCCATGTAAATACACATATCTGTCTCTGAGCCTCAGGGCCTTTTGGTCGCTGTTTATGTAGAGCAGAGATAGGATGCTATTGAACATTATCTGACTGACTACTGGATGGTGCTAACTGAAGGGCAGTGAGAGCCCATCGCTTGTACTTGGCTACATCTCTGGATACCATCAGGGTCTTAGATTTATCCAGACAAATGTTTTTACGAAGAAAATGCATGACGAAAATGAGACATTCCAGACTTTATCTAGTGTATGATGTCAGATGATGTTGCCACCTTACAACACGTACTGCCGTATCACCGTTATAATGACTAACAGTGTCTCACTGCTTGGGAATCCATGTGGTGCTACATTAGTTTACATGAGGAGGTTTGTTCTCATGCACAGTAAATTGAATAGTATGTAAACCCTGCTAACATCTCAGTCATCTAAAATTGGAAAAGGGGCCCCAGTTAAATCATAAAAGTGACCATTTTCCATAGCTGTAAAACAAATGAAATTAAAAAGCACAATATATCCCTCTGAGAGGTATTGGAGTGAAACTGTAAATTAGAAGAAAATAGGAATACTCATGAAAAAATAAGTTACTCAAAATTTAAATATGGTACTGAAGTAAATGTACTTAGTTACTTTCCACATCTGCCTATAAGCTGAGCTGCATGCGCAAAAGAGGTAAAACAGCTCAGTTTCCAACTCGAACATCAATTTTTTGCTGTTCCATCACTTAACAATGCAGAAAAACCTCTATCTGACTGTGATAAGGAGAGGTCACGAGGCTTGCACAAGATAAACCAACCACCGCACCCAGTATTTACATCTGGGACATCTCACATGACGGACCATCAACAAAACAGTTACTTAAAGCCAGTGGGACAAATTACCGCCAAGAGGACAGAGAGAGATCACTTTTATAGAATGAGAAAAGTAGCTGACAAGCTGTATGTTGCAGAGAAAAGGAGCACATGCTGAGCGATAGAAACCAAGATAGAAGGCTTTACAAACATTGCGTTAAGCCTTGGTCACATTCGTTTCTATCTGCTTTTCGCTTCACCTTGCAGGTGGCTGTGATGAGGTTACGCTCCTGAGAATGTGTTCTGTGATTTACTCTTGCTGATAAGAGTCGGAGATGCTTGCTCCCTGTGGACAACTGGACAGAAGTGAGCGGTGAGCCTCTGCAGACCTCTGGTATGATAGGAAAAAGAACACACTGCAGCCATAAATGTGTACCTCTAATAACCATTGCATCAGAGGGAAAATAATTTAGTGTTAGGGTTGAAATGTTCAGATTATGAGGAGTGGCACACAACTAAAAAACAAAATAAACAGGTTGAGCTGTTGCTTTATTAGTAAAAGAAAAGACTACGTGTATTTGGGGAGGGGATTTAAAGAGTGCAATGTCAGTAGTCTGCACTTTGTCAGTTTGTGCTGATTTCATCACGACCCCAGAGGGAGAGAACTCCAACAGACCCCTTTTACACCTAATGCCTGGGCCATATATCATTAGAGTTCACATCCTAATGCTTTGGACCGGTGCCTGAGAACAGATCTGTGCAGGATAAATGGCACTTAACTTTACATCAATGGGAAAAGAAAAGGTAAACTTAAAACAGGAATTTAAGAAGTCCTTGTTTTTCCACTTTTCAGACGCATCAAAAGACAGTGAGTCATGCTGACTACAGCTGAACAGTATCTTTTACCCCGGTGGACAGCTTCATATCTGTAACGGCAGTGAATCAGCCACAAGCTTGAAGCGTTGATGCTACAGTAATGCAGTTCTGACCCCAGCAGACAGGGTCATCTTAAGTTCACGTTACTATTGTCACCTTTCATGTGTTCCCAGACAAGTGACCCTCTTGTTGCAGGCTATATGTCACCCTGAGTCACAGCTCATCTAATACTGGCATGCCGTCCTTTAACCAGAACCAGATGCTGAGAGCCGCTAGAGGACGAGCCCCCATTAACGTCACTGTATGGCTCTCTGAAAAGATCATAAGGCAGTTTGTGGGGTAGATGTCTAAAAGACTAATAACATACTGTTTTATTATCCATTAATGGTACAGAAAAGCTTTTGGCTGTTTCACAAAATCAAGCTGCGTGTTTGTTATACAACTTGCCACGTTTACTTCAAAAATAACTATGGCAATCTTTAATTATTAAAAAAGTCAGGAGCATTCACAGGTGATCTCCACTGTTCTTTTATTGGATGAATATAAAAGCTGATCAATTCAGTCTGGGGATTTGGAGAGCAGAAAAGAATAGAGGGCCAGGCAGTCTAGACAGTTGAGTTAAGGTGGAATTAAGCAGTAGGTGACAGGGCTTGCAGACTGGTCTTGACGGCTGCGAGGTTGGCCTTCCAGGAGCTGAGGCTGTCGTGCAGCTGCTGCCACTGCTGCTTGCCAAAGGTGCGGTGTGTGCTGTGGCTGATTGAGTGGAAAACAGAAAAGCAGGAATGTTAAATTGACAAAAAAAAATGCAGGCAAAGGTCACTTATTGCACTTATTGCACCTCTGAGAAAATAAGAGCTATAGTAAATGGTGCTGTGACAAAAGACATGACATTGCCTGTATTATGATCTTAAATCACAGCCATGTGGAGGCAGAATCATGAGAATTTTAAAGAACAGAAACTATTTTCTCATTGGAAATCTATGAACAATAACATTTTATCTTGTTTCTACACAGATGACATTTTTTTCTGCAGACCAGAACCAAATAAACTCAAAGCGTCCTTGACCCTTGACTATTGAGACCAGACAGCATGAGCCAGACTCAGGAATATAAACTCATCCACATACTTCTTCAAATCAGTGTTTCCCCACACACAGAATTTACTTGGGCAGGCTGTCCAGGTTTATTAATGGCCACCCAAGTAAATTCGAGTGCACTGCACGCTGCACTAATTTCCTTCAGCCCCAAACTTGCTCTGCTTTCTCTCTTGCACACTCTGAAGTTCAAGTTTGTGGGAAACTGCTGATTTTGAACTAGCTCTGTGTCATCACACTGAGAACACATGAACAATGTTGGGCTCTCCTCATGTCACTAGGACCCGCAGCCCTCAGCCCATTCACCAGCTGAGGTCTGCTAGATCATCAATGACCCCTTTCACATCCCCGCCCTGCCATCAGTCAGCCATCAAATCTAGATTTGTGGAAAACACTTTCTACTTACCTCACAACAACTTTTCTCTGTGTCTGGTCAATTTTGCAGTACACCATCTTGGTCCGAACAGCTACAAATAAAAAGCAGACAGAAAGGAATTAAGGGGCAGCAAAAAGCTCTGACAGAAAGCAATAAAAACAGTAGGAGTGGAATGTAATTAAGTAAATTTACACAAGTACTGTACTTTATTTAAAAGCTTTAAATACAAGTAACTTTGCAGATCAGATTATCAATACAAAATAAAAATCAACTTGTGAATTATAATGCATTATTACAGACTAAACTTTTGCTAAAACCTTATAACTGAACTGAAAGTGACATTTATCTATGTTCTCTTCAAACCAGACTTCAATACTAAGGTTTTAACAAAAATGCATGTGTTTGGGCTGGATGAATGAGACTTGGATTGTAATGCATGAGTTGTGTGTGAGTTTGTAAATGGATGTTCTGATATAGTTTTCTAAATGTGGTCCCCAATCACAAATTAAGTTTTCATTACAAATTCAAGTAACAGGGTATAACTAACTGTGTTTTGTGGTTGAAGTATTGCTTTAAATAAAAGATCTGAGTACTTTTTCCACCACTAAAAAACACAACTGATAAAAACTTTGATTCACAAAATGGTAAAAGTGCTATTCTTGGTTCTATGCCATTTTTTTCAATGAAAAACACTGATAACTGATATGATCACCTCTGCATTTTTTAAAGGAGGGGGACATTATTCTTCAGTACGAGAGGGAAAGTCAAAAGGATGTCTGTCTGTTTGTAACCTTGTCCAATCAATATCCCCCCCTCCATTTAGTCGCCTGTGCGAAAATAACAGCATATTTAACAAAGGGAGACAGCGAGGATTAATTTGAGGTGAAGTGCTTGTACCGTCAATGACAAAAGCCTCAACGTCATCAGCTCCGATCTGCAGCTCCTGTTGCATGGTATCGAAGGAGATCTCCTTGAATTCCACAGCCATGCCCATGAATGTCAGCAGACGCATCTTGGACATGTTTTGCTCGTGAGACAGGCCTGGAGAGCAACACGCAGGGATCATTAAGCACAAAGCAGTCACAGTCGATTACTCTCGACTCTGGGAGTTTCCCTGTGATAATTGTTTCTACATTTAGGAGCATGCAGTCAGGGAATCTACTCATTAACACAAACACCACTCACACATTGTCTGTTTTGAGAGTCCATCCTACACATGCTTGTAATTACACCGAAGCCTTGAGTAGTGAGAACGAGACACACTGCTGACACACACACATTCCTACACTGTGTCAACAGCGCGCCGAGCACTGGCTCTATATTCATAAGAGTCTCAAGTAGGAAAAGGTGCTTCAGGTGGCCATTAAATGTACTTTTGCACTGCACAGAGGTATCTGAACTTAACTTGCTTAGGAATCAAATTTATCATTATGTTTGAACCTCAAGCTCATTTTCACTCAGAGGTTTTGACATTATTCAGCGTCACAGCAACAGCAACATTTATCACGATAAAGCTGTCCTTACGGTGGGAAAAGTTTGAAACTGTTCTAAGAAATTCCTAAAGAAAAAGAAATACTCTGAACCACTTTAAAGAAGGCAGCATTACTTGTTTTGTATGAAGCACATTAAGTTTTATTTCACTTAGAATATGTCAGTGCTGATATATAAATAATCACTTACCAACTACATGTACACAAAGGTTTTAGAAAAATATTACTATTGTCCTCATTTATTAACCTGTATACTGTATTTTTTCAACATGATAAACATGGTGAGTATGTGAGTTTGTGTGGAACTGATGCAACTAATATTTCAATCCATGGCTACTCACCAAGAGAGTCAATGAAGTCTTTGTTACTCTGGTAAAACTTTACATATGCTGCCAGTTTTCCACTCACAAAGATGGTTAATAGCTGAAAAGAGAAGCAGAAGAGGGAGACACAATTTTATAAGGCTTTAGAAACACAGTCAGGTCAATGATAACATTGATTAACATTGTACTGATAACTGTGTCCAGATTAGGAACATGTGACAGATCACTGGCTGCAATGCAGAAGTTGGTCCCTGATGAACACTGGCACTTCTTTTAATAGTTTAGCCCTTTGCTGACTCATGAAAAGGCTCAAAGAAATGGCACACGCCCTATTAAGAAATATTTTTTCATTGTCTCAACCTCTTAAGCTGGTAATTTCCAAACATTCCTCCTGCTGAATATTCAACCTTTATAACTGGTCATCGTTAAATATTGGATTGTGTTTGTCTTCGCTGTCATTGAGAATATATATCAACCAACCAGTCAAAAGGCTTTCACATCACTGTGTGTTATAATTCTACTAGTCACATGACACAATGGGCAATCTACTCCTACAAGATTTACAGGTTTGTTGCAGTGTCTGAAAAAAAAGTTTTACATGTGTTTCTTGTGGGGCTTTGAAAGGCACTGAAGAATGTCACACTTTTCAAGAAATAACTCTCATTTCAGGGAAAGTTCATCCTAAAATCAAAAAGCATTTCACCTTTGGCGCTTTTAATCAATTTTAATAGTTTTGGTTTGAGTTGTTGAGTGTTGGAGATAAATAACCAGTACAGGCTGGATATGAGTTTCCTGATTTTGGGGTGAACTGACCCTTTAATAAAACCGATGGGACTGTCAGATAAAATATTTCTGGCAGTAATCTGACAATGTCAGTAATGTCTTTTATATTTGCAACACCAGAGAGTGTTGCACATCCTACAGCACCACTCACGTCGTGGATGAGTTCTCCCTCCAGGAAGCGAACAGGTTTCAGGGTGAGCAGGTGGTCAATCAGAAAGGTGTTGGGGTCTTTGAGAGCACGGACAATACATCTAAAGATAAGGGGAACAGATGGACAGATGGATGAAGGGATGCACATAATATAGAGGTTTAATGACAAATGTTAAAAGAGTATCTTCAAGTCTACCTGTGGGCATCAACACGTGCTTGTGAAGCATTGTCTTCTGTGTAACTCCCCAGCAGCTCAACCATCACTTTTGCTGCGGCGTCACTGTGAAATGAGCAGATTGTTAAAAACACCCAGATGAGATAATTTGCTGCAGGGATAATGCACAATACTACACAGTTTCTTAAATTCTGTGTATTCATATTTTTGTGTCTGTGCATACCAAAATATGAATTTTACACATCTGACCCAATATGTAATTACCTTTTTTTGCAGTCAACCAATGCTTCATACACCAGCCTCAAGAGTGTGTGCTTCTTCTCTGTGTTCAGGTTCCAGTCGATAATCCACTTGCGTACCTGAGCAGCAGCACAAATAGGTATCATAAATCAACTGCAAAGGAAAAAATGCAACCCGTGGAGATTTGAGAAATGTAACAGACATCTTCTTTTCCTTTTAACTGTCTCTGCAGCTCTAAGTTAAGAAATACATACCTGATCAAGGTCAGTGGGGATGAAGGCAATGGCATTACAAGTTGCAGCCACCTTGATGAGGCTGCAGAAGACAGTGTACCTCACTGGAGTGTTCTCATCCATGCCGTGGAACAGGTTACTCAACCTGTTACAGGAAAACATGACAGAGATAGTCAAGTGTTTTTAAACAACAGTAGCTAAGACAGACAGGAAAACACCTTGCTGAAGTTATAATGAACTGTGATAAAGATTTAATTGAGCGCACGCACGCACGCACGCACACACATGCAGCTGCAATGGGGGATTCAACCCAAGGCAATGATGATAGCCTGCTATTATAATGTTAATGGTAATGTTGCAATTAATGCTAGCTAAGAAGTCAGCAGCTGGCATTTGCATTTACAGTTTCAACATTAACGTTGATGGTATATTAACTGAGGAGTAAAAAAAGTCAGCAATAGCTCAAATCATGTTACTAATTTTACCGGCTTGCTTACTTACTTCCTATCAAACATACTGTAAAGCTGCACTGAGATCTCTCCATTGCATTTTGTCCTTGGCAACATGCTGCTTCTCTCCCCATGACAGCTGCACCTTGTCCTTGAGACTAACCAGCTAGCAGGGCCATATCTAGCTTTTTGGGGCCCTTTCTTGTTTTTTTTCTTGTTTTGCCCCTTCTATTTCAAACATTTACAAATTCACACTATATTCCATATGCATCTAGGACCATACACACATGCCCAATTTTAGAAGATACTTGCCAACCAGCATTGCATCTTTTCTGGGGGAAACCCTGAACAGAGAATCTATTTTTTATCTGGTCCCTATTTTTTTCACATGCTTTTTGTTTTGAAAAGAGGATAGCTACTTTTCTGTCTATTGATGCTGTTGGCACAGAGGCCCAGTATCTCTAAGTTATGATTACAAGACAAAAACTTCATATAAATCAACATCAAAACAATGGAGAGCTTCACATCCATACAGGAGGAATATATACTTGGTCAGACAACAATAATTAGAGGAGATGCTGTGCATAGATTAAAGGGCAAAAAGTGAAAGGACTTACAGCTGCATCCTGAGGGACGGTCTCTCTCCTTCACGGAACTTCACCAGTTTCTCACATAGACTTTCAATGAGAGCCTCCTGCTTCTCTGTCTCCAGGATCAACAGCAGAGACACGATGCTGTTCATCACACTCTCTACATCTGCAGAGAGATTCAGCAAGAGAGGCTCATAAGTGATGAGAATTTTTTTTCACATTCAGCAGTAGTATCAGCATCAGCTGGAGCATAAACAGACTGTATTCATGGCATATTTGGCATGGCACAACAGGTGTAATTAATGACATCTATAATCGCTACATTGCACTTAGGTGAGCCAGTTCCAGGGTCGTGGTATTGTGCATGCTGGATCTGGGGCACCTACAACTGCGCTTTTCCTGGTAATGCAAGTCAAAATATCTGCCTGAGAAAAGTGTTTTATGAATAACTCACTGAGTAAAGAGCTGAGGTGTTCTTCATCATCACCTACCTTTATCATCATCCTTGAGGCACACATCACATGCCTCGATGATCTGAGCCAGATCTACATGAAGTCCACCCTCAGAGTTCTCCTCTGATATATCAGCTCCTTTGGCCTTGATGTAGGACCTCAGCTCTGATGCCTGCAATGTGAGAGAGTAAAATAAGGAGTATTAGTGGTTGCTTAGCACCTAAAATCACAAACAGTACCAAGATACATATTGGGGCTGCAACTCCAGATCATTTTCATTGTCAATTACGCTCTCAATTGAACAAATGTTTGTCTATAAAATGTTGACAAACATTCTCAAATGTCCTCTTTTGTCCACAAATGCACGCACATCCATACCAGCAGTGCAGGTGCTGAGACAATATTAAGTAGACATTACATTAAATAAATTGCTTGCACTCTGCTGGACTCCAATGTCCATTCATTTATTACAACAAGGTGGTGACGTTTAAAGCACAGCCACTCTTCATCTGGATGGTTATATTGCCTAAAACACCCAAATATTTGGGTTATTATCAAAGAGAAACAAAAAGGCCAAAAAAATGACTGCATAAGAGGCTACAATCAAAGAATCTGAACTTTATTCCCCTAAAAATTATTTGGACTGATCAATCAATTATTAATTTCATTAGCGATTAATTTAATAGTTGACAACCAATTGATTAATCACTGCAGCTCTACTACATATGTTAGTAATGTAATGAGATTACATTGAGCATTATCATATAGCATAAGGTATGTTTGCTTTTACACACTGTCATGTGTTTTTGTCTTGATCACAAGAATATTTTTCCTGTCAGCTGTAGGAGAAGGTGAAAACTGATTGAAGTTCTCTTCTAACGCTGACAAGCAGGACGCTTAGGGTGGCTTGAATTTTTTGCGTCTATGTTTATTTAGTTGTCTAAACTAGCACTGTTAGCTTTTCCAACGTAATAACAATGGGGGCATTTGTGACAGTGTCAGCAATACATACACTGAGCTACAAACCAAACGAAAATGGTGCTCAACTATTTCAAATCATATCCCATCTAAACGATAGGTGTAATATAATAATTACGAACAACGTGTTCACACATATGTCACATAATCAGCATGTTTCGTTTGCTAGCTGACGGTTAGCTGTTTAGCCTGCTAGCATGCTAAGTTATGTGTTTCGACAGTTTCAATTATCGATTCATCCGCACGCGGGACGACACAAAATACGTTTTTTATAGACGTGAGTAGTACCTGGTCTTCTTCAGTGATATCGATAAATGCCGGGACGCTCATTTTTAGTGATTTTGTGAGCCTTGGAGATATAATCCACGCTCCCACCACCGCTGAGACCTGAGCGGAAAAGAAAAGGCCACAGTGCCGGTGACACTCTTTTTCTTCCGGGTCAAGCTCTTAAAGCGACAGTGACCCACAAATCTCTGTGTTGCGACAATGAAAACTATCGGTAATTTCGTAAATAGGCTGTGTACCACAATTATGCACATGAATTGTTGGACTTAAATGAATATCTGTAAAAATCCCTGTTGCCACTTCTAAGAGGATCTGCAACCTCTGTAATGCCAATCGTGAGGGAGATGAGTATATTTTGTTTGAATGTCAGAATATAAACTTAATGAACTATAGGGAAAGGTTTATGCTGAAGAATTATTTAAACTGGGCCTCTTTGTTTAAGTTAATTTCGTTATTACAGTCAAATAACCCAAAAGTTATTTGTAGACTAGGTATTTCTTTGAAGAATGTCCTTTCTTTAAGTAACATAAGTTGTACTTTAACCAGTGCTGTGTGCCATTGTTCTGTTATTTTTGTATGTAATACTATACTATACACTATACCATCTGATAGTGTCTTGAGTAGGTATTATCAGCCTGGCCAATTATCCGGGCCAATATCTGGCATTTTGCAGACAATCTGTATCCGCATTTTATTTAAATGATTGACTAATAAAATTAATTAATTAAAAAGTGCAAAGAAAGTGTCACCAGGGGAGGAACTTTTAATTTGTAAAACGTCAGGGAGCTATTTGTATTTATTCATTTTTAATTTAAATTTTCACATTACTTTATAAAAAAGTTGATGGGAACATGGTGTAATGTTGAACATTTCAGTTTTGATTAAACATTTGCTATTACAACAAAGTTTTGTCTTGGAGTTTGTTATATTTCAAAGATTTTCATTTTTATTGTAAACACATATCGGTTCCGGATATTGGTCATCAGTATCATAAACGACTAATAATTGGTATTGTATCGGTTATCAGTATTGGCCATAAAAAAAAAAACAATATCGCTCGACTCCTAGTCTTGAGTTCAAGAAATAAATGAAAATAAAATCAATTTTGTCACCAAGACGTCTAACACCACATCCTAAGCTTTCATTCTTCCCTATCCAGATATCAATCTCCGCTGTGGGAGATTAACCCTGGATGTTTTGGATGAGAGTTACAGAGGTGAACCTGATCCCCAGGAGAGGTTATCTGATTGCGGTCCATCTGTGTGGACCACCGTGGCAGCCCTGCCCCAGAGTTTCCCAACCCGGAAACACTGTCAGTGTCAAAGGGCAACTCTAGCACCATACACCCCCTGACCCATGGGTGCGCTTGATGGGCCTCTGTGCCAAGTGGGATTCTGTGTATTGTTACCATGGCAGGTCACTTGGTGATTGAAGTGAGTGAGGTGAAGAGGGTAAGTGGAGCAGGAGGTCACCCTAAAACTATGTAGTAAGGTTACCAACATCTGAGGTGTTGAGCAAGCTGTGTCCTAGGGTGAGGACGCTGTGGACGGTTTTACATTTCACTGGAGCTCACACCTCATCTGTCACACAAAAATGTGGATTTTAGGACAATTATAGACTACAGAGACACATCATGTAATGTCGTAGTTTCTTAAAACTCTAATATTTAATATTTCTTGTAGCAGTTACAGTAAAAGGCCTAAACTCTGTTACGTTCTGCAGGATAAAAAACCTTAGTGTGCAAAGGGAAATTGGCTGATGTGTGTTTCACCATAGTGCTGGTCTGATGCGATGCGTCATTCTGTTGGGAAGGAAAGTGCCTGGTACCAAATCCCACCCTCACTCTCTCCCTGCCCTCGTATGCTGTCATGGCAAAGAATTTATAGCCGCTTCTCCACAAGTGTGCTTGTGTAACTGCGAGGCTTTCATTATCTGATTAACAGCTGGTGTCAAGTGCCTGGTGTATTTCAAATCCAGAATAAGAGTTTTGGAGGCTTTGAAGCTCCAGGTGCATGTGAAACATTGTTTCTGTCTTTAAAAGGTCTTCAAAATGCCACAGCGTGTTAGGATGCTTGATAGCCTTCATAATATTCATGGCAGAGTGTCCTGAGAATAACATGGGTGTGGGACAACAGTAAACATTTAAACTCCAAGGAGACTGTACCTGGTACATGTATTAAACTAGTCTGTTTTATATCATTCTTAATCTAACCTGGCAACGTTGTCTTTAAAACATGTATATGTAACCTAGCAGCAGAGATGGCTCATGTTTTCAGTAGCTGCACTGATGTCTGATAGAGTTTTCAGTTGGTGTTCGTGTAAACATTTCAGTGGAAGAGGACTGGTCATCCTGCTTTTGTCATGCAATGTGCTTCTTTAGGTCATGAGGTCTCAGAGGTTGTGAAATCATCACAGATATTGCCAAATTAAATTCATATTATCTTGCGTTTGCAGGAAAACCTAATATTCAATGTCAGTTCTTAATTATCATTTAAGTCTCTCATTTTTTAAGCCTTGTTGTGACAGAGTTTAATATGACTCAGCAGAATACTGAACATTTTTCTTTAAGTGCAAATGCTGTAACTCAAAATTAGGGAAGGAACAAGCTGAAAAATGGTTTTCTTTGATGTCTTATAGAGACATTATTGATAAGGTTTTAATTTTGTGTTTATCAACCTTATTCCTGAGAGTGCGACTGTAGAAATGATTATGGGCACCACCTCCAGTGAAATAGCTGAAGTAGCAGTAAGTTAGTTACTGCCATGAACTATCTATGGTTAGTCAAGAGAAATTTTCCCTTAATTTAGCAAATACTGCTTTGTTTATTTAACATATATTTAACTAATGTCAAATTAGCATTTTCTAAGATATGCTTGCAAAACTCAGGTAGGCTACCTCTTGCGCTGTTCATTTTAGGCTACTAACAACCGGACGAAGCTAAACATGAGGCTTCTACAACAGTGTGCTAAACATGCAACCAGGACAAAATTATTAATGATTTTACCACGACTTTATATAAATGATATTTCTGAGGTCTGCTACTAAACTAAGTGTCATATCACTCAGTAGAATTTTGACTTAATACATCAGCAGTTATAAAAATGAGTAAACAGAGTCTTTAAGGCAGACAAGCAGAGCTCTAGCTGGGAAACATCACTTTAATTCACGTGTTGGCAAATGCGTCTGTTTATGAGTCTTAATAAATCATAACTCGTCTTTTAGATGGAGTCGATTTTTACCTTAAGTTAGCTCGGGCTCCATTAAATTTACTAGTATGTTAAAAAAGCAGGGCAACTTAATCACTAACACAACCAATGCTTTTAAACGGCTGTCAGAGATGATAAGAAGGTGTAACAGGTGTGTTACACGTTTTCTTTCATCCTAAAAAAGACGGTACTGTTAGTTAACTGTTACCAGTGGAAAACGCTGGTTCCTGTTCAGCCCCAGAATTTGCGCCCATAATTCATGCAAGGTGTCATGGGAGCTCAGAATAAGGTGGATTGACAAATATATTGTGTTTAGTGTGATCACACCTCGCTCAAACATAAATTAAAATATAGGAAATAAATAAGTACAATAAAACAGACAGCTACTACAGATAATACCATATAAATATATATTCATGTTTATGTGTAGGTCTGAAACAATTATGTTGCCAACATGTCTATATTGACCTCATCCATGTCTCCTTAACTGTGAATAGCCCATGCTCTTCCTAAACTGCTGGCAAATTGCCTGCTCAGCCTCCTCAAAGATAAATGACTGTGTGTTAAGAGTTAGTCGAGCCCAGGTGTCTGCTTTCTCCCTGTCAGCCAGCCAAGTGGTGAGTATCCATGTTAGCCCGTCTCATGGTCATCATCCAACATGGCGGCCTACCTTCCACCCACTAATTGTCTGGTTCCCACAGTGCTGCCTGCCTTCACAATCTCTGAAAAATCCCCTTTGCTCAGACTCATCTGTCAGCCAGTGACCTTGTCAGGGTGCATCACATGAGTAACTTCCCTGCTTCCCTAGGTGGAGCGAATTGCTTGTTAATTACTTATAGGCTGACTTGCCCTCCCTACACACACACACAAATACCAGAAACAAATAAGCAAACAAAACCGAGGTATTAAACAGAGGTCCACAATGGTCTAAGGAGTGCACAAACCCACAGGGTCTTCTGAAGGACTTTTATTGTCCAAAATTGCAGAGATGTATTATAAACATTTTACAGACTACTTGGTTTAAAATTCATTTTTTATGGTTAATATGCATGTCTTTCATATAACAACATTTTTTAAAAGATAGGTTACACAGGCTAGTTAGCTTCTGTTAATTACTTGTACTGCTCTATCTGAGCTTATGTCATACATTTAGATTTGAGCCAGTGAGACAATAAACACTTCTTGATACTGGTGAGGTCATGCTTAGAGCAGGGCTGACTTGTTCAAAAGGTGCAGTTCTGTCATTATCTTTGACCTTATTATCTGTTCACTGCTGTACACTTACCATGCTCTAATGTCATTTTACTCTCACTTCCCTCTGTATTTTTCACTACCAAAAGATACAACCAAGCAGCCGAAACGAGTAATTGGTTAATTGATAAGTCAAGCGACAGTAAATGATTGGCAAGCATTTCCATGTTCATTTAGAGTTGAGAAATTGAGCACAATTGTTCCGAATTTTTGCAAAATTGAATTGAATTGAATGTGGATTTTACTTGCCATGTGTGATTAGAGACAGGGATTGAAAACTGTTTCCATATTGTCTGCCTCTAAGATGACAAATAAGATGCGGTGTGTTTTTCTGACAGTTGCATTGCAAAACAGTGACGTCTCACTCATGCGTCTACCCGGCTGGAAATCTTGCAACAAGGAGTCATATCTGAGAAGAAGAAACATCCCAAGGTACTGCTTATGTAATGTCTGTAAAGGGACAATTTCAAGTAAGAGCAGAAACACCAGCAAAATGTTAAAACATCTTTAGATGCAACATGGGCTTAAATCCCATGAATGCCATGTTTCTGACACTCTATAAACAAATGCCACTGCTCCGGGTAGCATGTCCATTACTAGAGATAATTATCCTATGGTATAATAACATTAGGACCACACTGGCAGTTTTTTTCTTTGACTAAAAAAATGTTAAAGAGTGGAGCTTTTGCACTCCTGTGTTATTTCTAATCTGTTCTTAAACTCTGTTCAGACTCAGATAATACAGTTGGGTTGACACTGAAAACCTGTGTAGGCCTTGTTTTCTCCTTTTATAAAGTTGATCAGGAATTGATAAAGAATCACACTGATAAGTAGAATCAATAAGGGCATTGGTATCAATAAAATATTTATTAAGTGCCATGCCTGTATGGGATAATGAGTTAAATAGCTTTTGCTTTGTGGAAAAGACCAGAAAAATGCTGACATCACTTTGGTCTCTGAGAACTTGTGATGGGCATTTTATTATTTTTTTTACTGCGTTCTGATATCATATTGAGCAAGAAAATAATGAAACATTTGCATAGTTGTGCACATTTTGCATGCTGGAATCTGGCTGCACACTTTAAAACAAATGTGCACCGAGGAGTTTTTCTTTATTAAATCATAATGTTATTATTCTTTTCTGCCTGCTATGTTACAGACTTGGCCGTACTGTGCGAGCCATCTGCAGCAGTAATCTCATGCATCACCCTAAAAAGAGAGTTGGTACATGATCTGCTGTTATCTTGCCATATCACTTAATGACCAGCTTCATATCACACCAAAGACCACAGCAATCAATCAAAGCGAGTTTGCATTTGTGGTGTTGAGCTATCTGAGGTCGTTAATCCCCCCTTTGTGGAATGTGTGTGCTCTGTTTCAAGCTAATGGCAGCACAAAAAAAAGAAAAAACGAAAAAGCTACAGTCTTCCAGGAATTCTGACGTTCCTGTCTGGATAGATCGAGTCACTGCAGTGGAACTGGAGCTCTGTTAATGATGGAGTGGTCTCCTGTCATCAGAGAGTGTTTATATTACACACACACTCGCAGCCTAGCAGGATCACTGCAACTTTAGAAAAGGGCACAGTCAAACAAAGAATCAAATTTGTTTCAGTCGGGGATAGCCTACATTGCACAATATTTGGCCTGAAGCCATACATGCCAGATCTCAAATACTAATTAGAGGCATGTTAAACTGAGGTGACCCTTTGCTTTTGAGATACCATTTCAACTGTTTCATTAGAGCTGATAAATACGATGCTGAAGACAGAGAACAGGCAACCATTAAACTTTCTCACTAGTTGCTTCAACAAAAAGGGTCTTTTTTTCTCATAAAAGATGTGTTTGACAAGAATGATTTTATTTTAATCTACAAAATAATAACTAACCATGCCTTTAAAAAAAAGCAAATTATCTTAAACAAAGCATTTCAATACAAAAGCTACATGTACTGTCTTCCTGTGATTGTTGAAGTTGCAGTGAAGTGGCATTCCCCTATAGTCACATGTACTGTACTGGTTGTGTGGTAACTTTCATATTTTCCCATCATTGTGCATATCTCAGAGTCATCCCGTAAACTTTTGCTCGTCAAGTCTCAGAATGAGGCTCAAGGGTATGACAACAGACATTAACCACTGGAGATATCTGAAATGTTTTCTGATGACTGCTCACACTGCGGCCACAGCTGCTAGGGTGTGACAGCATGGAAGAGGCCGTGGTTTACAGTAAAGAACTGATAAAGTCTGGCCTTGATGCTGACACACAGGCACCTGCTGGGATGAGCCATAGGTTGTTCAGTGAAATGCAGCAAAACACTTTGAACATCACTGACGTGTGATATTTTTTATTAATAAATGCTATATAATTATATTGAATTCACAGCTAAGTCCATTAGTTAGTGAGGGGGGGATTCATTGCTTTATACATTGTAATTTATGCAGCCTTATGCAGCCTTTCAAGGGACATCATGTTAATCTTAAATTTGGAAACGGTCAGCGTGACTTTTTTTTTTTTTTTTTTTAAGTAAACATTAAATGGTCAGTGTAGATGGCTGCCCACCTACAGCCTGGTTGTGTTTGAGGTTTCTGTCTGTTTAAAGGATGTTTTTCCTTCCTGCTGTCACCAAGTGCTTGCTAATGTTGAAATATTTGGGTCTCTGTAAATTAAAGAGTACGGTCTAGACCTGCTCTATAAGAAAAGTGTTTTGAGATAACTTTTATAATGATTTGGTGTTATAAAAATAAAATTCACTTGACTGATTACATTTGACATCCAGGGAAGTAAAAAGAATAGCTGACAGAAGTACTGATGGAAAACAAAATGAAAAAGGTAACACTTTACGATAAGGTACGCGAAAAATAGTTACTGAGGAACGAATGAGGAACTAATCATTAGTTAATGGTCAGTTTTTAAGTAACTCCCAATTAAATGTCATACAGTAGCTAATCATTATATGATTGTGATATTTGTGATGTAACAGATTTAACAAATGAGTAACATATATAAGATGTGTAAAGAGATTTATTTTAAATTTGGGACCTTTATTTTGAGAGGTTCCGGTATAAAGCAGGGGTAGCCATTTTGTTTGTTGCTGAGGGCTTGATGAGGTTTGCAGTCCTCAATCATCCTTTCCTCTACTTGCTTTTACTGGTATTGCCAGTAAGTATGTTATATTTAAGAAGTATACTTACCTGTGTTACTGTTTGTGTTTATTTCAGTTTTACCTTCTCTTCATTAAATCCTGCCATGTTCAGACAGACAGGCAGGTCATTGGTTCAGATCTTGGGGAAATTAGTTCAGCTTGCTGTTTCAGATGAGATCAGTACAATATTTTTATTTGAGAATGTTGCGAGGCAGAACTAAAATGTAAATTAATAAATTCCTCTTTACCTCTCCATATGTAAGGGTGCTTTTTGATAGACCTCAGGGATGATGACGATGATGATGTGATATTGCTTTGATACCTGGAGTCCCCTTCTTCCACAGTGTGTAGTAGGATGAACTGAACTTTAAAATAAGCGAATGACCAGAAATTTGAAGGAACTAAACTTTAAGGTGAGGTGAAGTCATTGAACTCTGGACACACACTGAACTGAAAGGTCTACATTTTTGTTTTGTTTTGTTTTGATTTATTTTTGAATGACTGGGCTCTGAATCTGAACAGAATCTACTCTCTGATGTGTCTCTCTAGTCCATAACCTTATTTATTTATATTTATATTTAAAATGTAGCTAATCCAATTGCTGTTGACACTGTAATGACTGAAAGAACCCACCACGCGTTAAGGCAGAAGGATAATATTTATCAGTGATTAAGGGTGTAGCCCCTTTTAAGACTGACAAAAAGCACAATGAAGGTAATAGTTAAGTAATGATTCGTTACTCATTAACTACCTAAAAAGGGTAACTAATGGTCAAGTAAAAATTTAGTAATGATTCAGTACTCATATGCTAATCATGTTACGTATTCCTTCACAAAAAAACAATAACTAATGGTCAGGTAATAATTAAGTAATGTTTCAGTACTCAGTAACCACTGAGACACAGAGCAAAAAGGGGAATGTTCAAGTAGTTATGATTGAGTTGTTACGGGCTGTTAGTTGCTGTGTAGTTTTGATTTTTACTTTTTAGTTTTTTGTGGAACATTTGAAGTTTGTCAAACTTTAACATCAGTGCAAACAGCTAGGTAAAGAGGATAAACACCATCTGTGATCCAGACCACATGAATGGACAAGACCATCTCTGCATTCATCTCTGGGGAAATGCTGACATGGACACAGAAGGACTAAATACTGGCTGTGGTTCTGGATCTTCTTGGTATTACAGATCATTTTCTCTGCTATCTGGGATCCCGAATAGGATGACTGCCCCCTCCAACCATGTATAAATAATTTGTTCATTATTTCTAATTATTTACTACTTGGGCTTCTTTGTTGCACAATATGCAGGAGCTGGCAGGATTACATTTCGCTGTGATTACATCTGGTCAATAAAAATTAACTGATTGGTTTTTTAGGTTGTTCCTCATTTGTTCCCTCACTCATTTTACTAATCAACTAATTTTAGGAGTTACCAGAGAACTGATCATTAACTAATAGCTCCTCATACATCCCTAATTAGTTACATCACTCATTTCTAAATTACCTCATCATTAACTAATGATTATCCACTGTCTGGCATCTGAATGGAAGAAACTCAAGAACTGACCATTAACTAATGATTAGCTCCTCATTCATTCTTCATCAGTTCTCTCAGTTATTATCAGTTAAGAAATTATTAACTAATGATTAGCGACTGTATGACATTTGATTGGGAGTTACTAAGAACTGACCATTAACTAATGATCAGTTCCTCATTTGTTCCTCAGTAACTACTGATTTAGTATTGTTAGTTCCTAATTTCTTCCTCATTAGTTCCCTATTAAGTAATGATTAGCTTGTGTATGACATTTGATTGGTAGCTATTCAAAAACTGACCATTAACTAATGATTAGTTCCTCATTAGTTCCTCAGTAACTACTCGTTTTTTGTGTACCTTATTGTAAAGTGTTACCATGAAAAATGACCAACAAACTGATGTCATACTTAATGTTATTTATGTTTTCTTATTGTCAGACAACCCAATCACCAGAATAATCATTGGCATAATATGTTTCTTCAAACTACAGATATGTTACCTTGGTTCATTTCGTATGCAGCAAATATGTTGAAATGTTACGTTTGTGAATGTTCAATTATATATTGTGGCAAAGCTTACGTTAATGTGTGGTTAGGTTCGGGCACAAAAACACTTGGTTAGTATTGGGAAAAAATGTAAAAAAAAAAAACACAACTGTCACTGTGCTCTGCTGTTTGAGCGGTCGACAGCTGTCTTGCCAAGGTCTCATGCCAGCCACCATCCCCTTCTCCTTCTGATAATAAACTCTGTACAAATGTAACGTGAGTGGCAGAAACGTACAGCGGCAACATTTTCTTCTGACTAAAAAAGGTGATTGATACACCCAACTGTGTAGCCAAAACTGGATATAGTTTCTCTTTGCCACAGAGCTCCATTTTTGTCCAAAAACTATTAAAATGCATCAGTAAGCCACACTGTTTATTACAATAAACATGGACATCATAGTTTGCTTTAAGTCAATCCCACATACACCATCCTACTGCTTTAAAACCACACCATGTGTCTTCATACGCAGCTGAAAATAGTCCTGCACAAACACGTTTACTTTTGTCTGAGTAACATTTGCTAAAAACCACAGTGCCAAGCTGTTTTAGCACATAATTTAGCTTTTTTAAAAAAAAAAACTATCTAAAGCAAAAATGTATAAAAGTTTACATTTTCAGAGGGAACCGACTGGTTTGGGGCTAAGTGCCACAGATGAACTGGGAAACTTAAAAGGTACTGAAAGACAGACTTTGTTGTTTTTGTTCTTTTCATGGTATTTGTTGAGAATATCAAAGATTTCGATTTTCACCAGCCTTTTCCTTTGCTGACTGTCAGTACGCTGAAGTTCTTTAGTTTGACCCGAGTTTTTATATTCTCTTGTTTTTAAGTGTTTGCTTTTGTGCTTGATCCAGGAGCATCCAGCTTTGAATGTATATGAATACAGGAGAGGGAGGAAAATGGGTTTGGTGATAAAGGGTAAAGGCGATCATCAACAACAAGAAAAGAGCGGGTGTGTGAAAGATCACTGGACCAGTGTTGTGTCTGACACATCAACCACGGAAATGCTCGCTCTCCCACAGATCTTTCTTCTCTGTTTCTTATCTCCAGTGTGATATACAACACTTTGAAGAGCGCTCAGCGATGATACGAGAGAGAATTAAAAACTGGCGATTGTTGGTTTTTATGTGGGTCATAGGGAAGAGAAACAATGTTGTTTGACACAGTCCTAAAGAGAAATTCATTTTAGGCATAACATGAATGTTTCCAAATGTATTCTTAAATGAGTAAAGCAATGAGGGATGATGGGCAGTGCGTTCAGATGCTGTTATCTCGAAGAGCAGAAGCCTGGCTGTCACGAATGTCCAAATAGTGCTCTGAGAAAGTAGCGAGGGAACACAGAGGAATTATTGTTCTGCCCGAGTTTGTTTTTAATAGTAACCATTTCCGAGAGGCCACGGGCAGATAGCAGGGAAATGATGAAACGTTACAACACAGTGCTGTTGGGTTTGTTATCATATTTGTTTCAATGCCTTCACAGAGAAGTGAAGGACTGGGGCCTTTTTTTATGCCATCATCAGCACATCAAAATAACACCTGCAGCTATTTGGCAATCCTCTCACAGTCACTTTAATACAGATTATTACAATATTAAGAAAAGAAACCATGTCATCTTAAATCACCATGACTTAAAAAAGAAGCTAGATTAATAAACTGTCTATCTTCAGATGAAGTAGCATGATTACAGATGTTTATTAAAGTGGAAAAAAGTCATTTCTTTTTCATGTGTTCTGCCAGGACACATGTCTCCATAGTTTATCATATTTTCTCTGGCTGAAACAAAACCTTCTCAAATTGCCTCTTACTCATCACTCTGTAGAAAGTTTGAGTCTTGTTTTATTTCTCGCTAAGGGTCAAAGGCAGTATTGACCATTTCCCTTCCTGCGCACAGTGATGTTGTTTTAAACCCTGAGTAAACCACAGATTGATCTCAAGAATGGGTGTATTTGGGGACTGCCATCCGTCATAGGGCCTGAAAGGGTTGTTTTCTCCCGGGCCCCGTCACCTTTGATGAATCCTCGCTAAAGACTCCGCTGGGGAAGGCACGGCCAGCATTTGCCTTGGCTCGGAGGCACTGCATTTTCTTTCATTCTCTGCTGATACTTTTAATTGTGCCACAACCTTTTGTACATGCAGCACATTACTTTGGTTTGTGTTTGTTTGTAGTGGGCGGACCACAGGAGGTTTTTCCAAACCGTTGTGGGAGATATTAATTCTCTTTGCTACTATTTTGCAGTCAGCTACGTGGACATCCTCTGAATGTCTGGGTGTTCCTCAGGGGTATGGGTCTGCCTTTGCACTCATTTATTTCCCAGAATAGAGTAAGTCAGAGAGCACTTTGTCTTCTGCATGACAACAAGCCACCCAGATGTATCTGTGCTTAGCTTCTAGGAGCTTTTGTAAGGTTATGACCGTTGTAATGGATGTCATCAGATAAACTCGGACTGTAAGTAATGTAACTGTAATATATCTGTTTTTCAAAAACTGGGAAAATAGACTGCGTTTTATTATAGTCCTAGAAAGGCTTATCTGCCAGCATGCCTCTTCTTTTAGGTCGGGCATGTCCAAAGTCTGGCCCGGGGGCCAAACATGGCCCACAGACCAATTTCAAACAGCTCTCAGCTTGACTTTGAAAATAGGCTATATGCTGGCCCTACACAAAATACCGGTTAATCAAGTGAGTTCACTTTGCATTTTTTCCTTGTTCCTCATGATGGCCGCACCATCACACATTGTCTGGACGTGTACAAACTTGTAACTGCAGGCGGAACTAATGTGTTTTCATAAAAGACAGTAAACAAACAAACAAAAAAACAGTTACCTAGCAGCAGACGTTTTCTACTAGGTAGCAGACATGGCCATAGCAAAGACGTGCAAAGTCAACAGCTAGGACCGTCGCTTTCAGGAGCAGAGGAAAGCTTGTTTATTTTCAGTACATTTTTACTGGGTGATGAAACACTTGCGTTTTCTTATTTGTTTTTGATTTAATTTTTAATTTTAAGTTTGCCTTTTGATGTAAGAAGCAGCTGGCCCACAGGTATTTTCACACTGTCTTATCTGGCCCCCAATCAAAAAAGTTTGGACACCCCTGTTTTACACCAACGTGTCATGTCTTTGACTTTTTATCAAGCTGCTGCTGGTCAAACCTAATGGTTTTACAAATAGACTGTATAAAATCATGGACGTAGCCACCATGATTGGTTTATAGACTCCTGCTTTGAAGCCTCCAGTTTGGCATTTCAGTCTTTTTTGGAGCCAAAAATGACTATATTTGGATGTAAGGGTGGAGTTTTTTTTTTTAAAGATATTTTTGGGGTGTTTTTGCCTTTAATTGATGGGACAGCACGAGTGTAAAAGGGGGAGAGAGAGGGGATGACATGCAGCAAAGGGCCAAGGCTGGAATCAAACCCACAGCCGCTGCAGTGAGGACACAGCCTCTATACATGGTGCGCCTGCTCTATCCACTGAGCCACCAGACGCCCCAGAAAGGGTGGAGTTTTGAATGAGCAACGGGTGAACCTGACTCATCTTAAAGGCAGCCTGTCAATCAAAGATGCCCAATAATAGAATGTAATGGGGTAAGTTATACAAAAATGTACCCGATTGTACAGTTATCATAAATGTTGAAATTACTTTTTTTTCTTTCTTTTTTTTTTTTTTTTTTACCAGGCCCTAAAAGATGTTTATTTCTCCTGTAAAGTTTTACCATGGGGGTCGGTGGGGATTGACACACTTCTGGAGCCAGGGTCAACTCAAGTGGTCATTGAAGGAACTGCAGTCCACACTGGCTTCATTTTTCAGTATCCTCCTGCTTGATTTTCCACCTGCATCTTGCACGCTCACATTTTAATCACACTTTAATCAAAACACTAAAATAGCAGTATCTGCAGGGCAAAAACTCCTGCGACCGATCTTAAAACAGGACAGTCATAACAGCCGAAGTTAAGAGGGCACTGAAGGAGCAGCCGCATTGTGAAATAATTAACGCCACCTCAGCAGTTTGCCAGCTGATTTCATCACTCTTACAATGACTGAAGACTCTCTCTCTTCCCAATTGTATTCCTTTCCTCTTTTCTTTGACTATTTCTAGTGTCCCTCCCCACACCCACTACTTCTTTTTAAGTTGAATCCCGGGTCAGTGACGTTTACTGGAATCCTAGACTGATATTGCAGATGGTGATGACAGGGACTGGCCAACACTTTTTGCCTCACAGCATCATGCCTGCTCTTCTGTGTAAATTTGCAGGGGATTTTTAGTGCCGTCTGGAAATGAGTGGATCATAACAGCAAAACAAATCACTAGCAGCTTAGTTATCATAGTACAGCATGTTGTGGGCGGTATAGTTAAGATGTTCAGTTGGCATTTGATTTTACAGACAGCTTGTATTTGACATCAATTGACCAAAAACGACACAAAAACTACGCTGAAGAGACGTAGAACTACCAAAGAAGAGACAAAACCACCAAAAAATGTGTCTTGCTCCTATCTAAGAGAGGTGGTGGGGCATTTTGCGTACCAGCACCCGGGGAACCATTATCTCAGAATTCGTCCATGAAAATGTGTAATCACTTTTTAAAATCTTTTAATTTTGACTATAACAGTAATACCAGCAGTGAAATGAATTTTGTGTCTCATCACAAGTCATCTGTAATGGACTGTAATGCTACACTGAATATAGTCCAGTATATTCTAAAAAGGCAACTTTGACACTTTTTCAAGCTTTCAAGGAAAGAAGGAACTGCGGCTCTGACAAATATTATAATGTTAAAAGATCCACAGCAGCTGTCTTCAATTTTTAGGCATATTCCAACTTACTGCATTCCTGTGTAGTTCCACATTGAGTTGAGCATGAGCTAAGGTCAAAACCTCTATCTCTGCAGCGCTCTGTCTCTCTCTCAAACACACACACACACACACACACACACACACACACACACACACACACACACACACACACAAACTCCCCCTCTCCTCAACTAATAAATAATTATCCTTTTGTGTGATGTGGCTTTGCTCCAAGGCCATGCAGTTTATGCGAGTAGCTTTTAGCAAAACAGAACTATTCCCAAAATGGGAAAAATAACTGTGATTAAATCCATTTACATTGCAAATGTACTTTGTAATATGCAAACATGTACACCAGAAATGACACACACCTTAAAAGGTAGAAGGTAGATTTATTAGTCATTTTTTAAACAAAGTTAAAATCAGCAGCTACTATGAAGATTCCAAACTATGATACTAAGTTAATACTATGACGATTCTTAGACATAAACCTTACCAAAACATGTTTGTTAACTTTTGACTCTCACACTTCTGACGTCTCTATCCTTTACATTGTTGCATCATCGTTTTCGTAACTCACTTTGAAAGTGGGAAATATTTCACTCTTCGGATGAGTCAGAAGAGTCAGAAATGATGATGCCTGCAGCTCAGGTCAATAGTGTACAGATTTTAGTTTACATGCAGCATATATTATAAGTACATTTTGTTTTTAATCTTGTGTTAAGCTTTGAATCTGTGTTCATTTTTACTCAGTTGTAAATACACAGATCAGCAGGATTTTTGATGCACACACATTGAAAATGGAATATTAAAACTTTATATAGCAAAAAATGAATAAATAAATCAAATTCAATTTTATAGTGTGAAAATATGGGAATCTGCACAATGCTCTTACTTTCTTACTAACACTCATGTAGCTGTTTCATGCTTTTAGTCCATCCGCACAGAGAAATTATACACAAACATTCAATAAGAGCAAGACTTGAACTTAGCAAAGGGTTAAGAGCAACACCCGCTCATGCAAATGTGACCTTAGTCAGAATCTACATAGAAGTGCAGTCTGCAGGATGGGGTAATGCAAGGGAGTCATCTTCTTCTCAGCCTCCCTAGCTCCTCCCCCTGTCCAATGACTTGTGCAGTATTTGAGCCTTCAGGAGAGTAAGGAAAGTCAGACATTATAGAGACAGAGGGACAAAGCACTCCTATCCCCACAGACTGCCACTCCAATCCCACTGCAGATACACAGGGAGCTTGATATTAGGCACCACTAATTCACTTATTTTTATTCTTCAGTTCAAAACTTGTAGTGGAAAAGATGGCTCACGCAGTGTGTTGTGATCACTGAGTTTTGCTCATTGCTTCATCAGGTAGTTGTGTTTAGGGGTTCATCTTCCAGGAGACGTTAAATTTCATTCCTGAAGGGACTTTTTAATCTCCCAGCTGTGTCTCTTACTGGAATACCACCGCTCCTTCTTTGGACTGTCTCAACCTGCCTTCACCAATGCTGACCGAACCGTGCGGAGCAATGTCGATGGGGTCAGATGTTCGAGATCTAACCCTCTTATCTCCCGCACCTCCTGTGCCGTCCTTACCAGGAGCTGGTGGAGGCTGTGGGATGTCTGTTAATGGTGGCCAGTGGACCCAACTGCTGGACCTCCACCCTGCTTCTCCCTACAGCTCCCTTCCCTCCCATCACTCCCTCATCAAGCAGGAACCAGGTTGGGGGACCACTGATCCGATAGAGGACCCTCACTGTGGACTCGGGGCCTTCACAGTGCACTTCTCAGGCCAGTTTACGGGCTCTGGTCCCTGTCGAGTTGGAGCCTTCGGAGAGCCGACTGCAGGTCAACCAAGGGTGTTTCCCAATGGAACCTATCTGCCCGGCTGTATGGACAGTCCTCCCGCACCCAGGAACCAGGGTAAGCATGCTCATCACCAAGACCCACTTCTGTCATCATGTGTTGTGAAGGAACCGTGACATATGAAGAGCAGCTGTTTTCACACACCAATCTATAAAATACAGATTTTATTATAAGCCGGTGTTTTTCTACATGTCCTGCTGCATGTTGAGGGGTTGTCAACAGTTTTGTGTCTGAGCAGGATGTTATGTGTTGTACTGGGTCATTCTGTCCCATATCAGGAATTGGCTTGGCAGCTTTCTCGTAATCCTCCGGAAGAGTGATTTTCAGTCACAGGCAGAGTCACGACAGTTAAAGCATTAGTATATACTGTAAATGTATTTTTGTGTAAGCAAATGTAGGTAGATGATTCATAAGGTTTTACCTGGTCTTTCTACTGCATTCCTTTTTTCTCCATTTGTCAAATGCAATGCCATTATTTACGAACTCTCAAATGATGACTCTAATGCATCCGTCTAAAGTTTAGGTACTTTGCAATTTTAAGTATTCTATGATGCTGAAGTCACGCGATAAATGAGTCAGTAGAGCATGGACACAATACTACGTAAATTTTACGCAGCACCCAAAAGCCAGCTAGTACAAGGGGTTGTTTTGACACAAGTTTTAAAACAACAACAACAACAACAACAACAACAACAACAGTAATCATAATAATAATAATTATTATACTAAATACGGTATGGTTATGAACTGCTACAATTCAGGCTACTTCTCCCATTTTAAATTTACACGTCAATATTTGTTATTGTTTGTTAGTATGTGTATTCTTGGTAGTTTTGAATGTCATGCACATCATTTTGTACAACCAATAACAGATTTGTGACAGTTTTACCCCCAAAAAGTGACAGCAACCGCAACAATAATGCAAAATATATGTAGCACTTAGTGAAAGCTACCCGAGGTTATGATAAGTATTGCGTGCGCACCAAAAAAATAATAAGAAAAATACACGTGTAAAAAATACATAATGACCTGTTGAGCTGTGACTGAATACACATGCTACAGGGAAGAGCGTAATTCATCCAGTGAATAAAAAATAGCCAAAGAAAGGAGGCAAAGATGCTAAAAGTACTCATCAAGTGATATAAAAAAAATGACCTTGAAGTTATGCATTTTAGAGATTTAGATATTTTATTTGCATTTACAAGTGCCATTTCATGTTACACGAACTTTCATTTTTTTACACTTACTGTGTGTTTTCTTAAAAATAAAAAAAGGACTCCCATGGCTACAATTGCTGTGTTGAGCAAAACAATTTCCTCTGCTATAAAAAGATTTTTTTTTAATTGATGGGGTATTTCTAGTATTTCTGTAGAAGAATTCCAAAAACAGTTACATGGGAAAAAATCTGGAGTGATGAAATGTGGATCATAAGAATCATTTTCTCCAAACAATACTGAGATTTTTTTCACCCAGTGGACCCGCACAAAACAGGTCAGGGGGAGTTATTTTTCTGATATCTTAAATTTTAAATCACATTTCTGTTTCCTGCCAAGTGTTAACATAGATATGATGTCTTCTCTACATTTACTGTAATCAGTGTTTGTGAATACTGTCAGTTGGAGCTCACTACTTAGAGGTCACATTTTTTTAAGATGACTTTTTAGGACTTTTATTGCATTAATTATAGAGCAAACTGACAGGGAAAGGGGGAGAGATGACACATACAAAGGGCTGCAGGTTGAAATTCAACACGGCTCTACCCGGATTTAAGCAAGAATTTGTGAGTCATTTTTCTCTAAAAATTTGTCAACATCCCTCTCGGGCCTGACTCAGGAAATACATCCTCTGTTGCTTGGGCAACAGCTTTGGTCCCTGTTTGCTTCCTGTCAGCTACCAAGAAACATTTAAAAGAACTAATATTTATAGTATTTTATTTCGTATTTATAGTTTCCTTGTCAGCTAGTGCATTAACAGACATACCCACACGAAATACAAAAGGACACATGTAATGAAGTTTGAAACTATAGCAGCCTGTCTACGAGTAAAACAAAGAAAATGATGCGCACATGTTGCATATTCTGATATGATCATTTCACAAAGCTCTCTCAAACGCAGCCTTCTTTCACTCTCAATCCACCCTAATGTATGACACTCAAATAACTGCAATAAGAGACTTTACAATACTGTCACAGTTGTTTTCTCAGTCTTACAACTGGAATTAATTAATTGATTTAGCACATATGCAATTCATTACTTCTCAACTTTGTTTTTCTACTCACATTTTCTACAGTAGCTCATCTCAGTGCGTCTGTGGTGTGTTTGCCAAATTTCTTTTTCCACCTGCCATAAATATTGCAACCACAAGGCCAAAGATAGATGGGGGGAAAAAGAATATGTTACAAGGAAAGAGGATTTAGTAGTTTGATGGATGTCTCTCTGTGGTAACCCTGCCAGCGACTAAGAGCTACTACCAGGAGGGATTCAGATAACTGACCAGATACTGGAGAGTTTGCAAGCTTCTTTTAAAGGAGAGGGTGATCTAATGACTCGTCCAGGCAAGTAAGATCATTTTAACTTTCCATCGCTTCTCTTTGTGTTCTTTTTTTAGGTTATGGAGCAGTGGGTTTCGACAGCAACCCCAGTTATGGTCACACTCCCTCCCATTACACCCCTCAGCTCTCCAGCCTGTCCTTCAAACACGAGGACACGCTGTCACCATCAAACAACATAGGTAACTGTCTGCACCCTAACGCTTTTTCACTAAATGGACTTGCAAACTGGAAGACTGTCATGTCACAGCAAGGTTATATAAGTAACCCGTCATTTTTCATATCACAGCAGAATCGCTATTATCCATTTTTCCTTCATCTCGCTCCTTCTCTGTCTGCACGCACGTTTATATACGCAGGCATACATAAACACAGCCTCCCTCTCGCTCTTTAGGCATACGTATGGTTAATGACTCTGGAAATGATAACTTGAGGAAACAGCTTTATGTGACTCTGCTGGAATGTCAAAAACTGTCAGGGGACCGATAAAGTATATGAACCTGAAAAGGAGCACTGTTTCTGATGACCTATCCTCTCTTTGAAACACAGAGCTCGGCAGACATGCTCGTATAAAATGTGCCTCTTTGTATTCATTTTAAGGCTATATATATCTTTTTGTTTGTTTTGTTTTGTTCTGACGAAGAAAACATAGAAACGTTTATTTAAGATCATTCTGATGAAGATTTTCAGCTTAATAATGTTATATAGTAAGTTGCTAAACGGCAATGGAAAAATAAACTTTGATAACAACTTCGTTTTTTGTTTAAAAGCCGCACTTTGCAGAGTCAGATTTTACGAACAAAACATGTGATTCACAAATACAATATGGTGCGCACTCAATGACACATCAAAAACTGCAATATGACAACAGCATAGTAAAGTATTACCAAAGAGGGTATTCTACATGAATATTTTTATTAGTATATTTTGCTCATAATACTTCTGTACTTTTACCATTAATTATTTTTTTCTACAAACAAGCTACATAAAATCAAACAGCACAACACAAGTGACAAAAAATGATGGAATACAACTGCCCAATGTGAAAACTAACAAATAAAACATGAGACAAGCACGAGACAAGTGGGGGAAGCAGACTCTAAAAATGTAAAACAAGCAGCACCAAAAAAAAAGAAGAATTAAAAATAAAGATAATCAACGGAATTTAGATTTTCTTGTTCTAGTATGCATGTCGATTAATATATTAGTTGATACAAGAAAAGAAATTAGCAACAATTCTGATGATTAATAATAAAAATAATGTTTTTAAATGCACAAAATTCCCTGCTTCTAGCTTCTCGGACATGAATATTTCCCAGTTGTCCTCGTGTTTTATATTGTCTTTGTGTAAGTTGGACAAAAAAAGCAATTTACAGTATTTGCGATTTGTGCAGTAGTCTATGACTTCTGGGAAAAGGCATTTTTTACCATTTTATAGACCAAACGAAACTTTCATTTAAAGCTTGGAGGTGGGTGGGGCACATACCAAATGGGGCTTTTGTGCTCCCTCCACCAGAAAATTTTAGTTTTATGCACCAGTTTGTGCCTTTGCATGTTTTTATTGGGGGGGACAAATGCACAAGTTCTACACCTATGGTCCAAGCAAATAATATGAATGAATGAAGAACGAAGATAATCAAATGAATCTAAAATGTAAATAATCGTTGTTTTTTTGTTCTGTTCAGTTGAGCAGCAGTACCCAGCTCCTCCGCCCATGTTTGGCTGCCACAGTCCTTCAGAATCGTGTCCGAGCAACCAGGCTCTACTGCTGAGAAACTACAACAGGTACACTTATTTGTCCCTGCATGCACTTATTGTTGACTCATTTGACTCCGGCTCCCTTAAAATCTCATCTCTGTACTATTCCTTTTCCCCAAAAGACTCCTCACTCATCAGTTAATGTCAGATTCTTTCCACAAACACCACATGCAGCTCGCTCACTTGCTGGTAATTTTTAGAAGTGTGAACTCTGCCTGATCCTACGTTAAACCCTTCGTCTGCCTCTGCAGTGTCTGGATACTGAATCCTAATTTGTTCTGAGGTTAAGTGCTGCCCACTGGTGCTCAGCAGGCCAAAACAAACACTGAGTGATCTACTGCTGATGTGTTTGAGTCCACCCCGAGGAAAAACGAGGAGAAAAGTTAAAGAGACAAGTTCAATAAAAGTGAAAGTTACGTGGTGTTGGTTAACACTGGGAATCTGCTCGTTTTAACCTCTCAGTGTGTTTACAGCTTGTTTTCAGTTTGATGTAAAACATCTCAAAGAGTAAATTAGGATGAAAATTCTTTGAATGCCACTCTGCGATGTTGTTGCAGAAAAGGAACATGTGCAACCCAAATACTGGAACAAAAGCTGATAAGAGGAAGGAAGGCTTCGCTGTTGTTAGAGCTTATGGCATGAACTGGAAACCCTCAATCAAACACAGAGACATGCACACGCACACACTCTCACACACACACTGTGAATATATGTCAGATATCAGTGAGTCTTTCCACAGTTTAACATAGCTCAGAGCTGATTAGCGAGCCATCGCGATCCTTCCCTCAAGGACTTCTCAAGGAATGCCGTCCAGAATTCCCCTGAAACTGGTTCCCGCCTTTAATGATACTGAGGACAGAGTGATGTCATGCACTGGTCCATGGTGTACTAGGCACGGAGGCACTCACCCCCGCAGAGTGCACAACCGCATGTCCAAGTGTGTGTGTTTCTGTGAAGTGTGTGTGTGTGTGCAGTAGTGAGATCTGCCAAGGTAAAGAATGGCTCGGAGCCCATGTTTTTTAATGAAGCCAGTGAGGAGTGCGGTGGGTGGACAGGATGTGTTAATAAGTGATTTGGAGTTCCCCCTGAATGAAATGTCTTCATTATCCATACAAGGGAAGAGAAATGACAGGAAGAACGCAGTAACATAAATATTGTCTGGTTTTGGGTTTTTTTTTTGTCTAATTTCAGGATTTTTCAAAAAAAAAAAAAAGTATTTTCCCTTTCATCTGCTATAACCTCAGAGCTGAACTTGTTCCATAGCTTTTTGATTTATTAGCACATAATATACTTTGTTGCCTTGAAATTTCACAAACCAAATAAAGAGTTAAAATCTAGTTGTTGTTTTTTGTTGTTGTTGTCATCTTTAATGCTAATGACTGTTCTGTGTGTTTCACTCAGTGATAACCTGTACCAAATGGCATCTCAGCTGGATTGTGTAACATGGAACCAAATGAACTCCCTGGCAACTTCAATGAAGAGGTTAGGCTTTATTTATTTTATTTTTTTAAACAACACATTAAATTCTTCAGTGTTGACTGCTGTTTGTAGTAGTGTAGAGGAGGAGGAGGAGGAGGAGGAGGGGGAGGAGGAGGATTTCACCAGATGGCTGCTGGCCTACTGCCTAGGGAAATCAGTCAGTGAAGAACAGTGTTTTCATTTGTGTATATCTCTGTGTTTTGGTACACTTGTGTGCTTTTTTTTTTTTTTTTTTTTTTTTAAAAAAGAGTTTTTGCAAAGTGAGGACCCATGGTTTTTAGAGTTCAGTCAAGTGACGGATGTAGTTGTGAATACAAAGTGTGTGTGCAGTGGAGGAGAAAACAGATTTTGTGTTTTTGTTTTTTTGTTTTATCGCAAATAGATTCAAATCAAAATAAGATTTATCACAAGGGATTTGCTTCGGCTTTGGTGCAAACATTAAATATGCAATAAAAATAGAGGAAATAAATTCTCCTTTAAACATCACAACTGAATGAAATTTAACCATTGTGATCTATTGTGTTTCCAAGTGACTTTAACCTGTCTTAAATGTTCTTTTTTTTTTAGACTTTTATATGTGGGTTTTTATGTGTTATGTATGCAATGTACTGTGTTTGTCTTGTTTAATGTTTAGTTTTTCAGATGACTTTTACTTGTTTTAAGCACATTGTAATGCGCCTTTTTATATTTATTTTTATATCTTGTGTTGTGCAGGAATATTAATCAGGGGATGTGAAAAAGTTCACAGTAGAGCTTCAACTCTTTGTGGTTTTACCCTGACTGTACTCATTTGGGCTGCATTAACACAATTTGGCATTAACCTGTTTCACGTACCTGATCTACCAGCCTGCTTGACAAACCTATCAAAATATTTTTTTTGATAAAAATGTTATTTTTGCACTCAACACTTTCTGCACTTTTAACAACTTTTCTGTTTTGCTTCTGCCCAGCAGCGGCCACGCACCCAGCTATGACAGTGACCCGGCCCCACCTCCACCCATGCTCGTCAGTGCCCAATACCACATACACACACATGGCGTCTTCAGAGGACTTCAGGTCAGTCACAATTAACACAATATACACACAGAGACACACTACAAACATACAATTAATAAATTAAAAAGGTGAGCTTCTCTCCTACAAAGCCCTCTGACTTCTCTCTCCTAAAGGATGTTCGACGTGTGGCGAGCATTGCTCCAGCAGTTGTAAGGTCATCAGAGACCAACGAAAAGCGTCCATTTGTATGTGCTCATCCTGGCTGTAGCAAAAGATACTTCAAACTATCACATCTGCAGATGCACGGCCGCAAACACACAGGTGAGAGTGTGTGATTCATACCGCTCCCCCACCCCACACCCCTTTTTGTCATGCAAAGACCTCAAACTGCTGCTTATTGTAGATTACAATGAGAAATGAATACAGACTGTTATATTTCAAGTTGAAAGAGATAAGTAATGGGTGCTATATTCTAAATAGGTGGGTTTTTATACTTTATAATATTGTTTTGGTGGTTTATTTGCAGGAGAGAAGCCATACCAGTGTGATTTCACAGACTGTGGCCGCAGATTCTCTCGCTCAGACCAGTTAAAGAGGCACCAGCGGAGGCACACAGGTACATCCGAGTCAAGCTATACTGTACAGGGTCCCTTCAGGACTGAGGAACTGGGAATTTGGACATTTACTTCAAACCATGTAATCCATCTAAATGTAGGTTATTTTAAACGTTTGACCATCACCATGCTCTCTTGTCATTTCTGTCTGTGCCACCACAACAACCTCTGCGTAGGAGTGAAGCCCTTTCAGTGCGAGACGTGTCAGAGAAAGTTTTCACGGTCAGACCATCTTAAGACTCACACTCGGACTCATACAGGTAAAACAAGTGCGTATACCTTTATTTTCTACCTCTCCATACTTCTCCTAGTGAAATTTTTGGTCAAGATCATCCCCCTCACTTTAATTCATCTACAACAAACATTTTTTTCTTATTATGTCCCCTCCCTGTCAGGTGAGAAGCCCTTCACATGCCGCTGGTCCAACTGTCAGAAGAAGTTTGCCCGCTCTGACGAGCTGGTGCGCCACCACAGCATGCACCAGAGGAACCTGACCAAGCTGCAGCCTGCCATCTGAGCAGCCAAGGAGGAGGAGGAGGAGGACGAGGAGGAAGGTGACAATATGTTGTGCCAGCTAGTAGAGAAAGACGCTGGAGCCTGGTCAGCAGTTACGGTGCTTTGCCAGACTTTGCTGAAGTGGTGAGCACAGCTGATGCCTCCCTCTGTAAGCCCATGTCAAGAGACTGATGATCCTCAAGATCTTTAAGAACAAGCACTTGTTCATTTGTTCATAAAAACTCAGACTGAGAGGGTACAATACCACATTATTTCTGAGCCAAGAGGATTTTTTATGTGTGATGAGGAAAATGTTGATACACTATTTTGGATATTTTACACTTGCACTGGCTTCTTTTTTAATGTTAAATAAAAGTGTCACGTTGAAAATGTGCTGGACCATGTAAACTGGATTTAGGAAATGGACAAGTGTGTTTTTTTTTTGTCCATTGAGTTGTGTTTTTTTCTTTGGGGAATGTAAACATGTTTATTTTCTTTCAGTATATATACTCACTAAATTGCTCTGTATATATGTGCTGTATTTGCTTTTACTTTTACAGACATTCCTTTTGTATTTTCTGTGTTTTTGTAAGTTTATAAAATTATTCACATTGTTGTCAAGGGTAGCAGTGTGTGTGTGTATGTGTGTGTGTGAAAAAGAGAGAGAGAGGTGTTGGTGTTGTCAGGTTAAGAGGCCACCTATGAGTGGTGGTGGTTGGGGGCCGAGGGGGGGTGACAGACAGTAAAACAGCACCCCACTGCGACTCTGACAGGGTGCAGGTCTCACCCTCCTAAATCTCCGACACACATCTTCATAACTAGGAACATCTGGAGCCCAGTAAATCTCATTAGAACAGACACATACCTCTGTGTCAGCTGGCTGTACTTCACTGACTTCCCCCTTCTGCATGGGCTGGGCCTCAACACACACACACACACACACACACACACACACACACACACACACTCTCTAGTCCCAGTTGTAAATGACAGCCTCCGGTTTTGCATCCTCAATCCACATGATGGCAGTATCATCCTTTTCACAGCAGTCACAGCTCCAGCTGTGACTGCTGGAGTGTGACTGCACCCATAACACTGCTTATTCTTTTACACATCAGTCTTCATATAGTACATGTCCACTTCAGTTTTGCCCTGAGTGGCCACAATAAATATGTTAAAATCAAAGAAAGTGAGAAACAGGAGAGGCACGTTCAGAGCATGCCCCGGCCCATCAAATATACATGATGTGGATGGAGTTGTGTGTCGAGTCTATAGGAGATGAGATGATTCAGCTACAGCAGGTGTGTTAATAAAATATGACTCAGTGGGGGAAGAATAGGGCTGCTGCACGGCTCTGTGGGCTAATGATGTCACATACCTGGAACAGCAATGTGAACACGCACATGGTATATTTAGCTGTTGGATACATGTTCACGCATGGAAATCACACTCATTGAAGGACTACTGAGAAACACACACAGTATGTCAACACACATAGGTGTAGATTGTGATGTCCCATTTTAATATAGTGTGTGAATTTGTTTCCACTAATACAACATAAATGGAGGATAGAAGGTTTCATTTTTGACAAAATTAAAGACATTTGCGTCATAAATTAATGCAGAAAAGTGACAAACTGGTGCATAAAATCTCACCAGAATGCAGGAAATGAAGTGTTTGATGGTCAAACTTTTCTGGCATAGGACCCCCAAACCCCGCCACCCTCCAAAATATCCCGGTTACAGGCGCTGCCATTTTGCACTGGTGACTCCATTTAGAGCCAAAGAGTAGCGACCTCCGTGGTGGTGGAGTTACTGCCCATTCACCCGTCCAACAAATCACGAGTAACACCATGGAATGAATGCAAAATCTCCTTTTTTTTATAGCATCAAATAACTTATCACAAAAAATGAACACTTGAGCAAACATCATCATGATAAACAAAAAATCCCTAAAATGACAGAAACTATCTTTGGGGAATAAAATTATTTGATGTTTACTTTGAGTTTTTAATTTGGTCCATGTTTCATATGCTAACATGGAGGGGGCGGGGTTATGACCTGTACTGCAGTCTCTTCCACCAGGGGGCAATTGAGATTTCTCTGGCCTTACTTGTGTGGAGCTATCATATCGTCCATCGTTTTACAGTCCATGTCCCCAACGTGTTTTCATCCCAACTAGTCAAATACCACCGCTTTGTCAGTGGACCTCTATGTCTCAATATGACATGCTGGGCCCCCTCCTGAGTCCCATGTTTGGGGACAATGTTTCAATTAAATGCATTGAGTGTTTTAAAATAAACTTAAATTTAATTATATACAGTTTCTGCTTGATACATGCATACAGTCTTTTGTAAAATACACTTATGCTGGTTTTCCATCAGTGGCCTGGTTTGGCATTACTCAGCCCGAGACCAGCCAGGCCCGGGGAGCGCTGCAGAGATTTGCTCTTCCATTACAAGAGGGCTACCTGCTTTAAGGTGTATCTTTAACTGATGGGGGCTGGTCTTGAGTGATGATGTGTAAAGCAGTGGGCTAAAGTCCTCCATTATTTTTCCAGTGTGTTTTTTATGGATTTATGTTTTTCCATCATACAGCAGACTGGTAAAAAAGTTTACCTGTTGAAGGTGAGCTATTTGCAGAAGTGCCTATTGTCTGCAGCTCATTATCTAACATCTAACTGAGGCTGTTTCTGCTCTTCCTTTCCTCTCTGTGGTACTAGCATAATCATTTTTATAGAAGAAAAGCTGCTAACAAACAATAATAATAATAATAATAATAAATCGCCACTGATAAAGTGATAAATACTTCATTTCCTACAGACACTTGACAATAACAGTCCCCCTTTATTTTGATATGTAAAAGCTTTAACTGTGAAGTTGCAAAACAAGGAAATGTTGGGTTTAGCAACTTTACAGACTTCTGACTGTGGACATGAAACAACTCTAAACCAAAGAGACTGAGTTAGAAGATACAAACGTACTGAGAGCTGAACACACAGAGACTTTTAAAAAAAGTCGCTCTGCTCTCCTGCACAGACAGAGGTGAGTGGAGTATCACAACACACGCACATGCTTGTTTCAGGGAAGAAGGGGGGGCCTTAGGGTTTGGCTGTGGTCGGAGAGATGTCACAGCTACCCACTTGAGGGCAGGTGTTTGAGCTTTTGGACCTACTCCAGAGAAGATCCATCTCCAGCAAGGTTTGGCGTGGCACAACGCATCTAAACTGACAATGTAAATACAAATGGGCGCAGCATAGTTTGACTCTGCAAAGAGCTGATGGAAAATCGGGATTAGATTGTGGCTAAAACACTTTATTTTCGTTTTTATGTCTATTATGTTTATAGGCAACAAAAGCGTGTGGTTAGGTTTAAAAAAAGCCCATCATGGTTTGGCTTAAATTTTTACACGAGAAGCAAACAGCGGGCTCCTGGGTGAAAGTCCAGGGTTTGTTGGATCCATCTACTTCCCCTCTCTGCCAACCCGATGGCCACTTTTAGCTCTTTATATTATGGGAAACTGCCACCGCCCGCCAACATCACTTACAAAGCGGCAGTATTTAATGAGTTTGGATTGAGAACGGACTGGTGTCCCTCCCGATGTTGAAACAAAACCTACTCCATTGCACACACACACACACATCTGCTTCTGCACTGCTGCATTCATTTCCACAGCAGATCCTGACACCGGCCAAACTAACAGAAAGATTAAAATGCCGTTCTCCTATTTCAGGGTCACAGACCGCTCATTTAAAGTGGTTTTTCAGGTTGTTTTCCAATTCACTTAATGGCTGCGAGGTAGTATCTCTGTGATGTTCTGTTTTTTCTGCTTCTTAATCCAATGCACTTTGATTAAGAAGTGCTTCTCTTTGTTCTCTCTCTGCAGGGGCCCCAGGAAGCGGAGGAAGATCAGAGGGACAGCGGAGTTGAACATTTTACTCACTCCAGTTCACTCTTAACTGGAGAATGCCGAGGCTGCGTGGCGCGTGAGGAGTCCATGCTTTAAACATCCTCAATTATTACTGACATCATTATCACATACACTCAGAGACCTCAACCCGATCGACCTGATTCCTTCAATAGATTGCCTCTGATTGGAGATAGTTGGAGAAAGTGTAATGTCTGATAACGCCACAAATGTCTGCACTCAGTCCTATTCTGCCAAACGTTACCACTGATCTGAATGCATGAACACACACATATGCACGCATACACACACACACACACACTCGCATTCACACACGCCACCAGATGCCCCCTCAGCTGTACTGCTGGCTGTTTGCCTTCAAGGGGTGTCAGCGTGGGTAATCTCAGGTGACGTACACCTGGTAACGCACAGCCCAAGACATCTGTAGGACAGCAGGCCTGCTAGCTTCACAGCCTCCGTATCCACGTGCAACCCCCCCAAAAGGTTTTCTTTTTGAATGCAAGCGTGATTTAACCTCACTGTCACAATGAAAGCCAAAAACAAGTGCAGTTCATTCCATATGTGCAAAATGTTATATACTTGGTCTGATAAGGAGTTATATTTGTCATTCAGTAAAGTCCCAGGTGCAAACGACATCACTATAAAGCTCCGGCTGTGTTTCTTTGGGCCAAAAAGACGTTATTAAACCTCCGGGAGCAGGAAAGGTCAATGAACATGTAGCACACAGAGGCCTCTATGAGCCCCGAGGGATTGCTAACAAGGTCAAGGCCCCAGAGAGGAAACTAAACGGGGTTACAAGGAGGCCTGCATGCAAAAACAATGCTACGCCAACAGGAGGCGCTGTCAGGGATAGCTCAAATGTTAAGTGAAGCATGCTCTTAGTTGTATTCCCAGACAGCGTCCCCCCCCTCCCCTCGGGCTGGCTCTCTTGTGCAGAGCTGCTGCTCCACAGTCTGAGGGGCCTAGGGGTTCTTGGGGGTATTCCCTCTGGTAAAGCAGGGAGCCTGAGGGGCTCCGGTGTGTTTGAGCTCTGGGAATGCAGAGGCCTTGGGGGCCTGGAGCTCAGATGGGGCCTAGAGGGTAAACTTTCTCACTCAGGGAGCAGAGATGGAGCAGATACAGAAAGACAGCGAGGGGAAAACACCTTGAGAGGAGTCTGTCAGATATGCAGGCAGCAGCCGTGAGGATCCCATGAGGGTACACAGAAACACAAACACACACATGTACAGTAACCCAAAACCAATATGTGGGCCAGCAAACGGAGAGCCTTTTAAATATTCCCCTCTCTCCTCAATCATACTGTCTTTCATCTTCTCCTCTCTTCTCCCTCCTGCTGTCTCCTCTATTCCACTGGAAGATATTAACGCCTAACAGGATTAGATGTGTCTCTATCATGTGAGACACAAGATCACAAACCAACCCAAGCACCCTGGGGAACAGCGGGATGGGAGGGATGAAACAAGGTCTCCCCTCTCCTCCCCTCCATCCCAAAGGTATCCAGATGCTGGGACATGGGGAGAGAGGACCAGAGAAAGGAAAGAGACAAATGTTGACAAATGGAGCGAGAGAGGCGTTTTGTCCAAAGACATCAGTCTCACTGGGATAGTTTTTTCTCCACCCTCACTGTCATGAAAACAACTCCACTGTGGGCCACTTTGCCCATCTTTTAATTAAAACTTAAAAAGTTTCTCTCTGCATTTATCATTAGAAGATGTGCAGTGGTCTGTCAGAATGAGTGGGCGACTAAAGCAGCGAAGCAGCTGTGTAAAAGCTGTTTGAAACTGATTTTGAGTCATCCTGACCTCAGTCCAAAGGGCTCCCATTACTTCAGAGGCAGTTACAATAAGTTACCATCTCACTAGGTTTATGGCTCCTAAATTGAAATGTATCGCTCTTTAAAGCCTTCTCTCTAATTGTGTAGTCATTAATGACCAATTCCCTATCTACACTGCGTTGATGGGCACATAAAAACTCATGATGATAGACGAGCACAAGTGCAGCTGTTAAAAAGAGAGGTGCTTGTCTCTTGTTCTGTCTCGTCACCACTAGGGGGAGTAAAGGCCTGCGGTGGTGGAGAGGAGAGATAACCACTTTCTCTGAGATGACATGAAAGATTGATGGATTTCTTCAAGCTTCATTGTCCAGAAGGAGAAACATGCGAGGCGCTGAATTAGCCTACATTCACGTGACACGCACATACAATCACACAACTTGCACAAACACAGAGGGAATCATCTGCGCAGCATCAGGGCTGTCGCCAGCGTTTTAGAAAAAGTGAGGTCATATGTCCAAATTCATCCAATGCAGCTTCTCCACCACACCACAAATTTTATCATTTGGATTTTTAAACTATTTACTTACGTAACTGTTCAATAATATTTTTTATGAATTTCCTATCAAAGGGTCTAAATGTCGCTTATTCAACACTGGCAGGAATTTCTGGTGGAGAAATCCTGTATGCGTTATTTATTGCTCTTCAGTAGTCACATTTAATCATAGAGCCTTAAAATACTTCAACATGTTTGTTCTTCGTGTGATTTAAGTTCATTAACTTCATTTTATGTTTCATTGTTCATTAAATGATGATTAAAGAGCCACATTTTTTTCGTGATGGACTCCTCTGAATCAATGATTGTAAACAAACAAACACAAAATCAAGTGTGACATGTCTGACAAATGTTTCACCGCTGCAACTGTATTTTGGGCGTCTTTTTAAGTTCATGTGGGCTTGGCGCTTGAGGAACATGAGGAACTAACTGTAATCTACATATAAGATATCCTCCATATGTACGTTTTTGGTGGTAGGATGTAAACTCCTCTATTTAGGTTAGCAAAACTGCCAAATTCACAGACAAATGACCTCAGAGGAAGAGTGTACTGCTGGCTTCTAAAACAGATTAGAAAAAATTGCAATACTTGCTTATAGCATCGCATTATACTGAATTGTAACCCCTGTCGTGATATGTATCATATCACCAGATTCTTGTCAATACACAGCCCTAATAGCATTATGAACTTAACTATTAGCACACTGAGAAGTATTCCTTGAAGTAATACTATAGATTATGGTAGTGATAGCAATAATAGCAATAACAATGTTATTATTCTGAATGTTATATACACAAAATGAGTTCTGAACAGGCCTACTGGACACAGGCAGAGTGTAAGGGCAGCCCCCAAGCCCTCATCTGCACATTGCAGCTCAAATTAAGACGTACTGAGCAGGATGAGATTCAAAATGACCATAAAGAGATGCAAAGGAACTGTTAACAGACACAAAATAACTACAAAAATGGGCAACATAATAATTAAGAGAAACAAAATGACCAAAAAAGAAACAACATTTCCTGCAAGAAACACAAAGTGACTTTAGAGATATATGAAGCCACAAAAAGATGCATTATGACTACAAAGAGATGCAAAACAATGACACAAAACGAGGCTAAACAACTATGACGCGTGTATGTATGTGTGTCTTACTCCCATGAGATGGGGGGCCTTTTGCATATTTGTGCCCAGGGGCCCGTACACCCCTGGTTTTAGCATGAAGAAAAAAAAGAAGTTCTTCTGTAGGTGGTTACAGTATGCATTTGACTCATTTACTGCACTTTCAGCACTTAAACTATAATTTGACCTCTCGTGAGAAGACAAAGGAAAAGCCTTTCCTTCGAGCTGTCATGTTAGGGAAAAGAGTCAAATAAAGTTCTTATTCAGCTTGGTAAATATCAAATGTTTTGTCTAAACAGCTCGATAATGAACAGAGATTGTGCTGTTTTTTGGCTATTATGCATGTTATTATATAACAGGCAGAAAGCCTGTTATGAAAGCCTCAGCACAGGATGGGTCAGATGTCCCAAAGATCATTACAAACAACACAGTGGGCTACAAATCCCCAGGGAGGATGGAACAAACACAAGAGATAAAAGACAAGGCTGAGAGAGTGCGGATATATCCCGATGAAAAATAGGGCATCGTGATGATAAGAGTCAGAGAGGAGCAGGGGAGCTGATGAACTGTATAGTTTGTTATGCAGGCAGTTTAATTGTAGTAGTCATTTTGGGTTTGCTGCTGTTAATTGCCGATATGAGGATGGCAGTGTAGAAACAGCTCTTTAAAAAGAGATTGTTGGTGGACAAGACTAAGTGAAAATTATACTGGATGGGGGGGCTTATGGTCTCAGACATTAATATTCTCCACTTTATGACCCTCTTCTTCCTCTGTCTCCACCCTGTTCTCACCCAGAGGGCTCATTATTATCAGCGGAGAGGGGTTGATCCACGCAGACACTCATATGAGAGCTGTCTGAAGGCATTACTGTACACACACTCCCCCAGTGTGAATGATTAGGAACCTATCATAAACAGGAGGGGCAGGCTGTTAAACATGACCGCGAGGCGCGCTGCACAGATACTCCTTGTGCCCCCATCTTGCTCGGGCAAACACATATTTGGTTCTTTTACATCTCCACTAATACTCGTCCACCTTCTCTCACACACTGGCCAAGACACACAGATGCACCCTGACACATGACAAACCTCATATGCTATTTGGAGGATGTACATTGAGCTACTTAGTGTTTTAGGCCTCCAATTATTCAAATGCATGATGCAAGACTGACCTCGCACTCTTTAGCAAGGCAATAGAGCAGCTATTAGATTATCCGATGGGCATTATGAGGACCAAAAATAACTAAAACTTCAAATGTCACTACAGGCAACACCTCCACATTGAATGTTCCTCAGACCTGGAGCTTTTTTGTCAGATGAACAAAGAGGGAATTCATCCGAAAAGGAATTCGTATTCTTGGATGAAGCTGCACAAGTGGAGCAACGCCAGAATTTGGTAACCTATTTCTGCACATTTTTATGAAGTAATCATTGTTATTGTCATGTCGCCGTCTTACAAAGTTATTTAAACCCGGTTAATGTCAAAGAAATTTATAGAGAAGTCAAAATATCAAACAAGACCTGAATATTTAATAGCTTTCCAGACATTTTTGGCTTCCTGCAGTCACGGTCTGAGAGTGTTTGAAGAGGGTCCTACATCACAACAGAATAACACAGCCCACACATACATCGCCCTGTCCCCTTGTTCCTAATGAGCTTTATCGCATTGGTCCCGCTTGACTTGTCTTGCTAACTGGCACACATATATCCATATGTTCCACATGAGCAAGCAGAGGGGACAGGCTGGGTGGCAGAGCTGCTTTCTCAGTTACATCTGAGAGTTTTACTGCAACAGCCAGCAGCAACAGCAAGTCAGCTTAACTCCATCTCCGCTGTGCGTGTGTGCGGACTGCAATTAGTCATGAGAAGTGTTAACAGCATCCGCTTGTTCCTGATGTTCAATGAGTCAAAAGTCGAATGCAGACTTGAACATTTGAACTGCTTATATCCGATATAGCTACCTGAGATACTGTTTGCCCATGTGAAACTTTAAGCACATGTAGCACACATACGAGCAGTAGGAAACAATAAATGAAAGAGAAAAAAATGACCAAAATTAGTCAAATGCACAACAACATGGGAGCCACATGTCTTTAAATGTTGTCCTTTGCTTGTGAGCAGAGGCAGAATGAGTATTAGTATGAGTAATGAATGAGTATTAACAGCAGAATATCAACTAGGAAACTGTGAGAAGTAAGTAGCTCAGTATACTGTACCAGTCTGGACTGAAAGGGTGTTCAAAGTATTATGTGCTGTAACCTGGAGTCTGAATGTTGAACACTGTGAGTGAATTAAATGTGTTCACTTGTATCCCACTTCTTTAATGGCAGGGAGACAAGAAAATTAGGACACAGCTTAATCTATATGTGAGGAGACCAGTATTTTAACTTTTATCGATTTTCTAAATATATATTTAGATCATTCTGAGTACACTGTGGTATTTATCAAACATGGCTGTCAAGTTTAAGAGTTAAAAAACTATTATATGACACAAAGCTGCATTTAAGAGTGCGCTATTTTTAACTGAAGAAATGGAGCCACAAGAGTGAAATAAATCAGTTGATTATAGGAATAGTGTATTATATTGGGAGATGATTTTATTTATTTTCTTTCCTAAAGATGAGCGGATTAATACCACTGGCAGTGGTTAAGTCAGTAATGATAGGTTCCAGTGTAGGTATTTATGATGGGCCCCTGGCTCTTAGTTGGGAAGCACACATGCGCAGACATACACATACACTTAGATATGCACACACAATGAGGCGAATATATAAAGTAATAGATGTGTTACATTTTACAGTAGGAATGTGTTTCCTAAGCTATTGTATTTGCAGAGGTCAAACTGTAAGCTATCAGAGCCATAAATAGAGCTGTGGCAGTCAAACTTTTGAAACATGACAACAAGCACCTGAGAGCAGATAATCTCTCTATTTCACTGCTGCTGAAATGATAGCAGACTTTTTCAGGTATTTTTAGATCAACAACCTCACCACTCACCACAACTGCACTCCTCTTCAACATAGAGGCAACAGATTATCGTAAATAAGAGAGCTGCATTGCAATGCTTATCAACAAACAACACCATGTCCTAAAAAATGGCCAGCTACAGCAGCATATACACAGTTTACCCACAGCAGTAAACACAAACAACAGTAAACACATACAATGAAACAGGTGCTCGGCGGCTCCCAAATAACAACAACCTTTTAAAACAGGGGCACGGCGGCCCACCAGATACACCAAACTCCCCTGAAAAAGCACTTGTACTCACCTATTTGAATGCTCCTGTCTCTGACTGGTTAGACCTGCGACCGAAAATATACATATAAATTATCTAATGCTAGGAATAGCTAGCATCTACGAGGCTATTAGTAAGCTAACATAACATTTCATAGGCTAGCTATCCACCTGATAGAGACATTAATTTCCAAGTTTCCCACAACGTAGCCTACATAATACAGGTATGCTTTGTCTTAAAAGTTACATGGCAAAATAGCCTAAAGTTGCAATTATTTTGACCAACGTTATCTAGATTACTGCTAATGTTAGCTTACCTGCTACATGTTTGTTAGCACAAGAGGCATGTCAGGGCTGGCGACTGTTTGAAAAAAAAAATCCAAAAGAGTGTAATAAAAGAAGCTTTGCATCCTTCTTCTCCTGCTCTTTTCTCTCTTGTCTATTTTGCTTTTGTGTTTGAATAGCCGGACTTCTCATTTGGCTCAGTGTTGACAGATTTTGCACTTCACCTCTACAGGGTCTTGTCACGTGATCAAAGAGAGATTTAAGATTGGACAACGGCATGCAAACATTACCCAGCAATCATCACTGCATCTGGGTCTGACATGCAAATCAAAGAAAATAAGAGAATATTCATTTGAGTGAATAGTTTATTCATGGTTTTTATAGTAGATTTAGAACAAGCCTATAATTTTGTTTTAATATTTTTTGGGGAAAACCTTATTTTATTCCACACCAGGATAGAGATAGATATGCATATTTAGGGTTAATATTTTAACATGACTCGTCAGTTTTTCGTATGTCAATACAGATGCGGTATGAAAACTACAAACTTACTTTACTGTGCTGATTTTATGGTATTTTATTGTTATGGGCCCTAGTACCATTTTAATGTATGAGCTGTAGGTAGTGATGCAGTTTACAAGTGGGAATGCACATGAATAAAAAGGTGGCTTTTTTTTAAAGGCACATGTACTTTTCTGTACTTCTACTCTTTACCCAAGTACATTTTTGGGGCAGGAATTCACTTTCTTTTCTTCACTGTATTTGACATTTATAGCTTTGTTACAACCAGTCTGCTCTAAATGTTGGAACTGAGAGTAGGGAGGGAACACACCTCTTCTGCAGATGCAACAATGTCCATAACAAAATCGAAAAAAGGGCATTTGGCCTGCATGATGACATGCTTGTGCATTTTAAAATTTTCTCTTCTAACTTCCACAAGCTCATTAAAGTTGGCTACGTTGCACATACTGTAGGTAAAAATATAACTAACTGTAGCTATATGTTAGAATTAGATTTCTCAAAAGGTAATTTTCACTTTCACTAGTGTGATTTTTTTTGTGGGAGTAACTGTACTTTTCTTTAACTTGAGTGTAAATTTTCAGTATATTACCAATCACTGCTTATGAAGCTACTGACAGCAGCTGTTAGGTTGGCATGAATACTCAAAACCGCTTGCCTCACTTTGACCAAATGTAAATCTACAGCTAATAAACACATTATATCTAATTTGTTTAATCTGTACAAAAGACCCACATGTAAAACCAATATTATGGTTTTACAGGGAGTTATGTGTTGGCACATTTTCTTGTCCAGCCACAGGAACTTCCAGGAGTTTTGTCGTCAGCGTTATTGCCACACATGGAGCAGACAAAATAAGCGGTCATCTGTGGACAGAGCCAGGTTTGCCGTTTCCCCATTTCCAGTCTTTGTACTAAGAAAAGCTAAGATAATTAGCTGCTATCAGTATTAACCTTATTTTCTAATTCAGCAAGAAAGAGAATAAGTGCATTTCCCAAAATACTGAACTATCCCTTTAAGGTGCCCATCATATTTATGAAGTGTGAACAGAGCATGCTTTGTCTCTATACTCAAAATAGAAATAATTACAAATTCAATGACGGTGCTTTGCAACTTAACACACCATACATTTTCTTTTTTCTTTTTTTATTTTGACACAATTAATGAGTATGTGCATTGATGAAAGGGAGACATGTTGATGCATTTGTGCGCATTTGTGACTATTTAGTCAATGAGGTGTGGCACAATAAAACACAACAGAAAGAAAAAGTTTAAAAGGAGAAAAAAACTGTATGAAGTGACAATTGTGACTAAAATTACAAATTTTGGTTGTAGTTTGATCTATTATGACTTGCATAGTTCTATGCACCTGTCATACAAACTATCCACTGAACAACACAAAAATGTCATTAAAAAGACAAAAGATGAATTTCTGATGTTCAAAAACACCAGGCTTATACAGAATATACAATAACAAATGCAGTGAAGGTAAATCTGGTCTATTGGCCTATATCAGATACAAAAAGATGACCTCACCTGGGAGTGATGTAACGCGTATTTAAACCAATAAAGTACTCAAAACACAATCTTAATTAAATATGACAGTTGTAAAAAGTTAAAGCTCAAATGTAACATCAGAAAAGGTCATAAAAAAATGGAGCACACTGTTGGACCAATAAATACAATTCAAACTAAGTATGTAGAAAAATGATCTTTCACAGGCTACACTAAAACCAAACGCGTGCAAAAACCATGCCATTAAACATCAGTTACTTAACAGTTATTGAAGCACTTAACTAATAAAAAAACATCAAATCATGAAAATCATATGGCCAGGAAAACTGTAAACAAAGAAACATCATTGTGAAAACAAACTCTAGTTTAAACACTTCACTCCTCTCAAACCTAAAGCTCAGAAGAGATTTGATAAATAAATAAAATCAGAATAAATGTTCTGTGTTGTACTTTCACATTAACATTTCGATCAAAAAATGTTTGACAATTCACCTAAAGCTTGGCGTTTAGCTTTTACAGTTTTTTTTAAAGACTATCTACACAGATCTCTGAGGCAGCGAAGCCGGCGATGCGGCTGGAAGGCACCATTGATGGAATATTAATCCAAGGGGTCGGACTTTGCTCCTGAATGTCAGAAACAAAATTGTCTGTGTGAAACCAAGACGGGGCCTTAGTGTTAGTGGTAGAACTGGCCCTTTGTCCCTCCTCTTGTCTGGTGTCTATAGTGTTGGTTTACAATCCGGCACTCTGACACCTTTCGCACCGTCAGGAGGAGAGGACAGAGTGGTGGTTGCGGTGGTGGGAGGAGGTGCAAGAGTCTGTGATTCTGTCTTTAAAGACAAAGATGTTCACCAACTCTCCTCATACAATAACACTCACTCATCAGAAGCTGCACTGACAGCTCAGAGCTCGTCGTGGTTCTTGGTGAGGTCCTCTCCATAGTTGGTGGCCTGGCTGCCCACAAACATGTTCCAGTTTTCAAGGATTTCCTCTTTGGTCAGCATCTGGTCCTAAGGAGGGAGGAAAGGATAAATACGTCTTATTCTAATATTCTTCATACATAAATATGTTAAAAAAAATTAAAAAACAAAATAAAAAGACATATTTTGTTTATCTCGGGCCATGGCCACTGCAATAATAATAATAATATTCAAGTTGTATCCATAAAGTTGTACTTGTGTAGGATTCTAGAGTAAACTGAAAAGGGTCAACAGATAGAGAGCATTATCAAATGGATGGTTTTTCGAGTGGACATGACCTCATATACACATGAAGACAAGAAATGGATCTTAAACATGTTGTTGCAGCTGAAAGAACGCACCTTGTCCTGGTCAGACTCGTACACCAGATGTCTGGCTTCAGCTTGAGCATGGTCGTAGTCTTGTGGCATAATCCAGTGGTGGATTTCATCCTGATCCATTTTACCGTCTTTGTTCAAGTCTCGGAAATCAGAGAACTGTTCCCTCTCAGTCTTGACCCAGTCCGGCTCCGGACCCCCGTCCTCATGAGCAAACATGTCAGCTGAAACAGCCAAAAACAACAGAATGGAAAAAATGTACAGTAGTGAGTTAATGTTCATAGTTAAAAAAAAACATTTACAATTCAATTTATGGAAACCATAGAAGGAAGACATGCAAAAAACACAACTTCGATTCATTTATCCAAAAATTCCAGAGCTTAACAGTCAATCCCTTCGTCTGTGACGACTGGCTTGTTATTGCCCTTTTCTATGCAGAGGGTTTACCAAGGTTCCCACACATTTTCATGGAGAAAATTCAAAAAACCTTTCCTTTTCTATGACCATTACAACATATAACACAAACAGAACTGTATAGCATGCTTTACTTCAAATATGAAAATTAAACAGCAACCTAACCCAAATTAAATAATTGGTTATGTTTATCTTCACTTGAACTACTTCAAACTACAGACACGGTCAATGCATTTTCTTAAAAATAAATAAAACATTTTTAATAATAAAACAGTTTTAGCTAGCTGGCACAGATGCAGGGACAGACAAAACGAAGGGAGAAAATGAATAAACATATGTGGAAGGTAGATTACTCTAACAATTTATTTCATTTGCTTCTCAAAAAACAATTTCATGACTTTCCATGACTATTCCAGGCTTGGAAAAAATAGATAAGGAATTTCCATGACTTTTCCAGGTTTTCCATGACAGTTTATGATTATGAATGTCCATGTTTACCATTTTTACTATATTCTCATTTATCAGTTCATGCTACTGTTCACTGTCTTTTATTACATCAAATTCAATATTGCTAATCTTAACTGATTTAACCTTATTCATTTCAATTCATTGATTAAACTCACCAATATACTCGTCTTCATCCACGTGTCCGTCGCCGTTCTTGTCAATGTCCTCCAGGGTTTCCTGTAATCACAAAGAGTTAATGATGTCATTAAAGGGGAGACACAGGGGTCAACAATAGTGGAACTTTCACTTTGAGTAATAAAAGAGAAACATGTCGCCTCAGGCAGGACGAGTGAATACATGAGGGTCAGCTTACAGTTGGCAGGCAGGCTGACACCACGATTACAGGATTCCCTCCTGATGAGAGCCAAACCCTCCGCGTTAAAAGATGATACACACTTTAGCAAACACTGGACTTTAAATCCCTGTCAGAAAGCAGATCTCACATCCTGTGAATCTGACTGAACGGTTACTTAAAGGCTTGCCGTGTGAGCTGATCATTAACCACACATACATGTCTGCTAATTGCAATGCATCTGGGGATAACACACACACGCAGCTACACAGATTGAAATCACTGTGTGCATCCGTACCTGCAGGTGAGATGCTCGCTCCGAACCCTGATAAATGATTTACAGCCATGTAGCTCCAGTAGTCCAATAGCTGACTAATAATAAACATGGACATCCATTTCCTATACCCACTTAACCTGTGGAGGGTTGCGTGTAAACAAGAAGGGATATGTTCATAAAAAATATAAAACTTACAAACCACTATAGACCTCTGTAAACATTGACGGTGAGAGAGATTCTCTGTACATTTCAGCAGCACGTGAATTCCTGTGATGCACTTGTCAAGAATACATAAAATTTTTAAGTCAGTCAGTAACATTATTGTCATAGTTTATTCAATAATTTCCCTAGAAAAGGGTTAATAGTCTGAATTCGCTCTCACTGAACCAAAAATGGGTCACAGGTCATCATCAATCTGGACAAACATATTAATGGTAATAAATACAATTATTTTGTTAGGTAAAACATTTACATTTAAAGCTCAATCAAAAGCATATCGGATTCCAAGTTTCCTAAAAAATGCATTGCAAATCCCATTTCTTATGTGAAAAACATTTTCTATAAACATTTTCAACTTGGCACTACATAACATGAAAAAAGGACAAACTGCTCTGATGAAGAAGATGAACATAGGGGATCCTATTAATTTAATTTGGTATCTATTTTACTTGGTTTTTTTTTTTTTACTTTTTGTCAGGTTGTTACTTTTTTGTGAGGTAAAGTTGAGTCATTATATCACTGTGCCAGTATTTTTTTTTTTTGCCTGTATTAATTAAAAAAACAAACACATGTTTAAAATGTAAGCCAACATGACAAGGGAAATGTAATGTTGGACTAAAAAAACACATTTATCATCGCTGAGATAAATGTGCCGATGTGTTTTAAAGTTGGGTGATATAATGACTATGTTTACAAAGGCAAATAATAGAACAGCTAGAATAGTCAGACAAGTTCAGAAAATGACATCACTGAAAAGCTGCCTTTCACCAGAGAAAGATAAAACTTATGATATTACGATCTCCAAAATCTGAGATGATATCTAGTCTCATATCACAATTCCGATACAATATCAATATGCTGCCCAGCCCTCATATGTTGTGATATGGACTTTAAATTATAACATCCAGCGCTACTTTACAATTGACATTAATATGCTGGCAGTAGTTAGAAAGCCATTTTGTAAGCCTTTGGGGAAAAAAGAGGGAGCTCAGTGCGCTACATAAGAAAGCAAATATGTAACATCAAAATTTTCAATAACGAATGGCACACAATGAACACACCATGTACGACCACTTCCTCATGACTACTGCGAGATTTTGGCTGGAAGAGTCAATGGTTCTTCACCGTAAATCAGAAAAAGACAAGTTGGAGCCTTTGTGGTGAATCATACTTTTGTTTTCCAGTGTTTCACTATTTTAAAGCCTTTCTGGGGCGATGTAAACGCGGCGATAAAGACATTATGGGATATACCATTTCAAACAACCATGCTGTGATGTACCTAGAGGACACTGAGGAGGCTACACAACAAAGAAAGAAACCGGTCAGGGTTTTAGTTCCTCAGTTTACAGTGTAATGCAGTGGAGGTCTCTGGCCTCTGAAAGCAGATCGCAGCAGCAGAAGCGGATATCAGCAAAGCCGGACACTTAAACAGAGTGCTCTGTTATATGAATGAGCGTGTAGGTGTGCAGTTGGCAGTCGGTGAGATGACATCATGTCCCTGCCTGAACCTGCAATACAGGCTCCTTCAGTGATCTGTCCGGCTAGCCTACAATCATGTCCTTTCTAAAGCTGAAAAGTGTCTCTTTTTTTTTATCTCATATGACTACAGAAAGCATCAATTACTCATTGTTGCATGTTGTGTGAAAGATCTGTTGTGCGCAAAAAAAGGGAGTCTAACCACTGTGAGAAACACGTGAAGCTTCAGCCAGATTCACCACAATCAGTGAAGACGCCACCGGCTGAACAGTTGGTAACATTTGATGACGTCAGAAAAATGAGACATTAATAATTAAGTCTGTCAAATGGGTAGTACAACTTTTATGAACAGAGCAGCATAGTGCATCACTGCTAACATTTGCCACGCAACTGTTCCACGAAGCCAAATTTATATTTAAAGATTGAGTCTTAAATGGGACAGTCAGTCCATCCCACTGGACCTGTTCCCAAAAAAAAAAAGAAAAAGTCAATCATTTCCTGGCCCAGTTAAAATTTCATTAAGAAGTTATCTAAATGTAGCACATTCATCCAAGCAGCCCATCGGATTAAAGACATGGAAAAAAAAACTCAAATCAGTTCCTGTAATTAAATAATATCTCATATAGTGGACAGAAAAATGATAAAACTCTAAATTTGGGGAGTTTTATTTTTCTCCTAAATCCAAGTGTGAATGTCTGACACTGAGCTTAGTGTACACAGAGCCAGCCTTGTCTCACCACCCTGCTTCTTTCTAATCATACTTAATTACCATGAGGTTGCAAAGGGCTTACCAGAACCACAATATCTCTCATGTGTTCAAACTCCTCAGGGTGGAGGAACGATGTGAACTCTTCTCTGTCTGCTGCCAGGTCCCCGTTCACATCGGCTGTTTTAAACCTCCTCTCATCACGAGGGAGCATCTTCTTAAAGCTGAACTGGTCTGTTGCTTCCTCAAACTCCTCTGGGTTGGCTAAAGAGAGGTGAATTTAAATCAGGTTAGTGTCACACTTAACAATAGCCACTTTAAAGGAGCAGTGTGTAAGTTTTAGGGGGAATAAGAGGTGCAGTTTGAAAACCAGTTGAAAGTCCTTTGGCGCTCATTGTTCAGGAGGTTTTTACTGGGAGCCAAATTATCGGCAGAGGTCTCTCCCTCTCCAAATAAACAGACCAAGTGATTAAAACTGGTAAAATGTTAAACAAGGCAGTTTCACGTTGTTTTTCTGATGCTGCTTGTTGCAGGGAGGCTGCTGCTTATGGTAGCCGATACAGAAACACGAACGGCCCTATCTAGAGCCAGTGTTGAGGTTGTACATTCTGGGCTACCGTAGAAACACGGCGATGCAACATGGCGATCTCTACGGAGGAGGACCAGCTCCCTATATAAATATAATTGGCTTGTTCTAAGGTAACGAAAACACAACAATTCTTAGTTTTAGGTGATTATGCACTGAAGGAAACATACTTATTATAATATATACCATTTCTGCCAACTTATCCCCAAAATTTTACACACTGGACCATTAGTACTGTGCTCTAGGCAAAATGCACATGCATGCATTCACGCATGCACACACACACACACACACACACACACACACACACACACACACACAAACACGAAACAACAAAAAATAAGACATAGTCTGCCCAAAACACACATACCCAGGTAGTATCCATATGTGGCTTGCTTGTACTCCTCCCATGAAATCTTGTTGTCTTTGTTCAGGTCATAGTCTGTCCACACCTTTGCCACATTCTCATAAACGTAACGCTTCTGTACACGTTTTATCCAAGCCTTGAGTTCGGCTGTGGTGATGTAGCCATCGGCATCGCTGTCTATCCGGTCCACTATTTTACTGTAAGGGGCAAAAATAAAGACAGTTCTTAAGAGTTATTACTTTTAATATTCAAACGAGATGGTAAAGTTCCACAACAGGCACCTTTTTTTCATGTAGGGCTGCATGATTTGCAAAAAAAGAAAAAAAAATCATATTGTGAATATTTTTGACTAATATTGCAATTGTGATATGAGACACTATTTTATTGGAATGGTATTTCTGCATTTCTTTTTTAAAGAAAAAAATATAAAACAACAATAATGTGATTTTGGTGGGGGTCTTTACCAAACAAGTATGTTCCCTTACATCAGGAATGACTGTAGCACCATAATGCTTCATTTTAAAAAGTATGTCATGACACATTTTAAAGTTATCAAAAAATGGGATACGGATATTGCATCTGAATAATATTTCAATAAGTGTGCAGCCCCATTTTTAAGAATAAGTGACCATCACAAAAGCCAAATATTTGGGCTGTCTTACCTCAATACACCATGATGCTATTATTACCAGCAGGCAGGGGAGAAAACAAATATTTGGTGATACCATTTTTACTATAAGGGACGTGGCTTCAATGAAACTACTCTTGCAGGGAGGAGCAGGAAAACCCATTTTAGTAAAGAATGCAGTGTAGCTGGGGTGTATTCTTAGACGTGGGTTGCCACGTTGTGATGTTACAAGGGATCCTCCCACTCTCAACACCACAGGAAAGAGTTTTCTTTGGGGAGGAAAGCCCTTTTAGCCAACGTGGGTTACATGGTGCCAACTTGTCATCCAAGCAAAAAAAAAAAAAAAAAGCATACAAACAGTCACGTAGCACATGATGAAATACACTACAGTTAGTGACAGCAGCTCTATATGCAAACTGCAACACAACTGTACTCCAACTTCATCACTTACAAATGGTTCTTTAATGACGATGTATAATTAAGATTTCGGCTTGGCAATTAACTGTATAGGAGTGTGTGCGAACAGTGCGCAATAATGCACCGTTTTTATCTGGCCCTGTAGATTCTGCTGGCATGCACATCTTTCTCAGGCACTTGTGCTCATGTTGGTAAATGTTTAATGTCCTTAGCCTGAACTGTTTTACACGCAACAGACTCCAGCAGCAGAGAAGTGAGTGTGCGTGATTTACAAAAACAAGAGTCCGCATCCTGTGACAGCAACACCAACACTGACTTTACATCAGCTCGTGTGTCACAGTGCTGACGGTGTTTGCTTACCTGAGCCTGTCTTTGCTCTCTTCTGGGGTGAGCTGGTCAAATGTCCTGGCCTCCTCTTTGCCAAGAAAGGCCTCATGGTCGTATTGGAAGCTTTTATTGTCCTCATGGGCTTGCCTGCTCAGCTCTGGGTCATGAAGCACTCTCTCTTTTCTTAACGTCGGCTTACCGTGCACCAAAACTGTGCACAGGAGCGCAGCGCACACGAAGCTGAGGACGTCCATCAGTCAGGGATGAAGCTGGTTCTGTCTGTAAACGGGCCTGTGACACTACAATGCACAATGAGCAAGCGGCTGTGTGGCCACTTTCACTGCTCGCCGACACACACTAACCTTTCTGCCTCTCTGTCTTTGCTACAATGTTGCAGCTGCGCGATGACCAAACCTGCAAAGAGCACCTGAGCCTGCACACAGGTCCACTGAGAGCACCTACGGTCCTCACTCAAAACGGTTTTAGGCAATCCTGTTCCCCTTTTCCTGAGGGAGGTATGCAACCAAACCGGGGTTTTCTGCCGCCTTACGTACAGCCAATCACTGTGTCCGTTTCAGGTAGAGCCCCGCCTCCTACACTGACAGGATATCTACCATTGGTTAACGGCACGTCCGTAACAGGAGAGGGATTCAGGCGCCACGTTGCACGCTGACGCGCAAACTCAGCTCACCATGGAGTCGGTATGGGTCAGTATGAACGCAGGGAGGAGGGAAAATACAAAATTGTTACAGCTCGACAGCCTGTAGAGCTGCATCAGTATCATAAATATATATGCTATATGCTATATGTGTGTGTGTGTGTGTGTGTGTGTGTGTGTGTGTGTGTGTGTGTGTGTAAATTGTACATAGTTCGTTCTGCACTTTTTTTGTCTTTTTTGTTTTTCGTATGCTTCGTTTTCAGTGTCCTATTTCCTGTTTGTTACATGACTGAATTTGTAAATATGCTTGAGCCATGTATGGAATAACTGAAAAAAGCGATTTTTATTCTTTATTCAAAAAAAAACAAAAGCTGCTTCAGTATCCTGGTCATGTTCCCACTCGCACTAATATACACGGGCCTTGACGCTGTGGCTGTGTGTGAATGTTTCGAGCATACACAGTCTTTTAGGTGTACTCAATCTTTTCGGGGATTTTTTTCATCCTTTATTTACACATCCAAGTTTCAATATCCAGTGTTCAATTTAACATATACAAACAGAACAATAACCAAGAAAAGACATAGGCCTACAAATATCAAGCGCCTTGATAGCCTTTTTGTTAGTCGAATTTCATATAATGTTCAAGATCTTTCAGAAAACAGACAATATTAGGTTTTTATGACTAAACTTTCATTTATGTATAAAATACTTTGCTAAAATACCAAATCAATTATTAAAAACTCGAAAAAAAATGTCTTGGGTAATTGAGGAAGCCAAACACCACATTTTCCCCAAATAAAGTAAAGTCTTTAAAAGAATATGGTCCATAATGAATTTGCAAATGTCTCTCCTGAATTTCTTGGTTTGAGTACATCCCAAAAAAAGGTGTAAATCTTTTAGGTGTCCCAAAGAAAGGCATGCACATGTTCAGTTATTGTGTTTGTGTGTTTGACGCATTGTTATGAATCATTTTTAGATCAAATGAAGAGAACACTGAGTACAGACAAATGTTACCAATATGACGTTACTACATCACTCGTATGCACTCAGCATATTGCACCATATAGCAAAAGAAAATGCAGCCTAATGTTTAATTGCTCAAGAAAAGCTGTTTTGTCCCCCCACATGTATGAGAATGATTTTCTTTGATAAAGAATAACTTTGAAATCTTTAGTAGTATATTATTATTTTAGTTTCGGGGCTGATGGATTGTTCTTTAGGAGGAAGAGAGACAGGCAGTGGGAGAGTTGCGTATTTTTGTTTTTGCTCAAAGGTCTAGTGCGAAGGATCTCTGTGTGTGTGTGTGTGTGTGTGTGTGTGTGTGTGTGTGTGTGTGTGTGTGTGTGTGTGTGTGTGTGTGTGTGTACGTGTGTGTGTACGTGTGTGTGTACGTGTGTGTGTACGTGTGTGTGTACGTGTGTGTGTGTGTGTGTGTAGGCAGCATTTCCCAAATCTTTCCTCGATCACCAGTTGTCCTGCATGTTTTGATCTCTCCCTGCTCCAACACAGCTGACTCAACTGATCAACTCATTACGAAGTCCTGAAGCTGCTTGATTTGATGTCAGACTGATCGTTTAATTCTGCTGTGTTGCAGCAGGGAGAGATCTAAAACATGTAGGAATAATGGTACCCGAGGAGAGGGCACTGTAAATTTCTTACAAGCTTGGCACACGGGAGAAGTTTCAGTTCTGCAATCTCACCACAAGATGCCACTAAATCTTACACACAAGACCTTTAAGTAATCAGTCTGCATGTTTTGAAAATGCAGAGAGGGGCTTTTCTCTCTTTTTTTTCTTATCCTATATTTTTTATTTAAATGGGTTAGGTTAGATTTCTATAGAAAATGTGAAGACGCTGCCTTTTTTTTTTTTAGTATGTTGATCCATTTATAATACACTGCCTGTTTAGGGAAACACTTTACAGATAATACAGAGGGAGAAAAGGTGTGACCCTTAACATGATTCACTTATTACCCACCAACCTTTTCAAAAGGCAGAGCTCTGACATTATACAGCCACTGGCTGTGAGCACAACTGCAGCTGTACTTTGACTACTTTTTACCTCCCCTATTAATATTAGCCAACATTGTTAAGCCACACAGGATTTGAACCCACGGTTCTCCTATCAGATATGACAGATTTGTAACCAATACACCACGGGAGTTCCAGAAAACAGTAGCTTCATAACACTCAGCCAGCTCAACCATATCAATTAAGTGCACACAAACAACCCCAGCATGTAGTCAGTGTTACACCCCTTAAAAACCAACATGTCACAGCCACAACCAAAGCACAGCTACGGCTACAGCCACAGTCAGTGACAACAACAGCCAAAGCTGTGTCATCCAAAGGCTATATCACAGCTATAGTCTGAATCAGGCCAGAGTGTGGAGAGCTATGTTCTCACTGGACAAAAAACCCACTAAAACCCACCCACATCTGGTTTTGTATTGTATTCATGGGTGTTTATCTGCCCAGCTCTGATCAGCAGTGATGGAAATGTGACACCTGCATGAACGTGCCAATTTTAGCCCCCTTTGCTAGAGCGATCTAACAATACACTGTCACAAGACATGGGCTATCTCTGTCCAAGCAGTGCTTGAACATTGTTTAAAATTTAGTCCGTATCGAGTTTGAAAATGAGACTGAATGATTAAGAAATACAAAAACAGGCAACCACCATTATATTGTTACTGGCCTTCATGCTGCTTTCTACTGATTACAAACCTGTTTCCGAGCCCTCCCATGACTTTAAATGTGACACATCAGAAAAACAAAACAAAACAACTTGCATACTTGTCCACTACCAATGGGAAGGCAGTCTATTGCCTATAATGTGATTTCCTTCATTTAATAAACCTGCATATATGATAAGTTTGATGGAAAAGGGTAACAATTACCCACCTATATTATCCATCTTTATTTAAGGTCTCCATAGAGTCTTATTTTTCATAAAATAAAATGTAAGATTTAGTCCCCCTCCTCACCTCAATAACTTTTGTACAGTCCCTTAGTTTAGTTTATTTGAAATTATGCAAAGTACAAATGTAATCCCACTTATCCTGTTAAATGTCAACAATAGCGAAAAAATAAAATTGTTTCTTTGTCAATGTCATGGTGAAATTCAGGGTTTTGGCTACCTCTTTTCACTTTTGGCTGCCAACACAGACTTTAATGTGACAGTAATTTTTGGCCTTATGTTACCTTTACATGAAAAATGTTATAATGATTTCCACACAGTCAGGTATAGAGATTTAAAGTATTGGAGTACTCTGTGTTAGTAGACACCCTGAGTTGAAGTACTGGGACATAAAAAGTTGCATCTCTGCATGCTGGTATTAGACAAGCAGGAGTCACCAACAATAGCTGTAGCCTGTAATAGTATATGTGTTAGTGTGGAGGTTTCCCTGTTTTGTTAACTTCATGCTTGCAACATAATGTTTTCAGAGAGACACAGGGATTTTGCATGGGGAGGGGGTGCAGTTACATCTACATGAAGAAGACTAGAAGAATTACATTACTCAGATGCATCTCAAAATGCTGTAATGTGGAGGAGCAGACTCTGTACCCTGGAAACAACTTGCTGACACTGCCGTGCCTAATCCTCCGTCGTGGGCCGGAGAAACATGTACTTTGCCATTCATCAGTAGCATAATAAGCCAGCACATGGCACTTTGCTGTTTTGCATAAATAGTACACCCCAGTTTATGATTATAAAGGGGCCCTGGGGCTAACTAGCCTCTTTATTCAATTAATGAATAGTTAATGTATTTAAATTAGTCCTGCCTGGTCAATTTGAATCAGTGTGTTGTGCAGACATGAAGAAATACAAATGTGTTTTTCCCAGTGAGACATATCCCCTGAAATGTACTAAAAATATATAAATTAATATAAACTTTATATAGTCTGTATTAAAATAAAATGAGCACTGATATTAGACATACATTTCTCAAGGTTAATATACAAGAAATATTTTCTGTTAGCAATATTGAACATGTTTAAACTTAGGCAATGGTGCTTAACTCACTTAAATTAAAATCTATACCACTAATAGTGGATGCTTTTGAGGCATAGCCTATGTGTTGGAGGTGATTGGGAAGTTGGGATTAATCTCAAACAATAGTAGCATGGCCGAAAAACTGCAGGCATTAACATGTTGGAGGGAGAGAGTAGATGGGAAGAGTGGCTTTCAACATGAATATTTCACAGAGGAATAGAAAGAGGAGGGGGTTGCAGCAGCTACAGGGGTGTTCAGTTAACCATGAGATTACACACCCTGCAGAAGGCATTTGGTTAATGTAATTAAGAAAACCCTATGGTGGGAGACACAGAGCATTAGTGTCCAGGATATACAGTTCTGTTGTGGTCTTTTCCTGCCCCACACTCACAGACTCAGACTGATTACTTTTTTTTTCCTTTTTGTGCAGGGAAAGCTTTGTAGGTTGTTTATGCGTGAAAAATTCATCTGAACATGTGAATATTTAGGTGCTTATGAATAACTGAGATCTTACACTAATTTATGGGAGTGAATTTGACTGTTACCAAAAAAATCAGAGCCTTTTGTTTTTTTTACTTAGCCTTTATATTGTTAGTAATACACAAAGTATCTGAAGAGAAATGCTTCTCATCTGAGGAAAAATGTAGGAAATTCCAGCAATGTTCAGTTTTACATTAGTAGACAAATAACCAATCTCTACTTGAAGCTTTTTGAACAAATGGATCACTGTTTTGTGTGTAGATAACCCCTGAATCACATAGATATTAAGGCCATTCATCAGCTTCATGCTTTCAAAGTTTAGTTTGTTGCCCAAGCATCTGACTGATTGAGGTAAACTTAAAGATAAAATTGTAACCTCTTATGTCCAATCATTGTTGACGGTAAATGCAGTCCATTGAAGCAATAAATTCGTCAGTGTTTAATATATTGAAAGAGAAAGCTGAGTTCGCAGTCGCTAAATCTGTTGTTCTTCCTGCATCCAGCGCCATATTCTGAAATGACAGTGACGTAGTCAGAGGCATGAAGATCTACAGGCTATTTCAGCTCCACCTCGGGGTAGCTAGTGGATGTGCTCTACATGCCGCTCAAAAACAAAACTTCCTTGTTCTCTTTGCTTGTTATGTAACTAGCTATATTTCCAACAGCAACAATGGCATCCCAAAATATTGCATTTTGAGGATGTTATGGATAAGGATACATTTTGCAGTGTTTTGGTCAACTTTGACATTTATTCAAACCAAAGTATATAACCGAAGAAATGCAATCGAGAAAGGCTGAAGCTAGTCTAAGGACTAGAGCAGAGACCCTCCAGAACCTGAGCTGCTGACAGCAAACACAGACCGGTGGTGCCTTTTCTCAAAATCTGCTAATGCTAATCTGCTGATACTAACATAAATGGAATCATGTGGTCGCAATGAGTTTCAGTGTGGGCAGTTTTTGTTGTCGTTGAGAAGCCGGTACGTGTGTTACTATGCATGACAGTTTTACTCATCATTAGGACAGAGGTGTGCTGGACACCTGCTTTGGAATTCTGAAGACAAAGCTGAGAGGGCAGATAACCATCGAGTGAACAGTTTTTTCACCAAAGTAATAGCTATAGGCTAGTAGTGTAGTAACAAGTACGATATACATGGCTCCGTGAACAGGAGGAGTTTGGTTTCTTGGATCAATATTGCACATGCTGAGGAATTTAGTGCTTCAGTGGACTATATTTACAATCAACACTGATTGGACATCCACATTAAAGAGTGTGAGTTAAGAGTGTGCTGTGCTCTGTGATGTTAGCTGCAACTCATGGGAAAAAAAATCAGTCATCTTCCTGTCATGCCTCAGACTGACTATTGTAGCTTTAAACCAGAGAACAGGAAGGAAAATTTAAAACATGATTTTAATACTAAATGAAGGCGTCGTATATGACTGATCTGAGACACAGAAACTGAACATAATGCCAAAAATGAGGATTATGTGTAAAGTGTCTGTAAAATGTATTCATATCATGAATGAATACATTACATGACCATACCATTCATGAAAGTCCCATTTGCAGAATGGTTCTTGGTACAGCCATACATATCCTTGCAGGTGTTTTCACTATTTTCTTACATTTTATGGAACAAATTGAGAAAATAATTGACCTATTAATCAATAATAAAAAAAAATTGTCAGGGGCAGGCCTGCATTAATGAGAGAAAATATGTATAAAATATGACAAAAAAGTCCCTTCAATAAAAGTGCTAAGTAACATTTTCCACAAGTTGTTAAAAAAAAAGATGTCAAAAAAGCAGATTAGACTGAAACAATCACTGGCTGACTAACAAACAATGACGCTTGTTACAAATGTGTTGATTTATTCAGAGAAGGCCTATCCACTGAACTTCTAGGATGGATAATTTGGCAAATTTATTGGGACTTTTGAAACTATAATGCCATCATTTCATAATTTACTCATTGGCTTTCTTTTTTATTCTGGCACTAAAAAATATTATATATATATATATATATATATATATATATATATATATATATATATATATATATATATATATATATATAAAATATTATTATTATTATGTATTATTTTGACGACGTGTTTTTGAGTTGCAGTGTGTTCTTGGGATTTCCCAGGGCTGTTCTTGATGAATACAAGTTTAGTGTCATCACCTAAACCCCTTCTCTACAAGTTTCTGTGTCAGGTTTCAGGTTGGTGGAAGAGTTGAAGTAGCATATTGATATGACTGAACAATAACAGGGAAAATAGAGTCTCTCATCATGCAATTACTCTCCAGTTTCCCTCTCCCTTGTGAATTTTCATAGTTATAATAACTCACCGCCCCTACTATTCTGGATAGATTAATAAACTTCTCATTGCTGCCACATAGGAGAAAAGAAACCTTTGCTCTGTTTAATGACAACTGTAAAGTGGAGGCAATCATGGGATGCCTCCCATGACATTTCCCCGTTCCTGTCCGCTCCACTTATCTTAGACAAATGGCCGTGCCAGGCCACTATCGAGATGAAGCGTTTTCCCCGAGTCATTACGTCTGTCACCGGGGCCATTTCCATATTGAAAAATCTGAAACAATAAACGACGCCTGAGCCTTTAATAACTGTGAAGGAATCGTATTTGGAAAATTGCATTGAAGCAATAACCTTTTCTCCCTGTAATTAGATGACAGAGAGGTCCTGGTTTTAATTAAGTCAGCAATTTATAGTTGCACAGCCATACCTCAGCGTGCTGATTAGTATAGGAGGGATCACAGAACAGCGTTGCCTCAATTTGAACAGATTTGATCTAGTAATTACTGTGTTATATGGCAAAGGACGCAGCAAGTCTCAGAATCAAGACTCTGGCGATGCAGTGCTCTGTGAAGCATGGCCCTTCCCATCGTTACTCGAGCTGCAAATATGTGGCGAGCAAGTGTCTGTCTGAATAGGTCTTCAAAGGGGGTCATCAACAGAGGACATAATGTTTGAGGAGGCATATTAAGGTGGAATTGTGAACGTGAGGCCCTGTGTATGTGTGTGTTGGAGGGAGATTTGTTTGGGTGCAGCATCATTTTATGCCGCTTCTTAATTGATCCCATTGGTCACTGTTAAACGTTAACATTTGCACGAGGGGGCAGAACAGTTAAGGATGCTGTTTTAGTGCTGTGTTAATAAACATGGCAATTTACTGTCAATTTATGTCCTGACAGGTCGTAATGAAAACCATGAAAAGAAGATTAGCTGGAGCTGTTACAGCAGACCGTCTGGGGACCATCATCATGAGACTGTAGGGACCAGCGCTTGTTGTGTGAGCTGGCACCCCTCTGGCTGTCTGTAGCCGTCCACATGATTGACATTAATGGTCCAGTTTTCGGAAAGAATGGTAAATTCGTGTTCTCTCTTTTGAGAATATGACATTTATCACATTATACAGACATGCATCTATAGGCGATTGGAACAATAGCACATGGCAGCCCCCTCGACACATCATTAGTGACATCAAACAGATGCTTGTGATCTGTGCCGCTAATTTCATTAGCTTCTCCGGCTAACCACAACAGCATTACAGTGTGGTGAAGGCCTGTGTTGCATTTAAGGATGAAGTGCAACAATCAAGAGATTTTAGGTGTACTTGTTTGATATTGTGTGCTCTTTCGCCTTTCTTCTCTACTATATGTGTTAATTTTTGAGTCTCACAGCATCTGTTATTAGCTAGGCCTACACAGTCATCACTAGTGGATGAGTTAGATATAAATCATGTCCCAGTGATGGCAGTGTTGGCAGCCAGAATCAGGCCAGTTTATTAGGCCCAATTCTGGGGCGTCATTTATCCAATTTCAGCTGAGTCAGGCCACCAAATGCGGCCTGACTTATTACTTCCACCATGCCAGGTTTAGGCCGATACTGGGCCAGGTCATATTTTGATAATGGCTCAATGATAGCAGTATTGCCAGTCGTAATCAGGCCAGTTTATTTTGCCCAATTACGACATCATTCATCCCAAGTCTCAGCCGAGTCAGGCAGGAGTTTGGGCCGAAGCTGGACCAGGTCATTTTTCTGATAAGGGCCCAATGATGGCAGTGTCAGCATCCGTATTCCGGGTGGTTCATTTGGCCTGATTCTGGGGCGTCATTCACCGTGAGTTTCAGCCGGGTTGTGGCCTGACTTATTTATTCCCCAATGCTGAGTTTGGAACAATGCTGGGCCAGCTCTTACAGCTCTGACAATACTGTGACAAGTTTTGGGTAGGTAGGCAGGATGATAGGTAGAGTGTCTTTAAAATGTAACAGAAGAGGACACACCTGGTAGAGAACAGAAGAAAAGTGCATGTAGCCTCCTCTTGATGACTTCTCCCAATCTAAGCAATGCAAATCCCAGAGGCTTAATGGGAGAATGGGGTTAATTAATCCCAGAGGACATCTCAGATTGAGGAGAGGGGCTCCTCAGCCCCCTAGATCTCCCTCATAAAGGTCACAATAAGACAATGCATGTGTTGCCCTCTGAGTACGTCTCAGCCTCTCCCCCAAAACATCTAATCTGATCGCCTTCCTTCAATCAGCGTAACTATATCGCCTGAGAAAAAACCCTGGAACACACTGGGACATTAAGTGCTAATACTAAACGCCGTCCCCGGGCTTTGAATCATCCATAGATCTGTGACAGAGTGGCCTCAGAGGCGCTGGAGTCTGGTGCTAAATGTCCGCCACTGGCTAAACATCATTTGTGTGCTGACGTTAGAAGCTGAAGACTGTCTCTAGCCTTGGCTGCGTGACTGTGGCCTGTGATTTATGGGTCATCATTTGGGTGACATTTTCCCCTGATCCAACACTCTAGTCAGATGGCGTTACGATACATTGTTTATACCTTCTCTGTACTGTGGCATGTTTGAGGGAAACTCTGCTCAAGTGTGTGCACGTGCCACAGATGCCATTTCCAGCCTTTGTGCTGTCGCTGCAGGGTTGTTCTGTGATAGAGGATACTATGTAGCCACAAAGACCATTATACTATGTGATGTCAAGAGGTTTGTTTCAGTAGGCAGATGACCCTTATTCTTCTCAGAGCACTGCATCAAGAGATCAATGCAATGCAAAATTGGCGTGATAATCAAAATGCTGAGAACAAGAAACTCTCTGTACTACGTCTTCTTCCTCACTGTAGATTATCGACAAACTCTTGGTATTGTTTGAGTCAATCCCCCACTCCTTCATCCAGCAGATAGGATGGTGGTGGAGCAGTTTTGGCTGCAGAAAGAGTGTCTCCCCTGGTTGCAGCACAGCTCCTGTCCCCCTTTCTCTCCCTGCAGCTGGAACTACCAGAGCCAGATGCTACGTAGCTCCACCACCCTCTGTCCCCCCTTTCTCTCTTCCAGGAGGATGGTGCCCAGAGAGGAGGATGACAAACGCCTCTGCCTCCTCTTACTGACGGATTTGGACGACCTGACTCCAGCCCCGCACTGTTCCAACCGCCAGCACAAGATGTTGACTTAATGGAAGGGGGTTGGCTGTGGATTGGCCCATATGCGTTTGTATTGGGAAAATATGGCAGGGCGGTGTGTCTGTGTATCTGTGTATTCAATAATTGTGTGTGTGTGTGTGTGTGTGTGTGTGTGTGTGTGTGTGTGTGTGTGTGTGTGTGTGTGTGTGTGTGTGTGTGTGTGTGTGTGTGTGTGTGTGTGTGTGTGTGTGTGTCTCTTCACCTAGCCCAGACTGCCTACATCCATCATGCCATGGCGCTCTGGCAGAGAGTGGGACTCAGACAGCTTCACTAACACACGGTCAGTTAAATTGCCTGTTAAATTGTCCTGGTCCGCAGCTATCTTAGGTGTAGATAAAAACACTGCACTTAAAGCCTGCACTTAAAGGCAGAAATTGTCAAGTAAATGCCAACCTCCCTCCATGCATAGAGAAAGAAAGAGAGCGAGAGAGTGAGAGAGACAGAGATCCTCTGAGGGAAACACATCTTCATTACAAGAAAATATACTGCGACACACTCACACATTGTAGATGCCACAACTGTTAGCTTATCAAGAGTCATTTGTTGAACTTAAATTTCAATCTTTAGAGTTCCATCAAATGATGTAGTTTATATTATGACCTACAGGATATTAAAGTATATTTTCTAAAGTCTAAAACACTTTTTTTACCTTCAATTTGACCCAAAATGCAAGTATATTGTCTGTATGAGGTCCAGGCTCATCTAAACAATAGTCAAAAATATGCATGAGCAGCAAAAAACGTAATACCTCTTCATCAACCTTCTCTGTGCTCCCTTAGTGATTAAAATAACGGTCTCAATTCAATACATTTGACATTTCTCTCCATGCAATCAGATGGAAAATTAAGTCTCATTCTTTGGACATTACCGGGATATTATGGATAATTTCCTGCATCTCAGTTGTGTACCTGGGGCAGAAAGCTTCGCTGTACTGTAACCAGTGAATCAGTGGTAAGGCGAACGGTGGGTTAGTTAAAGCCTGTGGTCAGTGTTTGTCATCAAGAAAACTGCTGAAAAGGCGGTTCTACTTTCACAGAAACATTAATTAATATATCAATCTTGAATTTAGACATGAATTTAGATTATGAAGATAAAAAAAAAATCAAACCTAATGCTCTGAAATAGTTAGGGGGTTTTTCTTTGATTCTGGATCTGGACCAAAACTCAAAGTGGCATCATTTGTGTGTACTCAAATGAATTTTTAAACACTAATAGGCTACTTATTAATAATTTACAGTACTTATATATTAATGCTTTATAAAATTACTTTTATTATTTCATGGATCACAAAAATTGTAATTTATGTACATAGCCACTGTGTGAAATAACCTAACAATAACATTTATATAGTCTATTAACTCACATTAGTCTGTTTTTTTTACTATTATGTGCAAAAATAACTATAACAGATCAATTAATACTTACTGCAAATAGGGGCTCTTTTTATTCATACACATATCTATTTTTTTCTATTTAACCAGATAGTGTGTCAGATTTAAGGCCACATACTGCTGCATTTTGAGCGGTATTAGGACCTTGATAAGTGAATAGATGGACATAGTCTGCCAACATAAACTCGGTGATATGAGAGGTCATCTCTATTGACACACCGGGGAACTACATACATACATTAACTGCATCAATGAACAATGTGAGACAGTGACTGTAAAAACATCAATATGTGACAGCAGCCTGTGAAAGTATCTTAGTGTATCAGCTCCAATGTTTAACATACAGAAAAACTGACATATAATCAAATCAATTGTGATAATTATAAAGTAACATTTGCTCTCACTCATTGTGATTTTGATGTGAAAGCCACATCTTTGATTATAAGATATTTAGTTGTTATTAAAATGAATTAATTGACTGTCTCTAGAGTATGTCTGTATCAAGATAGGTAATTAAAGTATATCGTCAGAATCTGTGCCCCGACGTGACCCTCATCCACATGATGCCAAATATATGCAAACATAACTTAAAAAAGAACTTAACAATTTTCATTTCAATTAATAATCGAATTGTAAACATAACTCAGAACATAGGTGTTGGACTCAAGCAGTGAAAGTAATCATTCATCAAACCTGAATACAAACAGTGGTCACCTTTTGTTCTGCAGAGCGTAAATTAACCCAGCAGCATATTCCGATATTTAACTCCTCAACAGCTTCATCCAGACTGTTTGAGGGTCTCTGGTTGGACGCTAGGGGGCAGAAAAGCTCCACAAGTAACGATGATGGAGAGCACAGTGAGGCTGAGAACCGCTGCAGCTCACAAGCACACAAGTTATCTCCCGTCTGTTATCAGCTGAGATGCTTTCTTTAAGATTCCGGTTTGGGTTTGCATTAAGAATTTCAGATATACTTTATCTGCACGTGTTTTGCTTGTAATCGTTCATAATTACCTGTTAGCTGAAGGCGCGCCCATTAAGTAAGCAAAAATTACTGAATCACGTATGTGCATGATTTAATTGACTTATTAAATTTTAGTGCAATTAGGTACATAGCAGACCTACATAAAATGGGGATACCTCATATTATAACCATGAATCCGCTAAAAAGTTATATTGTTACAGTGTTTCTACATAGGGACTATTTTTCTGGCTGATGTTCTTGCATGCATGCTTGTAGGAGAGGTGAAGCGATGCAGTGAAGCTGTGTTTTTACTTTGGGTCCACCTGACAACATTCTCCCTCCCTCCGTCGCCTATATGGTCTGAATCCTGACTCGTTTTCAGGTCTGCCATTTGTTCGGGGAGATGTGACTAGGTCGAGAAGCCAAAGTGCACCCTTTTCTTGTAGGCCCCTCTCTCCAGTGGTGGCTGAGCAGGCAGGGAACTGTGCGGGGGATTTTGGCTAAACGTCCGCCCATCTGAAAAGGGGCAAATCTTTAACTTCCACAATTTATGGAGGAAGTCCTTTAAGTGTGTGGGAGCGCGTGCGTGGGTGCGTTTGAGAGCGAGAGGGGATGAGCGGGGTCTGGTTGAAGCGAATGTAATGAATATTCATAACTACGCGTGACACAGTTTGATTATATTTTTGTATAATGTAGTCTGCGTGATTGACTCCAGGTGCAGTTTTACGCAAAACATACGCACAATAATCTCCATTTTGCAGGTTTGGATTTGAAATTAAGATAATTTGTTGCCTTTTAATTTTTGCGATATCTTTACATTTATCCTGTATCATTCAAGTTTAGTCAGTTTGTTATATCAGATGAACTTTTGCTCAAGACACTTTCATTTGGATTTTGGGTTGAGTATTATTAGATGTATAAATCACTAGAAAAAAACGTTTAATTTAAAATCCAAACGCGACTACTTAAAGTACAATAAACTAATAGGCCTATGTAATGTTTGGTGCCAACTTTTACGCGCGCATCCCTGTGTGTATAATGATAATGTCGAGCCCCCGTCCTGTTTGTACCCCCAGATGACGGGCTGTAGTGCGCAGGCATCACGCTAATGCATTGTGACCGGGGGCTCTCTCCTGCGACAAAACCCCAGAGCTGTCCTCAAATCAATACATGTCAACGAAATATGAAAACAAACACCCAGACTCTCCACAGTTAATGCCCCTCTAATGTCGAATGAGGGGTTAAATACTGTATTGAATAGCGGAAAGTGTAAATTCACCTAACCTGGCGAATAGAGTTATCTCACCTTTTATTATCTGACATAAATATATGTTTGACACTTAAAAGGAAAATGATGGTTTTGCGAATCATTTATTCCTGTTTATATTTCGTGTTGTGGTGCATTATGATGATCAGTAACCGCCACTCCATCATTATTTATGAATACATACATCTCTGCATAATCGACTGTGCGCGTCTTGGTTTGTGAGCTTCCCTTTTCTGCACCAACGCAGGAGGAGGGTTGCATCTGTTAGGGTCCAATGTTAGTCTTAATTACTGGCCTTCATGTTCTCCATGGCCCTCAACCGTCTTTAATTAAAACCTTGATTAGGGGGGAGGAGGTCTCGGGCAAGACTATTACCAGATGGGTTTCCAGCAATAATAATAAAGACTTTATCCGCTGCCGCTGCTGCTGCCTGTGTGCCATAAAGCGCAGAGCTCGCTGCCCGTCCATATCAAAGCACAGCGAGCAGAAAGAGGCTGTTAATTACGCCGGTAATTACTTGTCTAATTACGGTTCGTTTGTGATTAGATTTAGAAACGTTTCGTGGTCCATACAGAGGCTTTCTGTCGCCAGTGCTCAGGCTTAACACTGTATAGGCTGAAATGTAGTGTGTATCCACAGCGGGGTGCTGCTGAATAACCGGCCTATAAGGGATGGAGTGAATAAGATCAATAGTGAAGCACTGACCCGAAAGTTATCTTTATTTCTCTCACACAAGTCCTCAATAATCTATATGCTCAAGGTACAACAAAGTGCCTCCCGAGTAAGTCACAAACATATTCGCTTTCCTTTCTCTCCTTTTGTCTGCATTATATTTGGGACTTTTTCTTCTAACCCTTCACTTTAGAGTTTAGTTGCTTTGGTGAGCTTTCTTAAAAGGAGTGAAGAGGTCAGCCAGTTTCACATTTTAACGACGAGCTTTTTCAGGACCTTTGAGACTTTGTGTTTCCGTCTATCTCACATTTTCGGTGTTAAAAGAACATTTGCTGCGGGAAAAAAAAAGCCAAATCAATAATGCATCCTGACATATTCCGCAGAATTGCATATTAGCAATTTAAGATTCGCCACATTATGAATATATCTTGCCAATGGTCTGAAAGTCATTATGAGTGCGCACAGGCGCGCCGCCGCTTTTATATTCAAGACAGAGAAACTTGCAAATAACAATCAGTTCAATTATCCTCAAAATATTTACTCCAGGATAGGATTTGTCATCCAGACACAGAGAAGGAGGGAGGGGACAAGAAGTGATTTCTTGCTGCACTATGTGCGTCCATTTTCCAGACGGTTTGTCGTCGTTATTGCCTGATTTAGTGTGTGTTGTTTTACATAGCCCAGTTATCTGTGTGAGTTCACGTACAGCGTTGCGCCGCTGCATCCATTTATACATATCACGCAGATCTGCGTTGAGTTTGTCACATTTGGTGTTTTATGTTCTGTCTCCTCTCTTGCTCGGAGCTATAGGCTTGTTTGCAAAAGGCCTGTGCGCTATCCAGGCATCACATGCGCGTTTATTCGGACATTTTAACATTTGTTGCAGTTTTACGCACAAAAATATCCATTGGGTGGCTGGGTGCTATTGTATGTGGCCATGTTTGCAGCGCTACCGACTGTATAATTACCTCTCTTCCTCGGATCCTCTCTCTCTCGCTGCTGCTGCTGCTCCTCCTGCAGCAGGTGCTCCGGCCTCTCCGACCCTGCACAGAAAAGTGCCAGAGGCCAGGTGATGGCATTAGTGAAATTATGTCTATTTTTACGCACACATCCCGCCCCTTCCATCAGGAGAGAAAGGAGCAGGAGCCGAATGAGATCTTTACAAAATGCTGCCCCGTCACCTGTCATTCACTCTGCTTGTTCATCATCTAGTGGAGGAGAGATCCGAGCTAATTTATTAAGGCGATATGCATATATTATTTTAGTTGGGAAAACTAATCTAATTCGTTTATTGCCTTGGTTGTTGAATGGTGTTCAGGTCATGCGTTGTCCAATGACTTATCGTTGTTCAGTCAAATTTCTTAATCGGTGTCATAATTTTCCTCACTTTCTCCAGCTCCTTTAAATGCAACGTTTGCTTATTTATTTATCTTCGAAAAAAACACGGTGATTCTAATCATTCTGAGTCAGATGATTAATTAAAACATCAATATGAGCCATAGAAACCGGAGAGTAAGATCACGGTCCTTCATGCAGTGAAATACGCAGCTGTTTATAATAGATTATCAAATAAATAAACAAATAGATATTATCAAATAAATATGAACTGGTAGGAAATGTCTGATATAGCCCACAGCACCACCAAAGAGTCTCTTTAAAGCAGCACTGTTTAGTTAGAGCCCAGCGTCAGCCCTGCCCTGGGGATTATGTATCATGACCATAACTACCATACCGTGTGTTGGCTATATCGCACACCATGAATTACACAGGAGAATGCACAATCTCAGAGCTCAACGTTATTCACAAAAAAACAATCGAGTGATGGAGAAAACCCTCTCAGTGTAGAGTGTTGCAGAGGTTGTGACAGAGTTACATTTCATCTAAACATTTCCACGTGGAAAATCAAAGTCATCAAAGTTTTGCTACAGTTCAAGTCTTGCTCGGATTTGAACGCCAGATATTGACACAATTTAGCGAGTGAATGAATTCGATTTAAGAGCCAAATATCATTCACACATGTTGGTGGAAGAATAGTGAAGCAGTTTACTGACTTAGTGCTGAGAAGACACGAAGAATGATGTTAAATCTTCAGTGAAGAAAAAATTCTTTAGGGTCTCTGAGATGAAATAGAAAGTACTAATTAAATAACATATACGACACACATCTAATGCTGATCTAATGCAGATCTTTGATTTGTCTCTGGTCTGTTTTTAATTAACAGATGATTTTACATGTACAAATATTCAGCAGCTGTTGCAAAGGTGTGCTCTGATAAGATATTTTTACAAATTGTGACCACATGTTGGAAAGTCGGTTTTGCTTTGATTATTCATCCTTAGCCCAATTGCTCCTCGAAAGTAACAACACAAAGTCCAAGGTCGAGATGGTCTGTTAACGACAAATCCTAAGGTGTTATAGATACAATCATCCTTAGTGGTGCTGAATCCAGGCCAACACCCTTTAGCTGATGCGTAATTTACCTCGCCGTGCGTAATTAACTGCGTCGCCGCCAGACCCCAGTATGTGTAACACTTTATTTTGAACGGTGCAATACGTTTCCATTAAACGTTATTAAAGCACGGGGAGTGACGAGCTCTCATTTGTCTTGTCAGGACATCTGACAACCTCGTTAGCTCCCATTTTCCCCTGTCAGCTCACAGCGCGACACGGACACTGACTTCAGCCACTCCTGGCAAGCGAGTGATAAATGCGCCTACTCAGCCCTGCGCAAAACAGCAGCATTATTGTTGCCAGCACGAAGCATCAGAATCAATCACAGGCAAGTCTGCGTGGCAGGTGTCACTCTTACGTTTTTTTTCCTTTTTCAGATCCAGCCCACTGTCAATCTTTAATCTAATTTAAAGGGTCATAGATTTAGGGCACAATATCCCCTCGTTTGGACTTTCTCTCTCCAGTCTGACTCGGAGGACTGACCATGTGCACCATCGCCGACACAGCCCGCATTCAGCGCTGCACACAGGCCTCACTAGCAGATTAGAGGTGTCGCAAATGGAATTGTTATGAATATTTGTGAACAAATGGAGGATCTTGTTATTTTGAAAAAAAAAGAAAAAAGTGGAGGGGGAAGAAGAACACTTAATGGCATGGGATCTTTCCGCTCGCTGCACTTTCAGATGCAATTGTAGATCGAAGTCAGACTTGTCACGTTGAGCCAAAGTGAATTCCTAACATCCAGGACGTGCCTGTCTACTCCGGACAAATTGCATCCAATCACCCCGGGGGAATTCGGCTAATGTCTCGATCCAGGGCCGGGGAGCATGGAGAGAAAACAAATCAAACTCTGCACACAGAGCGTGTAGGGCTTATTAAAACATTTCACACAGGGGGAGAGAGAGAGAGAGAGAGAGAGAGAGAGAGGGAGAGAGAGAGAGGGAGAGAGACGAGGAGTATGTGCATGTGTGTGTGCGCGTGAGTATGCAGCGTGGGGGTAATTAGGCTATATTATCTTTGGACACTGTATCTTAAATTGAAAATATCAGATGACCTATCTAAACATCTCTGCACACTACACGCCTGCTGTCTGGCAGCAGGAGCAGGCCTGACAATTTTACCCACTCAAGGCTCCAATTTGATTAACTGTGGCCTTTCTTTACATTTTTAGACTATATTTATAGGTTTTAAGAGTTCAGTTTTTACGCAAAAGAAAACCCTCACAATGCAAATAAAGGAAGATCGCTTCATGTATGTGACAAAGTTTCAACAGGGCCTAATTTCACAGCAACTTTAAATCTAAAGTTCAGATCAAACTTACCTCCTCGTCTGTATTGCAATTAATCCTAATTTAGATGGATGAAATGCCCCCTTTTGAACAGCAGCATCCACTCCGCGTGCACCCTCTGCTTTCTGGTAACGTGCTCGGTCCCCTGGACATTTTTCTCTGTCTGCTACAGCGGCAGTAAACAATAAGCTCATGAGGCGTAGGCTATGGCAGCATAATGTTCTGCATGGTTAGAGAGGGGAGGTCGATCATTACACAATTTGTTTCAAATTTGATCAGTCAGGGCGAGCAAGGGATTGGCATATTCCTGGAAAGCGTGCACAGGGCTCCCAAATATTATTTCTCAGAAGTTTTTTTACATGTTGTCCATGCAGGCCTGTTCACATCAACATGTAACTAATGTCAGATATTTAACTTTTATTGAAATGTATGTGGTTACTAGTTATGCATCAGCTGATTGCATGTATGCAATGGTATTATTAGTATTTGAGTTGCAAAATAGTTTCCACATATGCATTTTAAAAACTCAAAAACAACTGTCAGCGTGGTTTAGTGTGTGTATGTGAGAGAAAGAGAGGGAGGGAGGGAGGGAGGGAGAGGGGGAGAGTGAGAGAGGTGGCGTTGTGCAGCAGCGTGGTGACGGCAGAGGGAAAACCGGCTGGACAGATTTGCGTTTACGCCTGATCTGCTTCTGGAGAGCGGGGCTGTGTGGGAAGGGAAAGGGAGCACCTGGCTCGACCGCTGTATCCCATCTCGTTTTATTGACAGCCTGATAAGCAGGGACCAAGCCGTGCGGTTTCCAGCGCGGATGTCGAGCACCCTGCTGCGTTGCACAGTATCAAGGCCTCTTAATGGCCGTCCCTCCAAATAATGGCCCAAACACAGCCAGTCCTGACTGGCCCGTACCTGCGCTGCCCCGGTCTCTTCCTGAGAGACAGGCGGCGGCGCGGTTGCCCATTTACTCACCAGTCTTGTTCAAATTGACACAAACATCAGAGGTTGTGAAATAGGATTGGAGGCTTTTAGCCCGCCTTAGTAAAAGGGAAGCTAAAGCCCCATTACCACAACTTTATAGGGCTGTAGAAATAAAACGTTTTGAGCACAGGCTGAAAGGAATTGTCCCACACATAATTCATGTTTATGGTTACGATTTTGAATCCCTGAAACAGAGCTGTGCCAGCACAATATCAGAGCTTTGGTACAGACCAAATATATCATGAGGTGCCGTGACAGGCAGTTTCATAGGTCTGTTAGAGTGGGACTTGCCTGCACCTGTTCTGCCCACACCTGTTGCACACTGAGCATGCTCAGATTTAAAAACACAACAACTTTCATGCTTATAGTCACTCCCTCCTCAGTAACTGGAGGATAGGAGAGCAGCTCTCAAAAATCCAATGAAGCGAAGTTCAGTTTTTATCATTTAAAGTCATATGAACTATATTTGCAAAACTTGAAAAAAAACTTGTCACTGTCTCACTGTCAATTGCATAGATGGAAAACATTTTAGTAGTACATAAGTTTACCTTTCAGGATAAGATCAGAGAAACTCCCTACATGCATGTCTTTTATTCCTACAATCACTACTTGACAAGTTGATCTTACTTAAAAATAATATTGGAAATAGACTGCCTTGAAAAATAAAATAAAATGTAACTATTAATGTTAATTTATAGTCACTTTATCTAATTGTATAGCCTACTTGAAATTTATCAGTATTTACTTTGTTCTGTGAAGTTGTTTCAACTAAAAAAAATGACAAGTAGAATTATATTGTTTCTAAATGCTAGCAACTTCAGTAAACCAAGTTAGTCTGGCTTAACTTGATCATCACAAAGAGGATTTTGGCAATAACGAAGATCTTTTTTTCTCGCAAAATCGCCTTTTAATCTGGCACAACATGGGGCACCATGGAATAAAATGAAAACGTAAAATAAAGCCAAATAAGATGAATTAAAATGAAACAATAAAACGAGATGCCTGCAGAGTGAGGCGTTAGCTGTCAGTCAGTGGGACAGTAAACAGGCCGGTGTGCTCCACATGTATTTGCTACCTTGTGCACTTCCCCATTCTGTGCTCTGTGTCCTGTCCAAGGTATGACGTCGACCCGTCGCTCCAGCCAATCACTGCCAACTTGAGGCTGATGCTGAAGGGAAAGTTGCTGGTAAGAGCCGCAGATTTTTTTTCCCACTCTCATTGACATTTCAACTCCACGACGGATCCAAAGGTAGATAGATTTATATCGGGACCTATAAGTTTCTGTCGTTTTGACGCGGAGGAGAGATCCGGGGAGGGAAGGAGCCACTTTATACGCACAGGATACCGGTCAGACTCCGCTGCTGCCTTTCAGCCGGTGAGTTTGGACGGAACATATTTCAATTTCCTTTTAATATTTAAATCCCTGATACGTCTACTGTTCTCCTTTTGAGAATATTTAAATTCTGAAATGTGTGTGCTTTGCCTGATCTCCTCAAAACTTTAAAAGGTGCTGAAACTTGCACGGAGCTGATTCTCAGCCTGACGCACGGGGCAAAGTTAGGTAAAATTACGGGTTAAGTGCCTGCACGTTGCTCTGTGTACAGGAGGTGTACACCCACACAAAGTTGAACACAGCGAGCTGACTTCGTTTTTGTTGTCATCTGTCTCTCTCTCACACACATACAGCGTGTAATTAGCGATCTTCACTAAGGAATTAAGCGCACGTCACTCCGTCAAAAAGCACCTATTATTGTGAGCTTTACGCCGGGGGGAAATTAAAGGCTTCGACCTGTACAGTAAATTGAATGCGTATGGGGGATCTATTCAGCTCTGCTCGATCCATCAGCGCGGTGGAAATGACGCTGTCCATCAGCGGAATATTTCACTTTGTTGGCTGCACGCGCCTCTTCATCGCGCTGCTATCCACGTGCGAGTTTTAGAGAAACATTTTGAATATTGTGGACTCTAAAATTAGTTAAGCAGTCATTGGACGTGTTGTATTTTTTTTTTTTAATTTTTGCTTCCAATCTGCAAAAACGGAAAATGTCATAATTTTAATTGGTACAATGAACATGCAAGGAAATGACGTGCGCTCTGAGGGTTTTCAGACTGATTTTGATTTATCCAAAAAAAAAAAAAAAAAGGCTAGACTCTTGTATCTATACTCGGATTTAGATTTATGTGTTTTTTGAAAATATGTATATATATATTTCTATTTTAGGCTCACCTCTAATGAGATAAGCGTCCATATTTTTTTTTTTGTTCCCCCCCCCCTCACGTAAAATAGTATAAAGATGAAATCTGATGTCCAAACAGTAGCTGGGAGCCTTTGGGTGTCTCAGGCTCCTGTATGTTTGGGTCCAGTGTTTCTTTCTGTCACGCTTGCCGAGCAGCGATGTGACACCATTAGCCCCGGTGTTTATCCCAGCCTTCAGCCTTTTGCCAGGAGAGGGCTTCTGTGGACTGTCCACCTTCTGTGAGCTGCACAAGAAATCCCTCATCCTCGCCTTGTTTCTCCTCAAAGTTCAAAGATCGTGCACTGTGCATTAGGTAAATAAAAACTAAAACTGCACTCAAGTATTTATCCCTCAAAACATCCTGCCCCAGGAGGAGGATGGTGCACCTATACGTCTGAAAATACACATGTATATGTGGTTCTTTATTGTGATGGAACGTCTTTAAAAGGCGACTAAAGGCGGAAGATTGTTGGAGAGGCAGAATAAGAAGCATCTGCAAAGATTTTCATTTTCCCTGATTGGGTTAAGTTTCTTTATATTTACTGAATTTGCTGAGAAATAAGTCCTCATTAATTGAGTTCTCTGTTCCGAACAGCGCAAAAGTCAAACAAGCATGTGATTGTTAAATCATTGTTGATGAAAACAGAACTGCACGCTGTAAAAGTGTAAATAATTTATGCAAATAAACCTGCGATGTCCTCATGAATCTCGTTAGAGAGAATAAAACTGACAATCCGAGGCTGCTTGATGGATGACAGGTCATCTCAACAAGAATGCTGCTTAGAAAATTCAGGTCGACATTTGTAGTGATAACTGAGATTAAGATTACAAAATGAACAACACCAGTACAAAATACAATCTAGACAATAATAATAATAATAATAATAATAATAATAATAATAATCTTATGATAATAATAATAATAATAATAATAATAATAATAATAATAATAATAATAATAATAATAATAATAATAATAATGTTTTAGGTTAATTTCGATTTGATTATTGTTTAAACTGTATATATAAATAGTTTTTTTAAATTACTGATGGCAATCTTGAGAACACTGTTAAAATCAACATCCAATGCTAAAAATAATATTCATAATCAGCGATAATAACAATAACAATAATTTTGTAATAATTTTATAATATTGCATTGATCTGATTTCCTTAATAGTACAAAAAGTAGGTGTATATTAACTAGTGAGGTGTTTATTCCTAGAAGAATAAACTTCACTAATTTAGTTTTATTTGGGAATACGTCAGTTTACCCTCCACAGGCTGATAAAAATTAAGTAATTATATATAAAACTACTTGTTATATATTATAAATCAATGCTCCAATTTTCCTTTCAAAATATAAAGGAATTATAGGGGTTCAGTTTGGCCATCTTTGCTGAAGATAAACAATCTTGTAACAATCTTGTAACATTTTCTAATAGACCTCCCCAGATGGCCTGCTAAATAAAAGGTTGGTGAACTATGACCTCCAGTGGGGGATCATCACAAGGGCAAACAAGTATTGATGAATAAAATAAAACAGGAAAAAAAGAAAAACGATGGAAGCAATATTTCCACTAGTTTTATACATAATTACTTAATTTTTATCAGCCTGTGGAGGGTAAACTGACGTATTCCCAAATAAAACTAAATTAGTGAAGTTTAACCTGCTCTACATCTCTCTCCCTGTCCAAAAACAATGTCACTGTTTTTTTCGTACAGCTCCCTCCCCTTTTGTTTTTTTCTTTTTGCTTTCTTTTTTCTGTCTTTTTCTTTGCATTTAAAAGTTTCTAGATGGGCACAAATACCACATTGCCTCAGGGGAAAATAGCGGCCAGATTAAGCTTTCTTTTCAAGGCCTGTGGCATTAGTTGCTGCTAATCCGAATTGGGCTAATTGCTTTCCCAACATCAGCCTATCCCGATTTTTTTTTACAGACCATCACAGCGATACAGATTACCTCACAAACAGAAAAATATAAATGTATATAAATATATATATATATATGTTTACAAAGGGGTTTGTTGCTATTAAAGACGAAGGCCTACCTGACATTCGAGTGGAAGGTTTTGGGGGAAAAAATAAAATAAAATACCACAAAAAAACCCCAGAAATCTCCCGTGAGTGAAGACAACGAATTAGCTCCTGGAGCGGATTTACAGCTTAACCAAAGAAATCAATAACCTACTGGCGGCATTGTTTCCAAAGAAAACTACTTGACACACTCACACTCATCGGGGAATCTGTCTTTTCAGAGAAGGCAGGTTAGTGGTGTGAATTTTTGACAGCTGCAGTCTGTGACAAGTGAGAGGCAATAACATTAGCACTATAAAGGTGGACTATAACCACAAGTGTTTAAAATAAAGGGATGTCGTGTTTTTGGTTTTTTGCAATTGAGATCCTATTTGATCATTTAGCGAGATTTGATCAACATCTTGAGCTCTGTCACTGTGAATTAAATATTCATTTTTTAAATTATCAAAATCGAATAAAATTTGACTTGTTACTTAAAGTAATGGCTGTCTAAGCCAACATGCCCCCACTATGGCTGACCAACACGAGGACGCATAAACACTGCACTCCTCTTTGGTCCTGCAATCAACTTTGGATTGCATTTTTAAAAAAAATTATATACAGTGTTTTGAACTTTAATTCAATTACATTCACCAAAACAAGCTCCCCTCACTGGCCGACAAAACAAAAGTCTCTCAAAAAGATGCCGGTTTGAATGTTTAACTCCACCTACAGCCGCGACCACAGTTTTACAGTAAATCATAACCAACACGAGGTCCCCTCGTTGCACAAATCGGGTGGAGTGACCGGGTGGAGGGGTGGGGGGGTGTTTGTGGTCTAATGCATGTCTAATAGGGGGGTCCTTGACGTGAAAATGTTTGGGAACCCCCCCTCAGCCTGATATAAGCTGTGGCCATTCACGGTAGGCCTATAGGCTGAGCCACCAGTCTAAGTGAGTAGAAACAATGCAGGAAGGAGAAACAGATGAATGTGCTCGTTTAGTTTACGGGTTGTTTGATGAAGGAGTATTGGCCAAAGTGTTGTTCCTCACCGCGGGACCCTCGGTGACAGTTTGAGCCGGTCCTCTCAGCTCATTATCTCGCCGGCCCACTGAGGGCCCCATTCAAGCCGGGGCAGTCCCTCTCCCTCTCCCTCTCTCTCCCTCTCTCTCTCTCTCTCTCTCTCTCTCTCCCTTTCCTCCCTCCCTCTCACCCTCTCTCTCTCTGGCAGCGTCGTTTGTCTACTCATTGAACCCATAGTCAGGAATGCGATGGTTGTTAGGGAGTTCTCTTTCACCTCCAAAGTGTTTTATTGATGAGCTCTGACTTCTCCTACTTTTTCACATGTCAAAGAAAGTCAAGTGTAGGCCTCCATGACTTCATTTCATGGCCTCCCATCCAAAAAAAAAAAAAGAAGAAGCAAATTTTCTCCCCTCCCCCCTCCTTTTGCCCCCCACCCTCTCTCTCTCTCTCTCTCTCTCTCTCTTTGCCCTTTCATGCACCCCCTTTTCTGCTTTAGTTTGGCTTCCACGTCCATACAACCCTCATTCTCTCCCCTTCGGTTCTCCTCCTTTTGGAGTAAGCGACGGGGCTCCTCAGTGCTGAGACTGGTGCTGCCCAGAGCTCCGGGTGTATGCTCAAACACGGGCGCAGAGGGGTTGCTTTTGGGTGCGTTGAGGTGTGCGTTAATAGCCAGTCATTCAACCAGCGCAGTTTGAGAGCGTGTGGCCATGGCTACACAGTCATTTGCTTTACTTTATTTACGCGTGCTATTTGCTGTCAGGTCGCAGGAGTGACGTCGCCGTCGCCTCGCAAATGTGTCCATAAAAAGCACCCGAGCTTGCCTAAAGGCTGCGCTCTTTACGCATGGTGTTCTTGTTGACAGGAGGGGTAAGGCTATTCAGGGGAAGGTGATACCCAAAAAGAATCAACAAAAGCACGTGGTCGACGTTTGGGGTTGTTTTTAGTGCGGGAGGGCCGTGCCATTTTGAAATGCAAGTGTATTTTTGTTTTTTGTTTTTAAATGGGCTAATATACTTCCATTTGGAGTTTTTAGCATTTTAGTTAAAAACAAAAAACAAAAACTTTCCAAACTCAGCTGCACTTTCCATACAATTCCAAGGTCTCCTCTAAGGGGTGTATTGGGGATTTTGCATTGTTATTTTTAGGCTAAATATGTTTCATTTACGTGCTAATCTGACTTATGCTTTAAATTCACTAGAGCAAAACTGATGCTTGAACATTTAGTATTTTGTCAAAGTGAAAAATATCTGATCTACATTTGACACGTGGATGCAGAAACCACAATAAAAACACAAACAAAACCGAGGTGACATTCTGCAAAACTTTTCAACATAAGAGCCTAATAACATAAAGATAAATAACATTAGGTTCTCGGCTGCTTCATATAAAGCGCGCTGCACCTCTTTGTAATTTTCATTTATGCGCTTCACGTGAGCTGCTGCTCCTCTGCTACTTCTCTCCGTCCCCCCTCGCAGCACTAGTTAGCCTCAGGTTGGAGCTGAACATGCCTCAGATTCCCTGCGCGGACCCAATTCAGCCTGGAAGAATAGAGCCTTCCGACCAATGGGCATTTCCGAGGCAGTTGCTTTGCAATAGGGCAATATTCAGCAAGTGAGCGCAGGGTATTTGCATGCGTGGGCTGATTAGTGGGTTGGGAAGACGAGACTCTCTCTCTCTTTCTCTCTCTCTCTCGCTGTGGCTCGGCCCCGTTTCCCGCTTTGGCTGTGGTGCAGGGGGAAGTGTTTATATGGGGGATGATGACAGAGGTCGGGTCGCGCTAATGGGCCAGTGAAGAGCGGCGGAGGGAGGCGAGGCGAGGAGAGGCGAGGCGCACACGGCAGACCAGGAACACATACATTAATACACTTGTTCCATCACCAATCAGCATAGGTGTGTTCATTCTCTTTACCCCCATCTCCTCCTCCTCCTCCTCCTCCTTCTACCACCACCACCTCCTCTCCCTCCCCTTCATCCCTCCTCCTCCTCCCCTTCTCTCTCTCTCTCTCTTCCCCACTCTCTCTCTTTCCGACTCTCTCATTCGCTCTCTCACACGCCAGCGCACATCCTCGCCAAACTCCGTGCGTCCTGACATCTGAGTTCACTGTCAATCTCTGTCCCCTTCGCAGGGATATCCCCTCCTTCTCCGCCGAAGACCACTGGAAACTAATTTTTCCTCTTCTAAACTTCCCGAGAGAGACTGATCCTGGTCGGCTTTTTTTTTTTTTTTTTTTTTTTGCTCTCTGTGTGGTGTGGAGGCTGTATAGCCTGTAGTTTACTAAGGACTTTCACAACGACGCAGGATGCCCCAAAAAGGTGAGATCTTAATTTTTAAGTTTGCCCGTACTGTTAAATTATAGAGTTATCACTGTTGTTGTAATGTCAGAATTTATTATATTTATGTTTATTATTGTTGTTTATTATCATATGAGTATAGATCATTAATTCTCGGCTGTAGTTTGAGGTTGAGGGGTGAGGTTGTGGGTGTTTGCTCGTTTGGACTGTGCAGCCTGTCTTCTGACTGGACTCTCTCAAAAGTGCGAACAGCCTTTAGCGCCTCTGTCTGTATTATCTGCTCGATTTTGTTGGTGTGTTTAGGGCCTACGGATAGCTTACCGCTTATTTATGACAGTAAAGAGTAAAAAGTCACGTTGGGCCAGGACAGTGATCATCGTGGAGAATGGGGCGCAATGACCCGTTGAGGAAAGGTGTCAGATTGATTCATGCAGGCGAGTCACCCAAGCGCCTTCTACCAAAAAAAAAAAAAGGAAAAAAAAGAAGCAGTTGGGGAGGAGGCCCGTTTTAACGTGTTCGTGTGTCAGAGAAAATACAACTTTCCCCTTTTATTTCTAAACTGTTTCTCTTCATGACGGCAAATTAAACTATTACATTTTAGCAGTGAGGCTGTACATTATTTTAAAATAGTCAGACACCGTCTTTGACAGGCCTGTCAGATTGTTATAATGTTTCAAATAAGTCCAGTGCTAAAATAAAACACCAAATACGGATGCAAATTGCTGCTGCCTTTAAATAATTTTGTCAAGACAATTTAACAGAGCAGTAGAATAAAACAAGCGCGTTGATTTTGTGTAATTGTGCATTTTTCCTGTGTAATTAAAAAAAATAAATTCAACAGAATTCAGTCTAAATATATGATAACATTTTAAAAACACTGACAACAAAAACACACCAGGTCTATGTCTTAACACACACTACAATTTCTGATCCTTAGAGTTGAGATAAAACCTGTTGGCTACATAATAACTAATTCACTAAATGTATTCTGTAATATGCATCACATTTTTAAAGTCATGCATTTATATAAGTTATATATATTTATATATAGCCCTATATTCTCTGTTAGCCTGCAACTTGCACCGGGGCCATTATAGTCAAGGCCTACATGCACTATTTCTGCATATGAATGTTGTGAGCACGGCCAGAATAAGCATGTTGAATTAAGACATTGTTGTTACGGATTACTAAAGGAAAAGAAATGCAGATTAGATCGTAGTTAACCTCGGGAACAACAACGTTTGAGCTTTCGACCTTAAATAAATGATTAACCACTTGGACCTTACACGGCTAAAAGCTACTGACAGCAGTGCATTTTCAGACTGGTCAAGCTTAAATAAATAAACTGTTTTTAAATGTATTATTTTTACACCTTAACATCACGACACTAAGCCAGTAATAATAGCCTAATAATAATAATAATAACAACAACAATAATAGGCTTAATAATATTAATAATAATGACAACAATAAAAGTAATAATAATAGTAATAATATCTGAATTAGCTGGTGATTGTTTGGGTAATTTTAGGCTATGCTAAACAGGCTAACTCCGGCTCTGTGGGCCAGTGTGATGGCATCTGAATTTGATTAATGCAGCCTATTTGTCAAACATGAAAGAAAGCTACAATCTAAATGCAATGGCGGCCCCGCGTGCGTCCTACAAACTAGCTCTGGACTGTTAGAGACGTCGCTATCAGGGCCATTTTGCTCTGCACACAACACAACTTTGCATGGAGGGAGAAAACGAAAACTTCAGACTTCTCCCTCCGTGGCCCCCTTTTTATCTGTCCCCCCAGTCAATAGCTTCTTTAATGCATTTGTCTTTTCCAATTGAGCGCCCTACTGCGCTGTTGTGTCTTTAAACCCGCTTTACAACCCGCACCAGCAGCACAAAATAACCACCAAATATTTGTAACAAGAAATTACTTTTTAAAATTTTCCCCCCTCTATTAAAACAGAGCCAACAAAACCCACATTCACGCACTAGCGGCACCGGGGTCACGGTCGTGTGTGTGTGTGTGTTGTGTGTTGTGAGTGTGTGATATGTGTGTGAATGGTCCCGGAGGGGGTGGATGCATGCCTCCGGCTCTTTGTATTAATCTGAACTTGTTGGTGTGTTTAGTGGGGAAGCTGTGTGTTTCTAGTCTCGGAGGCCGAGTTTTCGCCCCGGGTTTTGAGGTAGTTCGAGGCAGAAAAGGGGGTGCATTGTTGGGAGTCCAGCAGGCTTTGTACACCAGCTTTGTACCCCCTCCTGGTCTGGACTTTTGCAGAGCAGTGAGGCGAGGGAGACAACGTGTGTCACTGTACAGTTTGCACGATTAAGAAGTGATATCAAGTTAAATAAAATATACAGAAGCGTCTTGCTGAGACGATGAGAGCTGCTTTATGAGCATTGAAAGAAAAAAGTGCTATAAAAGAGTTACAGGCCCCGAATCATGTAATTTATTTTTTGTTAGTTGCTGTCAGCCTGACAGAGATGTTTAGCCCCGCGCGTCAATTTTCATTTCTGTGCTTGGCAGCAACATTTAGGTTAATTATAAAATGTAGGGCACAAATACAGTAAGTGCATCAGTATAGCTGTGGCTGTGCTAATGTGTTGTTTTGCTTTGTCCTATAGGGAGACATTAAGTAGTGAAAACGGCAGATGATTGACTAAATTGTTATAGAGTGGACAGTCAACTCTGTTTCCAGGCAAGTTTAATTAAAATACATACATACACTGAGGATGTGAAAATTCATAATGCATCAATAATGTTTTAAGCACAAAGATCCGCAAACATTAATCGAACGATGAGATGAGAAACTTTTTTTTAAATATAAAAAATAAATGAAAAATGTTGCAAATAATTTGACAGTGAAAATGAAGGATGTGTACATAATTGTAACCAGTTTTGTTTTCCCCCTTGTGATGCTTAGAATACCACAACCAAGCCACGTGGGAGTCTGGCGTAGCCTCAATGATGCAGAACAGTAAGTTGTCTTCATATTTGCTTTTTGTTTGTTTTTTTAAACTTTTGATTACAACCGCAAAGTTTTAATGTGGTTGCATGGAAGCAACACCCACTGACATTATGCACAGGTTGTTATAGCGCAATAACTTTAAGAACACTTTAAAGGAAAAGGAAATGTACGTGCAGGCATAAATTTGCATGACTTTGAGGTCCAGGAGGCGAGATATTCTCAGTTATTTGATGGCCGTTTCATTGCTGTTAATTTATTATTTTTTTTTGCAATGATAGGTAGAGAAGTTATTATTGAACAAGTTAATCACACGTCGCCCTGCTCCAGAGAGAGAGAGAGAGAGAGAGAGAGAGAGAGAGAGAGAGAGAAAGAGAGAGAGAGAGAGAGAGAATAGAGGGGGTTGGGTTGAGAGGGAGATTTTTGTTTCTGCCTGAGTTGGTATTAAATAATTGCACAGCCGTCTGCATTAGCGTTAGAGCTGGCTGCCAGGCTGCATACAAGATTAGCTGCGTAGAGAAGAGCCCTGCATGAAACATGAGGAATAGCAATAATGTCTTATGTAGATTAGTCCATATTCTTCACGGACAGACAGCATGAGCTAGAAAGAAAATGCTCATATTATAACCGCGGGCCTCTCTGTTAGGTGCAGGCTGAACTCACAGCGGAAGATAAATATTAACAACCATATTGTCGTGGGTGCCAATCAAAAAAAAAAAAAAAAAAAAAAGGTACATGAAGTTGCTTATAGGCCTCTCTGTGTTTAAAGTGGCCCAACATGAGTTGAATATCTGTCTTATTCCTGGTGTGTGTTGAAACAAAAAAGGATAAACATGAAACATTTTCTCTCTTGCTGCTGGACAAGAGGTGTATGACATCTGTGATGAAGGTGTGTGGGATGATTTTATTATATTATTCTCCATATACCTTGATGACGTGTCTGTGCTGTAATCTGTGCGCATTAGTGACCCAAAAAAAAAAAATCAAAACAAAACATATGTTTTAATCCAGTGACAGTTGGATTGTTTGATGTGTAGAGGTCATAATTAAGAAAAACAAAAATACAAGCCGATGGTATTACAGTCTTATTTTAAAGGCTACAGCGCTGTGTTTTTTTTTTTTTTTTTTTGCTTGCCAGTGCTCCATTATAGAGATGATGGGGCCTTATCAAAGCTGTGTACAATACCCAGTGCTCCTGCTTTGCAGCGGATTGATGATAATGGGATGCTCCCATGGCTTGGCGTGTGATGTCTGGTGCGAATTGCCGAGGAGATATCATTGGGCCCAGCCCTTTGGGTTGTCTAAAGGTCGCGACGGCCTCGGTGGCTTTTGTGCTAATAACTCCTGGGTGTATATGGTGGGGAGCGTCCAAATTGACACCATATGTTTTCCTATTAGTCGACTTGCAATAGAATACAAGGCGCATAATCAGCGCCAGCGGGCGAGATCGACTCTGGGCACTTGAGGGAATTGTGCCATGATTAAGACTTAACCTTAGGAGAGTTTGATTTTTATTTGATGTCCTTATCTGACGGTTTTATCGATCCGGAGGATTTATATGATAGCTATAAATCAGAGGTGCTCTGGAGAACCCGGAGAGCAGGACCTGCTTAATGCGGGCAGGCCAATTTCAGTGAAAGAAGTCTATTAATTCCACTTAATCCTGGAATTACCAAAGAGCAGGAGGGATGATAATGGATTTACTATCAATCAGATCCACGCTGCAAGATTATTACACATAGCGGCCAAAAGGGATATGTTACTCAGTTAAACAGGTTTATTTTCACATGGCTATACTCAGCCCCCTTTTCAGATTATTTCTATAAAATTAAGTCTGCAGTTTAATGCAGAGTCCTGTGACATATTTCAGAGTAAAGACGCCTACCGATTGCACACAACAGGACTGCAGTGGCTGTGAGCATTTGTTGTCAAATACAAACAAGGGGGGGAAAAAACTGCATGTCACTTTTAATATGTTAAGAAACCAGGCGCGCCCTCGTTTCTGTGACCGCGCGTAGCCCCTGGCCACCTTAAAACGAAGTCTCCCTCGGAGGGTAAACGAGTAGCGTCCAATTTTGTCTGAGTGGTATCCAAATGCAGACAGAAAGGGTCGTTTTATCATGCTACTATTTGTCGTGACGATGCGATTTTCAAAAGCAGAGCGGTGTCATAAAGTGACATGCCTGCCACAAGTGCTCCAACTGATCTTTTCAATTAGCCTCCCATGCATGATCCGAGGCGACTTCCGCCTATTTCCAGAAATTAAGCTCAAACTTGACGTGCAGCTAGCTTTATTTTAAAGACAAATGTCAGGCAGGCTCATCATATTTTCCCCCTCTTCTATATTTGGAGCTTATTTATTGCTAAGGAGCCTCTGCTCCCGGAGTCAATGCACCGGGCGGCAGCGCAGGGGAAGGCAGCGGAGAGACAGAGAGCAGCTCAGGCACTCCGGGGAGTCTGCTCTCCCATTTGGCTTCAGGTTTGCCGGTTTATTCTGTGCTTTACAGAGATTCCATTGAACAATTTAGGAATAATTTTCAGAAAGCAATCTTTTTTTAGACAATAAGCAATCATAAAAGATGCTACTTTAGAGCTAGTATCCTATGTGGTGTCTGTCTTTTTGATGCGTAATTATTGGTTGTTTTGGAGGACTACAGTTGTCGATTTAAAGTCACTTTCGAAAAAGCGATGCTTTGGACTGAAAGCTAATTTAACACATTATTTCAGGTGTAGTATTTTCTGTGGTTGTCGGAGCTGCTGGTTTTTATTTTGAGGATAGTTTATGAGTGAGGGGCTGGTGCTGGTAATGCGCAGCTGTTTTTGAAGGGATGGATAACGGTACGACTGTTTTAATAACGAAGTTTGCCGGTTTGATAAAAGGTTAGTTGAGTTTCCTCAGGGCATTGGAGCGGCTGAGTTGTTCATTTATTTTTGGGAGAAAACACATTGAGATGTTTTGGTGTAGTTTATGTGAGGCTGTTATCGTTTGATCCATGTTCTGCATGTGTTTCTGAATAACTGCGCAATGTTTGTCTTCAAAGGGGAATGTACCGGGCGGTGTAACAGTTTCTTAAAACTATTGTTTTATCAGTGCACTTCGATTTAAACTTAATTTTTCGACCAAACTACGTTTAATTTTTCGAAGTCAACTGCAATAAAGCGTCTGTATGCTGTCTCCATGTTTCATCTTTACCTCGGTTTTCCTGAGCGCTTCTACCATTTTCCTCTCCATTGAATCATCTGCTTTATCACATGTGTTTTAATTAGAGTTATAATACGATGTGATGACTCTGATGCTTTTGTCTCCATGTAGGTCACAGTGGCGTAAACCAGCTTGGTGGTGTGTTTGTTAATGGTAGACCGCTGCCGGATTCCACCAGGCAGAAAATAGTTGAACTTGCCCACAGTGGCGCTCGACCCTGCGACATCTCCAGGATACTGCAGGTGACAATCACACGTTTTTTTTGTTTTGTTTTTTGTTTTGTTTTGTTTTGTTTTTTTTAACAGAAAACTGGTTTTATGCACACTTTGTTTTCAATGCATACAAACTGCTTCTTTAAAAATACAATTAAGCAAAAAATATGAAAGACATAACGGTGTGATTTTCACATTAAATCCACCTTTCTTGTAGCCTAAATGCTGCATTTTACTTTTATTTTTTAAGTTAGTAAAAATTATTATTTACTGGTGACATATTTCCGTTTATTGGAAATGCAACAAGGCCGACAAAAAAGTAATCTGCCTGCTCTTATAAAGAATAAATTTATTGCAGGAAATGCCTAATATACCATTCAAGGCATATTTTTTGTGTTTATAGACCCATGATGAAGTCCAAGTGCTGGACAGTGAAAAGGTGATAATTATTTGACGCCATCTTAGACATTCCGTTAATAGTCGTAAATAATGTATGTCAAATGTGTCTTTTGTTTCCCATCCAGGTATCCAACGGCTGTGTGAGCAAGATCCTGGGCCGGTATTATGAAACTGGCTCCATAAGACCGAGAGCAATAGGCGGCAGCAAGCCCAGGGTCGCCACTCCAGAGGTGGTCGCGAAAATCGCGCAGTACAAGCGGGAGTGTCCGTCTATCTTTGCGTGGGAGATCCGTGACAGACTTCTGTCGGAGGGGATCTGCACCAACGACAATATACCCAGTGTAAGTGTACTGACTGCAAGTTATGTGCATGATTTAATTTGCCACATGAAATGACTTTTTTTTCTCATGCAGTGGAGGAAAAGGAGATGGGCAACCAACCATTCATTCTTATTAAATACAGTGCGATTCAAAGTGTGGGGCACGCGCGTTGCTGCATATGTGATCACCCAAACATGCAGTCAATTAGAAGGAGCTCGATGTCCATTTGCGCGCTTTGCAGGATCACCTTCTTGTGCACATTTATTATGATTATTATAAGGTGTCTGTTGCATGTAGGAACACACTGCCACGGGGCTCCATCTAATCTTTACCTTCATCATATGTAATTTGTCATTCAGGTGTCATCGATAAACAGAGTCCTCCGCAACCTGGCTAGTGAAAAGCAACAGATGGGCGCAGATGGCATGTATGACAAGCTGAGAATGCTCAACGGTCAGACAGGAACTTGGGGGACCCGGCCCGGCTGGTACCCCGGAACATCAGTGCCAGGGCAGCCCAACCAAGGTGAGCCTCATTATCACACAGTGGCAATAAAGACACCTTGACGCACGCACGGTTGTGTCAAAGAAGGATGCAGCTAAGCGGTCTGCAGGCTTAGTAAAACAAATATTTGACTAGTGTGGATGTGGATGCATTAAGATGAATGTGAACTCCACAAAGGTTACCATAAATTGCTCGATTATGAATAGATTTCCAGTTTACTATTCCAGTGGTTCCGGTCCACGGCTCTGTATGCAGGAAGGTATTGTATTGGCATGCTTTGATGCCCTGAACAAGACCCCCAATTAAGACTAGTCGATTAGAGGAAGCCATAGGCCATGCATGCAGTCTGAATGCCTCCACTGTCCCAGACATGGATGTGCGTGACAGCGGCTTGTCCTTTCAGCAGAGGTGTCCACCCAACAGCCTGCATTTCCCTCCCCTCCTGATGGGGAGGCAGAGCCGGGGAGCTGTGTGCGGGGATATTAGTACAAAGGAATGTTTTCCTTCACACGCAATGATTGGTTATGGGAACGGTCCGCACTACGTGTAATTGCTCATTAGAGAGGGCTTTGTCTCTCATTATGGCAACATGCAGGAGTGTGGAGATGGTGAGGCTGCTGTGGAAATGTTCCACTTCAGAGGGTTTCCTGTCGGCCTACTGCAGGCCAAACATTGAGCACAGTTTCTTATTGGAGACGCCACCTTTTTACGCTGACTTTACTTCTTAAATATTCATGCATTTAAACAAATATTAAGACGGAGCATTGAGTCTGATTAATATGCATCAGAAAGGAGAAATGCAAGTGCTGGAATTCAGTCATTGCAAATATTAATTTGCATTTGTTTGGTGACCATTTGGACACGTGGGGCTGTTATCAACGAGCAGTAAAGCGGAAACGATCATATTAGGAGCAAAATGATAACTTTATTTTGAAATCATAATAACATATTATTATTAATATTATTTGCTTATTATCGTCATTAGTGATATTGTTTTTTTATTGCTATTGTTGCTATTTTTATTTTACACAATAGTGATATCCTATTTATTTAGTTTTACTGTGGTTGCCGTTGGTTATAATTGATTTCTAATAAAGCTAATATTTTATGATTATTATTATATGAATAACAGAATAATCAGTGTTGATAATAATAATAATAATTAGTTCTTTATTGAGTTTTTAATTAAATGAATATTCAAGTAAAGCAGTTGTCTCAGGGGAACGAAAATATGTTTTCCATCCGACAGCCGAGTAAGCAGACAGAATGGCTACACGGAGAGTGACAGGCCCCCAAAAGAAGACAACTCTATCCAAAGAGAAACGAATAAAAACTCCTCACCGATTTTGTCTTTTATCTCTTTCTCATTCTCAGTCGCTGGCTATATGGCTCTAAATCCCGTCTATAGGATTTAGTCTCTCACTTTCTCTTTCAGTTCTAAGCGGTTTCTCAAGAGTGTTTTGATCCGGTCTCAGCAGCTGAAAGGTGCCGCAATTGGTTCGGTATCTCTTTTTTGCTGCTTTTCCGCCTCACTGGCTGAGACATCGTGATACTAAAGAATGAGTTTATTTCCCAGCGCTTTTATAAAGAAAACAAATCCCATCCTAGCGTCAGTGGGTCTGGCAGACGGATAATAGCTGCACATTCACTCCTTTTTATGGATTATCCGGAGTGAAGAAACAAATAGCGTGGATACAAACTATTGGCCTATAGAAGAATACTTTTGTCTATTTTTTTTTTTTTTTGCAGCGAGGGGAAATTGTCAAGAAAGCATGTCGCATGCAGTGAACCAAGACTTTTGCATTTAGACTCACTAAATATGTTTCCAGGCCTACAGCAGTAAAATCTGCTTGCTTGCTTTTCACATTATTATTATTATCATTTATTTATTTATTTTTCAAAAAATAATTTCTAACTGCGACAACTTTTACACAAGACAGTTTTCACACCCAAACATCAAATTTTGGGTTTGCATGTAACCCGCATGTTTGCTTTATAGAGGACACAGAGGCCTAATGCATGGCTATGCACCTGCTCCAATCGTGCAACACCCCCTTACAACTACGCCAATCTGGTTAAAAACATAAACAAAATCTGCATACAAAAAGCGGAATTCCCCTCATGAATTCGACTCATTGCTCCAGACAAACATCCGTGAGATATTACATAAACCACCCTCTTATCAACGCACCCCTGCTTACTTTCGCATTAACTCCTCGGTGTGATAATGATGTCCAACAACAAGACAGACATTAGTCGATAAGCCTTGCCCTGCAACTGAAGGGGCAGTGAATAGATTGGCCTTATTTTGGTTGTTCAGGGGGTTGCATGCTCTCTCCTCACTCATTTGTTTCCAATTGAAGACAGAAATCCTGACTGGCGTGTAGCTGGCCGGGGGACGTGATTAATGATGGTAGTGGATAAGGGTTAACACACTGGACTCAAAGCTCTGTTGACTGGGATCCTCGTGCGCACAATGCCAAAGTACTATAGCCTGTGCGCCTCCAGAGAGAGAGGATCCTTTTGTCATCTCCTCCAATAGCCCCCCTCCCATATATTACACCCACCGAGGGCTCACTGCTCGTCCCTGGCTGTGTCCATAGTTTAATGGTTTCCCTTACTCCTGAAGGCATTGTATCATTCTGAAAAGCGTCTTCTCCTATTCAAAAGTTGGTGGTCACCTCAATGGCTATACCAACGCCCATATGGGAAAGACCATTGAGGCATTGCTCTGCCCTAAAAAAGGGGGCTAGAGAGTTTGGGGTTTTAATACATTTCATAGGCTCTGAAAAGAGGCTCGCCACATCTTGTCACATTTCTCTTAACCTTTTGAGAACACACGCCATTGTTGGAGAGCAATAAGTACGCGGAGTATTTCCCTCCTCAGCCTGTTTTTCCCACAATATTTTATAAACAGTTTAACGCGAGGCCTTTTATTTTTCATATTGTCCCTTTCCGCGCAGGCAGTCGTCTGTAATGTGGCAACATTAAAAAGAAAACTGCAATAATTATTCTGATTTTGAAATTAATAAACCATGATGGGGGCTTAATTAATGATGTTGCAGCGCGGTCTGTACAATTAGCTGCAGGTCCTTACAACACGAGACCTGAGAATAATTTTTTTGATTAGCTTAATTGAATGTATATTTCCACGATATGCTATTATTTGCAGACGGTTGCCAACAACAAGACGGCGCAGGAGAAAACACAAACTCCATCAGCTCGAACGGGGAGGATTCAGAGGAGACACAAATGCGACTGCAGCTCAAGAGGAAACTACAGAGAAACCGCACGTCCTTCACGCAGGAGCAGATTGAAGCACTGGAAAAAGGTCGAGCAACCACTGAATCAATTACACATTTATAAAATTATTTTTCGTTCTTTTTTATTTATTTATTTTTAAATATTTTGTCCTGTTAGAAAAAAGCACATTCCAGATTGCCACGGGTGAATTAAGAGAGCTACATTTAAAAAAAATATTATAATAAATGAATAACAGGCCTGATATCATTTATTCAACTAATAGCCCTGCAAAAAACAAAATAATAAAAAAAAACCTTCCACCTAATTTATTACTTTTTTACTGACACTTTTTTTGTATCAAATGTTGCATTACAGAATTTGAAAGAACTCATTATCCAGATGTTTTTGCGCGCGAGAGACTAGCAGCGAAAATCGACCTGCCCGAAGCAAGAATACAAGTGAGTGATAAAAACTTCTGTGTGTGTTTTTTGTTATATATATATATATATATATATATATTTAAAAACCGTGGAAAAAACTAATAATTGGCTTTAATTGCAGGTATGGTTCTCAAATAGAAGAGCAAAGTGGAGGCGAGAGGAAAAGCTGCGGAACCAGCGCCGCCAGGCCAACAACTCCTCCAGTCACATTCCCATCAGCAGCAGCTTTAGTACCAGCGTCTACCAGGCCATCCCACAGCCCACTACACCGGGTAGGTCCACCACAGTTGGGATTATACACAAAGCACTTCAAATAACATTTATATTTAAATATTAAAATAGACTTTGTCAACTATTGTTGACTTTGTCAACTACTGTTTTGCACAGATGCTGAATTTATTTGTCACTCTCGCACTATGACTGTAATAAAGTAACTAAGCAAAAGCACATTTAAATGTCAGTGGGTTCAAGTCGGACAGGATCCATGCGAAATATGACTAAAGATTATTATGTGACAACCTAATATAAAAGGGGAAGAGAGGCCTCGGTGGCTGTGCGCTCTAGTTCACATGAAGAAGCACCGGTGGTTTCCTTTTGATGGATGATTGAGCAAAACTTCTCAGCTGACTATCTGCGTAATTACCGAATCAGGCACGAGGGCACACCGGCAGAGCTGAAGCCCACAAGTCAATCACCTGAGACACACACACACACACACACAACACACACACACACACACACACACACACACACACACACACACACACACACACACACACACTGTACAGTATGTGTCCGGGCCTATCAGCCTGTCAGATAAGGCGTCACCTCACGCACGCACTACTTAACGCTAATGAGACGTCTCACACTGGAGGACTCTGTGTGCGTGTGTGTGTATTTGTGTGATTTCAGCGGGTTTAAAACACATTTCATTTCCATTCGCAGTGTCTTTCACCTCGGGGTCAATGCTGGGTAGACCTGACTCTGCACTCACAAACACCTACAGTGCGCTGCCCCCCATGCCAAGCTTCACCATGGCAAACAATCTACCTATGCAAGTAAGTAAAACACCATGATGCTCACCAATCAATTGTGTTTTATAAATATATGATATTTTCATGATGATTGATTTGATTTGTAAGAGTGGAATCAAATACACCATGAGTAATTTAAATTGTGTTTCCTGGCCAAACAAAAACCTTAAAGGGTAGCTTTATCAACAAAAAAAGTTAAATTAAATTAAACTATCTGCCTTACAGCATTAAAGACTATAAATATGGTTGGCTAAGCTAATGTAACGTTCTCTCCCCCCATCTATAGCCCAGCCAGACCTCCTCTTATTCCTGCATGCTGCCTACCAGTCCGCCTGTGAATGGGCGGAGCTACGACACATACACGCCCCCTCATATGCAGGCACATATGAACAGCCAATCAATGACCACTTCTGGTACCACCTCAACAGGTAGGCAGACAGCTCAGCATGCTTGGGAATTAATCATAACAAACAAGTGCACTCTTTGAAATATCTGCCACCTTTCCTGTAAATTAGGGGGTACTACATAGCCATCTTTGATTCATGATCTGTTGCAGCGACTTTCCTTTCCCGTCTATTTGAGAAACTTCATGGTCCAAACGGATCGATATCTCTACATTCCATATCATTTTTTTCCCTCTGCAGTTGCATGAAGCTCATTTCATTGCCGCTCAACACCATCATGTCAATCCCACTACTCCTGCCCATAGTTTAGTTCCACCCCATTAGGATGCTTTTACCGAGAGCCATATATACCGGTTATAGTCATGAAGAGTTAATCATGCATAACCACATTTCCTCTGTGCTAAATTGCTAATTAATTTGATTCATTTGCTGTTCTACTCTCTCTGTTTAAATGCCATTGCCAAAGCCTCAATTTATCGAGCTTGCGAGCCTTTTACTGTGCAACCATGTGCAGAGCATTGTGACTCACTGTGGCTCCACTGCTTCTCTACCTATTTGCAAGCATTTAAAGCAAAATGCTCTGCGCTATGATGCTAACTAGTGTTAGCTGTCACACTAACAGTGCATGGTGCATCCACTCGTCTAATTTAGCATGTTATCTTCCGGGGCTTTTTAATTTTATTATTATTATTTTTATTTTTTTACTGACATCTTTCTCTTTTTGTCTCTGCAGGACTCATCTCTCCTGGAGTGTCTGTCCCTGTCCAAGTCCCAGGGAGCGAGCCTGACATGTCTCAGTACTGGTCAAGACTACAGTAGAGAGAAGAGCTACTTCACCCTGTAACCACCCACTCCACCATCGCCCTCCGGCAGTGCTCCTCACACATACACGGCACAGGAGAGTAGAGAAGGCGAGAGAGGGTTGTGAAGAGGCAAAGGACAGGAGAGGGGAGGAGGAAAGAAAGAGAGAGACTCTGGGAGAGCCTTGGGACGTCTGGGCTTTGTTTTTCCAATGGGACTGTGTGCTGTTCTGTAGCTCTAGGCACATTCAAACGAGGACTTTGGAAGAGAGAACAACGATGGAAAGACAGAAAAAAAATGGACCTCTGTAAAGTGCCCGGTGTTAAATTTTTATGGAACAAAAACTTATGTTTTTTTTTCTATTTCCAACTTCAGTCATTGTTTCCTTTTTTCTCTGGTGTGTTAGTAAATGGCCATTTGTATGTTAATATGAAAAACCAAGATCAAGTACTGATAGATGGACTGCTAGAAAACCATGTTGGTCTTGCGTTTGTTTGAGCGAGGAGAACCTGAGAGATTCTGCCATGACTATCTTTTGATCTGCTTATATCGAGACTTTCTACCAGCCTTTGCATGGTCTCTGGACGCTGTTGCATATCATTAAAGACGAAAAGCTGGAGGGAAGACTCTTACTGTGTCAAAAGAAAAAACAACAAAAAAACTATTTATTGGTCTTATTTCTTATGAATGGATATTTAGCGGAGGAAACTCAAACTCGATCCACCCACTGAGGCTGTGGTCTCGACTCCTCTGATGTGGGCCTGCGTTTGCCGGCTTATTAAACACGGATCACTATCGACAGCTCAAAGTGTGCACAGACGGCGCGACGAGCGACACAAGTTGGGTCTTGCTTCGGTGGTTGGATTGACTCTAGATTACCACGAAGAACATTAAATGTGGAAAACAGGTGTAAAAGAAAACCTGTAGTCTGTAAATGGTAGACTGCGTCTTCGATATAATCCAGTTTGTTTATGTCAAAATGTAAAGTACTTGTCTTCCCTAGAAATCTTCCAGAAAGATTTCTCCAATAAAAGTTGATTTCATTTATATCCCCGAGAATATTCTATAAATGTTCCATGCATCATGAAATACATTTCTTTAGGGTCAGGTACAATTTGTCTCTTAGGTATAGTTGTATTATAGTGTCCTATGGTCAAAAAAAATTGTGCAACTAGAAATATTTAATTCCTATAATTATGATTAAACATTGCTTGACAGAGTTTTAAACTTAAGTGTTTGGCAGTTGTTTACAAGTACATATCAGATTTAATCATTGTTGATTGTAAAACAGACCAAAGCCTTTGTATTTCATCTAGTACACAATGTTTTTTTTAAAGATATTAGTCTTGTGTTGCAAAATTTTGTAAACACGTTCTGTTAGATTACATTGGCTTCGAGTTCGTGAGACTGCAGTCGAACCCCGCAGTCCTTATTTATAATTGAAGACCATGGGAGGGTTTTTCTAGCATCATCTGTCATGCTCTTTTGAGTTTTGCATTTTTATTTCAGTGTGTACGTAGAACATGGACACACTGGGTTTACGTCTGAGCAATGCTTCTGAGATAAAACGTCTACACGCTGTCTCTTAAATATTTCAATTTAATTTTATTTAAAATGGAGCTTTCTAAATGTATTTTGTGAAAACTATAAAACATTTTGTACAGTAAAATTGTGTCTTAAAGAAAGCCTTTTTGCCTGTTCAATGCTGTGTCTCATACAGTGTCAGTCTTTACTGAGCAAGAAGAGACAAAAAAAAATTTAGACGCAACGCATCATAGCTGCAAATTTAAACAAATATAAATGCTGACAAATGCCAGTACAAGGGCTTGTTATACACACACAACACCTCCAATTCCCACCAAACAAAGGTGTCCAAAATAACAAACCTCTCTTGATGTATGGGCTGAACCAAGTCGACACAGACCACACAGCACAACACCGCTGCACAATGAGAAAGGTCAAGCAATTCACCATCACTGGCTCTTGTTGTAGTAGAGTTACGATGGTATGAAAAAAAAAATACAGAACCAATGAGGAGGAGGGAGCAGAGGAGAGAGGAAAAAAAGTCATGGAATAAAGCAGTCAGTGCCTAGAGCGAGGCAAAGGAGCGATTGTGTGGCAGAGTGAGTTATTTTGCTTCACTTGCTGCCTCAGCAGGGGGGTTGTGTCTGTGTGTATGTGTGTGGATTTGAGGGGGTGTGTGAAAGGGGGGAGAAAGAGCATCTAAAAGGAGAGGATGTCCAGGAGAGAGTGAGGTCAGGTAACATTCACACAGCATGTAATAGCACCAAATATCTCAATAAACTGATTAATTCAATTTACACGTCCCACTCAGTATTTAATAGTCCAATCAGAATTTTGAGGATTGGGGGTTAATCAGATTTTTAAGAGGATTCCTTTTTTCTTTTTTTGGAGATAATGCAATTTCTCTATTTAATCCAGTTTACCACACAGACAGAGGAATAGTGTTTTGCGAGCATGGGGAGGAGAGGGGAAAACAGGTTGTGCGACTGCGCCGAGACAGAAGAGGAACATCAATAATTACAGAGAGAGAATGAAAGAGAGATTCAAAATGCAAGAAAGACTGCAATTAGTGGAAGTCTAAATAATACACAGCTTCGGGATAAAACGGTTTAAATGTAATTCTTGCTTGGAAACAAAGTCAGCCAATATAAGTTTCTGGAAAAGTTCCTAAGAACTTTGTGCTCTTTGATTTGTTTTTTTTAATTTTAAATGAGACACAAAAACTCTGACCTGGAAAGCCAAATTCCCAGAACAGCAAAGAGAGGCTGACTCTTCAGTGTCAGCGGTGTACTCTGCGTATGAGTGCGTGCTTTAAGCAAACACAAATGAACTTTTCACTCATCATTGTAAATACAATACATAATAGCTTGTCTATTTTGTAAACTGTATCTGACAGATAACGTCATGTTTGAAGATAGGTCTGCTTCAACAAACCACAGTTGGCAGAGAGACAGATCCAATGTGGTAAAAATGTATTGTCCCACACTGTGTTATACTTGAATAGTGCTGCAATGTTAAGGCCATTCAATAAAAGAATCCATATGACCTCGGCTTAAGCTACTGTAGGAAAACAACTATGGCTTTGGATAGGAATCAATAGGACATGAGCGGCAGCTGCCAAAAGACACGATTATAAAAGCAACGCTCGGTCCCATGGCTTCCTGTTGTTGCTGAAGGCCAAGAGAGGCATTCAAGAAGTAGGTCCTCTGAAATGTGCCAACAGCACTGAGTGTTCATCTTATGTGTTGTTGTAGGTTTCATTAAGATCAAATGCAGAAAAAGAAAAAGAGAAGAAATGCCTTGCAAATATATTTTCCTCCCGGATTTAACACTTTGATTTGCTATAAAAAAAACATAATTGAGATTTAACTACTAAGAAAGATTAAAAGAGAACACCACCTAAATCAGGAATTATAACATGTTATTTCTTCAGCCTAGGAAAGTTCAGTCAGTATTTGTGAACACAGATACTTTTTTATGAGCTACTTTCTCTTTTAACCAGAGAAGTAAGTCTCAAACATGTGATGTCATCCAACATAAATTCTGGATTTTGTTTGTTTTCTTTTTATACACAAATGAGCTTTATGCTACTACTGTGTTCTCACTTCTGAAACAGACAATGTACCCATATACGAAGAAACATCCCCCCGGGTGCTCTCAGTGTCCTAAGTGCAGTGTGAGGTGAGAGGATAAGTGTCTCTAAAGACCCTCATATTATAATTTCTGTGGAAAAAAATTCCACTGAGCAGGAGAGAATACATTCTCAACCTGAATGTGAAGCTTAATTTTACTGAGATTTCCTCGCACCCCAAATTACTTATTCATACTCATTGCAGAAGCATGTGTGACTAATCATTACTCACAGTATTATCTAACCATGTGCTACCACCTTTATCTCAGGCCAGAGCACTAACAAATACATAAGAAGTTTAACTGTTAACTCTAATCTTGATTAAAATGCATAGCCACATTGAGTTGAATTTGAGTACTGAGACAAGCACCCATCCACTAAATTCTAAACATATGCAGAAGTGTGAGAACCCTCATTCTTTATTATATGCATAGAAGAAACTGACATTAAAAAAACTTTGTTGATGGTTTTCAAATTTAAAAAAATATTCCACTTTCTGAACTTGACTAAATAAGTGAATAAGCACAATGGTGACATGGAGATATGGCATGTGTAAATAAACAGATGTACACAAATGCCAAAATGAATGTATTCTATTTTTAATCTATCTTAAAAGTGTACCCTGAATATGTCAGCTCTTCCACAACAGTAACTTAGAAAACAGTTTTTATCTTGACAACTCCAGCTTTTGTTCACCTGTATAAGAGACCTGTGTATGTCATCTCTCTCGCTCATACACCCGATATAAGAGCGCTTCATTCATGCATGAAACTGTCAGGTAACACTACCCTCTCCCAACACGTGTTGCAGATGGTTACCAATACTGCCAGTTTTCAAAGGCAAAAATATACAAACTGGCATCAGCAGCAGACTGAGGAAAACAAAAATGAAACATTTAATTTTTCATGTTGTTTTTTCTCTGTTTCTCCATGTCACCATTTGACCTAATTTGTTCTTTTGGGCTTGTCATGGCAAAGCAGCTCATCCAGCAAACATGCCTGATGAGGTGTGAAGCCTGCACCCAAATCCAGCACTCCTACCCTCTGCCCACATTCCTGCTCAGCTCTCTAGCTTACTGGAGGTAGACGTCACTCACCGGCACAGTCTCAGGGTCAGACGGAGGCATCCCTATCCGAACCTGAAACCAGCGAGGCAGACCAGAGATCAGTCATTCATAACACGCTCACTTTACATCCTCTCACAGTTTCACAGGTAGTCTACTTTCCCTCCAGAGTAGGTGGAAAAAAAAACAAAACAAAAAAACACAAGTAAAAATAATGTTAAAAATGAATAAAAAATTAAGAGTACATGTGGAATATTGTGCATTTATTTTCTTTTATTTATCTAAACAAAAGAACATTGCATTGCATTATCCAAGAAAAAACTACTGGTGTCCATGGAGTGGCAACTTGTGTTTGTACAGTATGCTCAGAGCTTGGGAGAATGCAGTTAAATTATTTAATGTTGGCCAAGAGTGAGTGTGTAAAGACTAAAAAAAAAATTACATTTTACATGTAATCAAAATCCCCGGCGACAGAGAACAACCCCGCCATCTTGAATTTTAATTGGGTTAAGTAATAGTCACCCTGCCAGTCATTTTCCTTCATATAAAATTGAGATGGAGCCCGCTTTTTTTTGCACTAGAGAGTGGGGAAAAAGCAAACTGTTGGTAAAACCTCTGACCAATAATATATGGTCAAATTCTAATTACAGCTTGGAATGTGCAACTATCAGCTGTCAGAGAAAAAAAAGAGCGTGCTGTGGATTTATATAAAAACTGACTTGAAATATAGGATGAAATGTGTCTGTTATGAGACGAGGTACTGAGGGTGCTTAGATCTTCCCCCTTGGCTGGGACAGTTGGCAGGTGGTAATGGCTGGCAGGGTTATTGAGGTTGACATTATGTGGGTGAGGGAACAACCTGGTCACCACGGTAAAGAGGACAACGCTGCGGCATTCCAGGTGTTGGTAGCCCCGTGGCGACTGTGTGGGAGCTCTAAAAGTCCAGGTGTTTGTTGCCGGAACTGCTAGAGCCACAGGCTGAAGCCACGACGGTCGCTCCTGCCAGCTCCCCCCTGCTCACACGACTCACTGTCTCAGACAAGTCTGGAGGCAAATGCAGTCGCTACAGAAATAGGAGAGAGAGGAAGGGGGGAGGGAGGGGGGGGGGGGGGGGGGGGGGGATTAGATCAGTTTGTATGGAGAAAAAAGTAAGCACTACAGTGGATCATCATACAGTAGATGGTACACTTCAGTGATGTTTATTCACAGAGAGCCATGTTGGGTTGAAATTGCATTAGATGCTTCAGCACTCCCCTCATCGTGGAGTAAACCTGCTAGCGTGCTGCTAAATGCTTCAGAGAGCTTTAGGTCTGTTACAGCTCACAGGGAATATGTGTGTGAGAGTGTGTGAGAGGTGGGGCTGTTTTGAGAAGTTGTGTATGGGACACAACAGCATGCATTTGTGAGGTGTGAGGTGAGAGAAGGCACAAATGTGCATGCAAAATCTGCATGTGTTTGCACTTGTGCTGATTTGCTGTGTTCAGATGATTATGTACAGCTAATACTAGAGTCATTAGAATCAAGTTTTTTAGCTGTTTTGTAGTAAAGCTTATCTATGGAGCAGCCCTGTGCCAACTCAAAGCACAAAGACGCAAAGAGGTTAATGAGGGCCACTCATGTAAAGCCCTCTAACACCAACACACTAACTACTATAAAGCTTAAGAGGGGCTACACTGCTTTGCTCTCTCCAGAAGCTGCTAGAAAGGCCGCCAATGGCACTCCATGAACAAAGTCTTGAAGAGTCTTGCTAAGAGCGTGAGAGGAGGTGAAGTATCTCCAGAGTCAAGTGTGCGCCCAACAATGGTGTTGAGTAGCACGTTGCTTGAGTGTCTATCGAGGAAGTTAAATCAGAATACAGGCATCCCGGGTACAAGAGCAGTTAAACCCTGTAATTAGCCCCTGAAAGAATCTACCATGACATCTGACACCCACTGGTCAATGCCTGCGCTCCCACCCTACCCCAACTTTCAAAACCTTCCCTGCCTGCCACATCCTTGCCCCCTCCAGACATGCAGCTTTAGGAGAGCCCATCCACTCCCACAGATACTTATCTTTTTCTTAATGGCTGGGTGTTTAGGTACAGGGTTTAACAGTGTCATTACTAAGAGATAAGTCAGGACTACACAAGAGTCTTCACCCCTCTAGGGTCGACTACTTCCTCCCTTTGCTTAATGCTGCTTTTAATGAGCATTGAAACAATGCAGCCTGAGTTGCAAAATGTTTTTACATCACTGATGTTGATGTCTGCTACTGCGTCTACCAGGTCTGAGTCCTGCTTGAATGGTCTCTTTTCTGTTCTTGCCTTTGTGTGTGTGTCAGAGGACCGTTTGTCAAGCAAGTAGAGGAAACAAGAGGAGTAGTCTTCATGCAGCCCTGCAGATTATCTGTGACAGGTGAGCTCTGAGACATTATGAAGGACCTATAATTTAATGTAAGATGGTGAAGGTAAAGTTACAGGGGACTCACAAAGGCATGGACGGAAAGTCCCACTGCGACAAAAGACGAGATACATAATGAGCATAAGCTAACTCTTGGGGCACAACAAGAGGAACAATCAAAAAACAACTGATAAATTAGTTAAACTTCTCTCTGTACAACTCTTTCTCTGACTCCCTTTCTCTCTCTCTCACACACACACACACACACATGCAAACTCATATATTGGCCTTGAGGGGGCCTCCAGAAGCTCCAACTTCCACCCCTGCCAAACCTCACCTGTGTAACCTTTCGTGTCTTCAGCTCACTCGAGTGTGATTGAAAAAGAAAAACAATGCATTGATCAAGCCTGGACTCAGTCCTGCTTAGTGCACTGCAGCGGAAACACGGTAGAGAGAGGGGTAGGAGAAAAATCAATCACATATACATCACCCTCAGTGGGAGAGTAAAAAAAAAGAAAAAAAAAAGACATCACACCGTTGTCTGGCTGTCACGCACCCACGGGCCTGGCTACACCGTGTCTGTTTGGCTCCGAGCACCGTGAACCCACTGAGCATGTGCAGAGCGAAGGTCAAAGCAATCCAGAAGTGCAGCTCAGCTCCTCTAACCTTTGAGTTCAGGGGCAGATGAGAACAATCAATGCGTACATCAAAGTTGGAGGGAGGAGCAGACAAAACCAATTGATTGGTTTGACAAACAGAGGGAAAAGGGAGCTCAGTAACAGTCAGCATCCATCCCGTACATCAGTGACGCCCAATATTAGAGCCGGTAACTATTATTGGTTATCAGGGCTATAAAAACTTACTTTATATTCACTTTCACATCACTGTCGATGGAAGTTAACTGGAGGAGGACAAACCAAGAAAAATATTTTAATTCATTTTCTCTCCGTTGTGAAATTTGCACCCAAATATGTGATGGCAGCCAACAGCGGGGCTGCCGTGAACATTTGCATTGACACCAAGTGAATGGAGGTCAGTGTCGAACTTAGACAGACATAACCAGGGAGGCTCAGAGTCTGCTTCCCTACGACCTGCACACTCCATGATGTAAACAAGGACATCCGGAAAACCCTCAGAGGCATAGTGGGGTGTATGTGTGTGTGAAGTCTTTCTCTGCTGCCTGGCAACCTTCACGAGGGTGGAGAAAGAGGAAAAAAAATAAGGGAGGAGGGGGTGTTGGATGGGAGTGGACGGCGGGAAAATAGACCATTGGCTGTGGTGTGTTGGTGGAGGGGGGGTGGATGTGTGCCACACTGTTAGCACGAGTATGTGTATTTGAGTGAATGTGTGTTAGAGTTGTGATGTTAATGTTCCCTCCCTGGTGGCGGGCAGGGGTAAAGGTCTGTGGTTCAGCTCAGCTCCACAGCCAGAGGGGCTGGGGCCATGCTGGCAACAGGGTGAGGGGTGACAAAGCTCCAAACGAGCGCTAAGCACTTGAAATGAGCCCTCAGGGCCGGCCCACGGACTAGCTTTGCCTAAGAGGGTTACTAATATCACCCCACAATGGACAATTCCCTTCAGCTTACTAAACACCCCAAAGACCCGGTTCTTAAGGAATATGGCTTTTCATGCTGTTGTAAGCGGCTGTACACAATCTCTGCATACAGCTGTGGTTGTTTGTGGATATCACATCTTTGTTTTATGGCTCTGGAAAGACACAAAATCACAGTTTTTAACTCTGCTTATGAGCACTACAAAGTTATGTAAGTGTATTTTATTCCAAGATCCAAACCGACCAATTTTTTTTCCAACTGGAGCTTAAACAGGACCTCCTCACACAAAGCAGCACCATCAAAGGCATTCCTCTGGTGGTAACGGCTTGCTAATGACTGGAGTATTAGGTGCTAATTTAACGAGTCATTTCTTCCATAGAGTTTTAGCCACACTTTCAAATGGCCCGTGTCACTGTACAGCTTAGAACTATGGGAAACCCAACACCTTGTTGGAACACATGACGACCGGTCTGGCTGTTCCAATCAGATTAGCCGATGTTGGAACATGCTCATGGAAGTGACACGATATTTACCATAAACACCTACTTAACACAATCATTGTTGTAATTTGGTCAGCATACTATAAGCTCTATTAAGTCAGTGAAATGAGAGAAACTGAACATTGTATCACTAAGCTGAAGTCATTACAATCACTGAGGAAATGTCGACACAGCAATTTGGCTGTATGCTGTGAATGCATGAATAAGAAATTTCAGTTTTTATACTGATGCAGATAAGGTTTGCATAGATTTATGTACCACAAGTCCAGTATTCATGCACAGTGGTCACCTTAGAAGTGATAGCTTTTGCCAATTCCATTTCCCCTGCAATGCAACCACTGTAAACTAATGTGCGCGATGTCTGTCCATGACACCAGGTCAATGTCCTATATTTCCAGTCCTATTTCTACAACCAGCCAAGGGTCAAAATGGTAGCAGAATGAAATTGGTAAAAATTTCCCAGACTTGCTTGTCCATCCAGTCACTAAACCAAGCTAAATCACCTCCCGTGCTGTAATCCCTTACACCTCTAAAGTTACACTGCACTGTGTGGGAAATCATTTGCTGAACCTATAGGAACTTAACTTTAGCACAGCAAAACCCACATAATGAAGTGATGCGCTTTTCTATTGGAGAAGCAAATCATCATCACATTCACGCTGGAAATTTCACAGAATACTTCCGCTACCTCACAAGAAAAATGCAGAAACAACCCAGCATAAATCCCATCATTTCAGTAATTCTAGCCCACCTGCGTCTAACAAAAGCAGAAAAGAAGCTCTTCCTTCCTCTTTTTTTGTTGTAACAAAGAGTGCAACACGATCCCCGACCTTCCCCCAAGAATAACCTGTTGACTAGGGAAGTTTTTATCCTTTAGACTTTGTCATTTTCAGAGTTTAACAGATGTTATTTCATTTGTCTTCCTTATTGTTTTTTTTGTTGTTTTTTTTTTTACATGTGTGGCTATTATTTTGTCAAATAAATGTCAAACATTCATTTTCTGTCAGGGGAATGTTTTACCTTCTCCCTGAAGCCCTCACTATTAGCAGCTTTTAATGCTGGTGATTAATGCATTTTGAACTCATCCAGTCAAATCCACATAAGCTGAATTTGTCAAAATTTGACATAATTTATAAAAATGGGTACATTTTCCACCTGTGCCCTGTCAACAAAAACATTATACACAATTCAATGTTTAGTGAGAAAAAAACAGCACAGAAAGAGTATAGGAGTTACAGGTGGAGAAAAAAAAACAAACAAAGGTAAACTATACTGGCACTCATCTCAAGTTTCTTTTTGGTAATTGGGTGATGGTCACCTGCTCGCCATGTCACCTGCTGCCTGATCCAGGATAATCTGAGCGCCAGGCGTATAGACAGTCAGGCGGACTGACAGATAGACAGATACAGACACAGGCTCCTCGTCTCTTCTGCTTCATGGCTAATGCATCTGACAGAGTAGGCAGCAGGCAGGCAGAAGGATGAGTAAGCATTTTGAGTGTAATTATATTCCCAAACACTGGAATAATGGGAAGGGACTAATAACTGACTGAATTTCATTAAAAGTGAGCATGTCCAAACAGGAAATTGATTAGCTGACAATATTTCTTAATACCTAATGGAATGCTTATTCCTGTTCTCTTGAATAGCCCGCTCCCCACTTACCCTTCACGCTCCACGGACTGATGTATAACAGCATTTGATAGTATCTGTCATGTTACCAAACATGACATGCATGGGAATCAGTTAGCTCCACAATGCTTCTGAATAACCAAATGGACAAACAGGGGCCAAAGTGTAACTGCGTTGTAACACAACAACTTGACTTGTTATCTCCGTCGTCATCATCTTCAAACTGAACCCTCCTCTGGGGGCCTCCACGCGGGCCTGTCAAGAGCTTTGACAGGGGCAGCAGCGTGGGGCCATTTTGTCTCTTTTCAGTTCGGTTTTGTTTCTCTTTGGAGGGCAGTGTTGGTATGGACCGTGGGCATTGTTGGGTGAGGGGGCGAGGGCACATTGACCCCAGTGGTGGTGGGTAGTAAGGGGGTTGTGGGGGGTTTGTTGGTGTTATGGACTTAAGCACAGTCAGGGAGTGCTGGTCCACCCCTGGAGTGACATGGTGCCTGGGGAGAAAGGGAAGGGGATGTAGGGCATAGAGTACAAACATGTCTAAGTGCTGCCTTCACTACAGATAGGCCCATAGCAAAGAGCGCGGCTGCATGGGTTATGACAGCATATCTGGGGGACCTCTTGTGCCCTCCACCCCTCAAACACACATTTTATGCCTCAAACCATGACTCTGATATATACGTACATCCTCAGGTTAAAACACCACTGACACTTTTGGTAAAAGCAGGTTTTCTAGTGCTACATAGATGCCCTACTATAATAATCACACTTGTGAGAAATTGTCCTAACATCCCTTTTTTAAACTTAAAAAAGGTATGAGGCTGTAACCCACTCTCAACCCACTATAAAACTGTCTGTAGGAAAAGTAGTTCTTTATCATAGTAATGTTTTTAGACCACTTTGAGTGTTTAGATATTTAATAAAATGATCATACCACAGTACAAAACAGTATGAGAAAGTAACTGACTTTTAACTCTTTGGCAATGTCAGAAATGCTTTAAAGGAACAGTTGTTTTAAGACTTGAGCTTATTTGTTTTGCTTCAGAGTTAGATGAGAAGATTGATACCACTCTCCAACCTGGTCTCACTCCCAACTCGTCAAATAATGATGCTTAGTCAGTGGCCTTTGTGTCAGGCACCCACCCAGGCAGCAATTTTTGAAGCTCCTAGCAACTGCCGTGGAATAAAGAGCGAGAAAGTCCACATAAGGTGGATGAGAGAAGAGGTGGCCTGGCAGACCATTGCTCAGGTACTGTGTGAAACCAAAAGTCAATGGAGTTATTTTAACAATAATGTACGTAGTGTGCTAGTGTGTGTTGCATACTAGGCTAGTGACCTATGTCACGTAATGTATTTGTGAGATTACATTAAGTTAGCAATAAACATTATTTTATGCCAAGCCATTATGTTTGTTTCTAAACCTAACCACGTATTTTGGTTGCCTAAACCTAAGGAAGTAAACCTTAAAAAACAAAGTTTTTACCTATTTATATTTTGAAAGGAGACCGCATGCATTTCGTAAGTGGAAATTGAACATTCCCTCTGGGAAAAAAGGACGTTTCTTTTGAAAAGACAATGAATGTGAGAGCGTAAATTGAGTGTCTGTATCTGACAAATTGGGAGAGAAAATGTGTTGCACTCTTATACAGTATGTGTCTTTAAAATAGGAAGCTGGATCAAGCAGTCGGTTAGCTTATTTTAGCATATAGACTGAAAACGAGGAGAACAGCTGGACGGGCTCTGCTTGAGAGTAACAAAATCCACCTGCAAACCTCTAAAGCTCACTACCTCCCACTCATTTCACACTATATGTCCTAGAAAAATTGAAATTGTGTATTTTTGTGGAGTTTTGTGCAACACCATTACATGGTTGCTAGCAGTGTCTTCCTCCAGCAAATTCCCAATATGTCAAAATATCCCTTTAAGATTTCTGTCCTAACTGGCTCTGTCGCTGCTGTAGTCACCAAAAAAAAAGAAAAAAAAAAAGAAAAGAAAAGCCAGAGCATTACCAAGGATATTTTGTCATATATTATTCATTCTTTTTTTTCTGTTGCACTCAGTCTACAAGTGCATACACCCATGTACAAAGGCAGACAGACAGACACACACTGCCACTTGCCTATGCATGTGTCACACAGAGGTATTTACAACATGAGTGCGCAAAGCCAACTAGTGCAACCAGGGTTTCCTGAGCCCAGCCTTCCTTTCAACAGAACACCCTATTCCTCCCGTTGTCTCCTCTTTTGCACTGCGATGGAGTTCAGGCAGTTTACAGGCATAACATTTGGCAAAGCGAAAGGTCGTCTGGAGGTTACTGTGTCAGCCTGGGTAAGTGGCTGACCCCTTGGGAGGGGTGGGTGGTGGTCACACTCACTGAGGAATGGTCTGCTGTTGTGCTAGCAAAAAGACCAGGATGGAATAGAGCACACCAGAACTGTACATACTAGGACAGAAGGCAGAAGATGACAACATGTTATCTGTCATTTGAAATATTTCAAGGATCAACATGATGATGTTAAAGCTCTCATCAAGTCTGTGAAACTCGTCTTCAACCAACTGCATACTGTTAAAGCACAGAGTTTTATGGCACTGTACACCACAATACCCACATTTAGAGAAATACATAGTGGAAAAAAATACTATTTTCTAGTTGCTAAGTGTTGGTTTGTTAACTCTGTTTGGTCTTCAATAACTGGAGACTGACCATATTGTAGAAGAGAGGTGCAGGTGTGTGCTTGATGGTAAATTCTGTACTAAAGTTCAACAGCTTGACATCTTAATGAACTATCCAAAAAATCATCATCATCATCATGTAGACAGCTTATATGTACCAGCATTCATGGAGCCAACATCTGTAAGGATTTCTACACCATCACTCAGCAAAATAGAGAGAATGAGGTAAACAGAAGTATTAAAGAAAAGTTGAAGGAAAAAATAGGTAACTACACTTTCACTGTACCTCAAGAGAGGAAGGGAAGATTATTTCGGTAAAAACTTTTACCATGTAACTTCCTCATGTCTACTTGAAGTGAAGGAGACAGTAAATGAACAGCTTGAAAACATCTGATGTTGACCTGTTGTGAGAGTACCTAAGAAAGATGTGTGCATCTGTATGTGTGCATGTCAGCCATCGAAACACTGACACAACATAATGTCCTGATGTGTTTGCAATACTTTTGATGTCTTTGTAGTTGTACGTATGCATGAGAGTGTGTGTATGTTTGCATGCATCCGTGTCTGTTAGTCTGCCCGGATGAATAAAGGGGGGTGGGTATAATCCATCACCAGTTGATAGTCCTGACAAAAAAGGAGCCCTTTTTGCTGAGAGGACAGCCCTTGTGTGGACAAAGACCACCATACTGGGGACTTCATAGGACCCAGCTGAAAAGGTGTTGCCCAGAGTAACCCCATTCACATTAACAGGCATGCTGGCCAAAGCCAGTCATTACTGCTGACTTGGACCAGCCGGGCCACACATAGACCAGCCTAGAGCCTCTAAGGCCATTCACTCCACATCAGCCCACAGGCAAACAGCCTGAACTCTGCCACTGGGGAGCATCTAGAATTGTTACCATTCTATTCGACTGTCCGTCTTGAGGGCTTCAATATATGCAGCCTTTGAGTGAATTTATAAAAAGCATGAATATACAGTTTTAAAGGGACAGAGTCTTTGCCTTTTCATTAAAATGGGGCAATAACATAGCAATATCAAAAATATAATTAGCAATTTATAACTGGTTCAGTATCTAGTCAATTAACAACTGTCCCAATATGACACACTTGTCAATAAACAATAGTAAAGCTCGGGAACTCCTTTAAGACATTTAGCACAAGCCCCCTTTCAAAAAAGTTGGAACGCTGGGTAAAATGTATGTAAAAACAGAATGCAATGATTTCTTTAATATATTTTTAAATGAACAGTGGGGGAAAAGGGTATTCAACACTTAAAAAATGAGCATATATCCAATGCAGCTATTTAAATGAAATTTAGACCAGACGTTGGTATTAATCCAATTAAACTACACAAATAAAGAAATTGTAACATCCATAAAAATGATGTGCAATGAAGTAGAATTACTCAGGAAAAAGGTATTAAACATGCTAATTGAAATGTACTTAATACTTGGAGAAACCTCTATTTGTAATGCCAGCTTCAAGATGCTTCCTGTATGAAGAAACTTATCTCTCAGTGTTCAAACAAGTTCTTGGCTCAGTGTTTTTAAAAGAAAAGGCGATGTAACACAGTGGTAAACATGCCTCTGTCCCTACTGTTTTGAAACGTGATGCAGGCATTAAATTCATAATGGGTGTAAATTTACAAAAAAATTAAAAATGTGTTACTGCAGACCAAAAATGTGCTGCTGCAGCAGCAAAAAAATGTCTTCCATTTTGTAAAATGAAAATGACAGAACAAAACCACAACTGTTGGAGGATCTTGGAGATGTTTTATGTTAAGTCTTATAAAGAGCTCAGGTATTCACATCCACTTGTTGTCCCCCCATCACTGTTGTTTGTGACACTCTGAAATGAGGGTTACTCTTTCAAAGTTTCACAGTGAAATGATCCAAGAGACCAGCTGATGTGCTCTCAGTGGATTTGTACTGGAATCGCTGGGGGCAGAAAGTGCTTCGTTCCACTAATCCAGTGAACTCCAAACAGCACTCTGGAAAACCCAAATCTAACCTATTCTCTGTCTCTACTCTGATGCAAACTTGCAGAAAAAACACGCAGAATGAAAAGCAGAGCCAAGAGGGACAAAATACTGACATTTTAAAATTTCTTAGATAAAAATCTCAGTTGAATATTCTTAATTCAAATAGCATTCAGTGTAGCTACTTAAACATATATGCACTGCATGTTTTGACACACTACAGTCTTCTACAATCTCCTCCCCTATTTGTCCTCCATCCTCACCCCAACTCCACCTCTGCTCTCCTCTCCAGTATGCTCCCTGTGGGCAGGTGGTTGTGTAAATTTAGCCACAGCTAGGTGAGGTGCTTCCTGGGTAGACTGTTGGCAAAGCCACCTTTAGGGTGTTCAAGATGTCAGAGGGAATGAGACATCACCTCGGCTGCCCTGTCAAAAAATTCACCACCTTCCATTTTCCCCGTAACCTCTAGGTCCTGGAAGCACTGTGGGTGACGGGGAATTCTTGTTTTGTGTTTTCTAATTTTGCCTGAAACACAGCAGCCATTACCTAACCTCGAGCGCTAGCTGAGTGTTAATTGTGAAGCATTACTAAAGCCATTAAAACAGTGAGCCAGGGCCTGGGGAGGATGCATGCTAAAGTCAAAAATCAGACAGACAGTGCTAAATGCATGTGATACCCTCTCTGCAAATGACCCCTATAAAACATGGCACTGCATACAACATCTGGATATTAAAACAACGACAAGAAACATAACATATTATAAACAGTGGCATTATGATGAACAGAATTTATTTATGCACTTGTTAGTAAGTGGAGATTAAATACTCTATCCATTAAGGACTTTTTACAGCATAACTAAGATTTTTTTTTTTTATCACAAGGACTTTTATGAAACATGACACTAAATACCAGATATCTAGTCTAGCCTTTTGTTAAATGTCATAGTGTTTTAACTTTAATTTTATCTGCATCCCTTAGGGTATTTCAGCATTAGAAATCAAATTGTACTTTCAAATTTGTATATGCACTTCAATTGACCCTAGAAGTGTTTCTGAGTTGATTGAAAATGGAGGAATAATCAATATGAAAACTGCAGGTAGCATGCTGCAGCAGAGGGTTGGCAAGTAAGGTGCCTATCAGTCGATATAGAGATGACATTCCTTGACTAATTTCACAAAACTGCATCTGAAAAAAACGAACAGAATGGATGATTTCGGTCCAAAATTCTCTGTAATTACTGAGCCCTTCATTTCGTGGTGGAGTTTCTGGCAACAGTTTAAAAAAAAAGAATAATGGAGGCATTTCTGTGGTTAGGGTGGTTAGGTTCATTTGCCAAAAACCTTTGATCATAAAACCACAAAAGCTTGAGGAGACTAATGAGTAAGAATATTAGTTTGACGGTGTGTAATTAGAGTGCAATTATGTTCCCTGAAGTAAAGTTTAAAATAAAAAAAAAGTGAGGGTAAGTAAGGAGATGGCTACAGAGGGCTGCGGAGTTGAAAAGAATAACAAAATTGGAAAGCGTTCCAAATCTGACTATCAGCTTCTTCATTCTCCCTGATGTCGAGTTAGGCGTTTTGCTGGGAAATGGGCGGCCTGCCAGATTGGGGCCAAGTCAGAGTTGTCAGGGGATTACAGTTCTGCCTTGCTCACTGCAGGGGGTGCGGAGTGGGCCTCAATTACCCTGGAGCGGCGTGTTTGATTTGGCCCGGCACTTTTGGGGACAGACCAAAAGCTGAATAATGCACCATTAGCAACTCAAAATCCTGCCCTAAAATGAGTCCACTTATGCATCACATACAGTAATTGTGTGTCTATCAAAGGCTGGCAGGTCTACACCAATTACCCTGATAACAACAAAACAATCTATGCATAATATTATCTGCCGAACACCTGTGGGCAGCCTCGGACATCGGAGCTTCGCGGGTTAAAAGTTCTACATCTCATTCATAGTGTCATAAACACACTGTGGTGCAATGAAGTGTCAACTTTAGAGTGCTAAAACACGAAAATACAACGTTGCTCTGAGATAATGGGGGGGGGGGGGGGAGTGTGATGGTGGAACTGTTTATGTTTGTATTTACAAATGTGGGAGTTGGCAGAGAGAGAGAGTGTGTGTGTGAGAGTGTGTGAGAGACAGAGAGAGAGAGAGAGAGAGAGAGAGAGAGAGAGAGGAAGAGAGAGAGGGAGATCCCCCTACTCTGGCTACAGTTGGAGCTGTGCAATTGAATTTCACAGGATATGAGGCAGCAAATGGCATGTAAAGGCTGAAGCGTCAGACGGTTGCTGCCACACGGGCCAGACAGATAAGGGAGGTGTAAGTGAAATCATTAGGTAACTCTGCAGGACATCAGGGGCAGTTTGAGGTTGGCAGGGGGCTACGGGAGCCAGAGGTCCTCCTTGAGCTCCATTGAACACCCACTCAGCCTGATATACATGCACTTACAAACACACAGGGAAAATCACTTATACAAACACAAGCCGCAAGACATACAAGGACTCAAGACAGAGACACGCCAACAACCAAGCACTGTTTTTTCCCTCTCTACCCACAAATACAAGCACACGAACACACACAAGGATATGTTCTCATGCATGCACACACACTCTTGCACACACACACACACCACTTCAAACTGCAGACGCCTCATTGAGGTATCAGCCCCAGTGATTGTGTTTGTCCACCTGGGTATGAAAGAGCCATTCTGGCCTGTGTGGAGGAAACAGCAGTGTGGTACAGCTCAAGCCGGAGCCCAGCTAGGCTACGTCTGTCTCAGGCTCTCAGGGAGGGGAGCAGCCAAGTGTGGATGCACCTCATTACCTCACTCATCCACACACCAATTACCCCTAAATAAATACACCCAGCCCACAGGCAGCAACAATGACATCCAGCCTGAAAGGGAAGAAAGGACGCCGTTCAGAAAGCATTTGCACGCACAGAAAAGTGCTGCTGGATAATGATGAAAAAAAAAGTACAGAGAAAAGGAGCAAAAAGAAGGACATGCAGGGGGCTCCAAGTCTTTTAAAGAGCTCAAAGACGAGACGGAGAAAGAGAAAGAATGAAACAAACACCGAGCAAGCAGAGTGAAGTGATTCAGAAAATGATAATTTCTTGCTAAATTTCACCCAACACATCCGCAAATGATTGTTGTGGCGGGGGAGGGGCAAAGTTTAATTGTTTTAATGCATGCAGCCATGAGATAGCTCCGCCGCTGACTAAAATGGTGATCACTGTAGAGCCGACACATATTTGCATGTTAGACGGACCGCTTGGGGTAACGACAGTGAGTCCAAAGGCCAAAGAACATTGGCTAAAAAGAGAACGGACGTGCAGCCAAAGAGCTCGATCCCCAGAAACTCAAGACAAAATATGGCAGGTGGCATGAAATGTGACAAGGAACGCTCTGAAGGAATACACGATCTGGCTGCCCAAAATATGAGGAAACATTTTAAGCTGTTAGCAGTGAAAAAGTCTCTGTTACTGGAGTGAGAAGGTGAGCAAAGGATGCAGAAAGGTGTGTGGCAGAGAAAAGAAGACAGATGTGTTTTCAGGGAAGGGGGGCACAAACGAGGAGAGGTAGCCAAGAGTTCCTTCATGCCCCCTCCCTCTCTCCCACTCTCCCACCTCCCTCCATGTGGGATCCTTCTGCATGAGTGACTCTGTCATACCTGGGGGACACTATGGTCTCTCTCTCTCTCTTCCTCTGTCTGTCTCTCTCCCCCAGTTCCTTCCTACCTCTCCTCTTGTATGTCTGTGCTGTGACTTCGATGAACCAAGCCTGTTTGGTTGTATGGCACTGTGCTCCAAAAAGAGGACTAATTGAGCAAATGATGGGCTGAATAAAGTATCATAAATTTTTTTAAAACAAATAAAAGCTCATCGTATATAAAATTTCAAATCTCAATCATGGAGCAACTTGTACAGTAGGTGAACCACTTTTTATTTGACACCCAAAGGCGATAGAGATGATTCACTTCCTCCTCTGACACCTGAGCACTCATGTGATGGGTGCAACTCTAAGTCACTGAGGGTTGTGTGTTAAGGGGTGCATCAGGATGTAATTCATGACAGGCTGCTCTCCAGTCACCTGGATGCACAAGCATGTCCCAAACTTGAAATTAACCCACGTGACCAGGGCCGACCGGTTCACCTGACCAGAGGCAGATTCCTTGTTAACTGAAACAACGGCTGGGAACGTGTCACCTTTCCACGCTGTTGATTTGATGTTAATAAACAGACAGTGATGGATGAAATGGAAGTGAAAGGAGCAGGTTTATTAGGATTCCTTCCTAATGGAGGGCCAATTGAGTAAGGGCATGCTGAGAACGCCTGGTGCAACAGGTGGGTGGAGTAGCGCTGACATGCTATGGCAGCATAGCCTGGATTCCTGCTCAACCCTGCCTTGGAATTAGACTGCATGGGAATCCCAGGCTCTGTCACATTCAACACAAAAGGCCTGTGAAGACCTACTGGCCCTATACTCACCACTGCATCTTTGACACAGGTTAAGAGAGTATGACCTGCAGCTGGACCAAAAAATAGAAGGGTCCTTTCACCCTTTCTCCCATTTTACTTGGCCTGGAGGTTTCTCCTAAGAGCTCCAGTGTTTTTTTAATATCATGCACTCTGCAACACCTGTACATACTGCTGTAAAAACCCTGCAGCACCTTTCACATACGCTGACATACTGTAAACACATCATTCTGTCTTTAAGGTTGCCTGTTTTTAGTTGATAATGGTCTGCAGTCACACACACACATTTCAATATATCAGCACTATCTCAGAAAGCAGGTGAAAAGCGCAACTCTCACATCCAAGAGAGCCTCCTTCGTAGAAAGGTTTGCGTGACCTGTGAGATTTCACACGCTACCTGTGCCTGAGAGGGATTTTATAGGACATATGCAGGAGCCTCGAGTCCACACCCTGAGATGCTTGATGATCTGTGCAATCAACAAACATACAAAAAGCAAATCAACCAGCTTTTGTTTGTATTCATCAAAAATGTCCTGTGGGCAAGATCTGGCACGCCTCTTCTGTATTTCAACACAAGAAATGAAAATCATTTTAGTCACTCATGATAAACTCATAGTGTTTGCGGTTTGGAAATATAAACTTTTACTCACTGAAGGATTTTTTTGTTTTTTCGCTTTTTAGACCACTGAGATATGCAAAATACAAGTGAGGCTTCAGTTAAATATTAAGAATCTTTAGCACACAGAACACTGTACTATATGTTGTGCAAAATCTCTTTACTGCGGTGTTGAGCCTGTAACACCTAATCAGGATTTACAATAATGCACATAAATCTGCATTTAACTAGAGCACTTTCATTTGTGTGCCAATGCAGAGGACAAAAAAAGTTAAAGCTAGTTCAAGCTTTTGCCACGACACAATGCAATGTAATCCGTGCAGTGCGTTGGTGAGTCAATTCTGTACAAGGAAACATTCTACATAACTTATTTTGCAAAACAAATTGAGTAATTCTACTTTTCACTTGCAAATGCTGACAGAGAATTAAATGAGTGTCACTGTGATAACCTGTTTTATTTCAGTCAGGTAAATCTGTGGCACTGTGACTTTAGTCATCACTGCATCACAAGATTAATCATAATTCTTCACTGGTGGTCTGATGTACAGGAAATTAGTGGTGCTAATGAGGAGAGATGGGAGACACCTCCACAGAAAGGCATTAATAAAGTGTACCCCCTCATGTAAATGATGTTTCATTTGCTTCTGTGTGAGCATGCCAGGTGTCACATTTTGTTATTGTTCTTTTGCACACGCTGATCAGTTCAGCAGCACGACCTGTTGAGACAGGTATTGGTAAAGCTTGTTGTGTGAAAATAGGATTAGTATCCTGTCTGACGTCTTAAGTGTTTTAGCTGTCAAGATGCATAGGAATAAAACATCCTACATATACAGTAAATGCTCACTATACGAATACTAATGTCTGACTTTGTTATTCTTCCAGTGAGTAGGGGACTGCTAAAAACTATTAAGTAAATTATATGCATAAAAAAATCAACTTTAAAATGTTTTAAAGTACTTTAGTACTTTGAAGTACTTACACAGTAAGCTAAGTTAGATTAAAAAAATAACAACTTTATCAACTTTATTAATACACATTGTGCCATCCATCCATTCAACAGAACCCCTCTGACATCCCTTTTCCTCCAAACTAGCTCCGGCTCTAGAGCTGATTCTGTCCATGATTACTGTAACCTTGGTACTACCAAGTGAGCCAGCCACGCTTCACACTTCCACCTGTTTTAAGTGGAACCACTGTAACCAAGGAAGTGTGAAGGTGTTGTACAATGAACAACAGAAGAAAACAATATTAGCAAAATCGTGGATTACATTGATAACCCGTGTACTTTTGTTCTGTTTTTAAAGATATTTGTTTTTACCCATAAAAAGCATGGACACATTTCTCAGAGTCAGAAACTGTAATAATTAGAAATTATTGTCAATTTTCAAATTTCCAACTGTAGAATTTGACACGCCCACTGATGTCATCAGGGTTTTATGAGTAAGTCTGAAACATTACTGAGTGTATTAAATACAGGGCTGTGGTGGGCACATAACTAAGACTTACTGTAACATTTTAGAGGGAAAATTTTTGTATGATGTCAATTTAAAAATGATTGTGCCATATCACAATGTAATCTAACGATCTCACATGATGGCACAATCTCAGAATTAGCAAGACAAAGACAACACATTCCAGTTATATGGGCCATATACATTGGCAAACACACTTCATCTGCCAAATCCCTAAATTAACACCTTTTTTTGGCGAGAAAGCTCTATTTGGAGCACGTCACACAAACACCACAGCTGGCATTCAAGGGTAAAATTAATTACTTCAGATACATGTGCTTCTTCTCAAAGTGGCAGACTTATTTGCATTGAGGAACATTCAGCAGAAGTAATCGATGCACACACAAAATACGGCCACCCAATGACCCCGGCCCCCGTCTCAAAGTCCCTCCCCGTCCCCGAAGCCCTGGCAGCTCATCCATGCATGGAGGAACAAACACAGGTAGCGAGAGCAAATCAGACTGCAACAAAACACAGAAACATGAATGGGAAGCATTACAATGACGGGCTGGATGCAGGACAATGGGCCCGACATTAAACAAACGGCAAATCCCAGGATGGGCTGCGGGAGTATGATACAGATTACAGGCACCTAGTCCCTGCCTGGGGAACAGGGGAGAGGGAGAAAAAAGGACACAATATTGCAATCTGACAGCTGACGTCTTCATATAAATGTATGAATTTACATTCCAATTAGAGGAAATTTACATCTTAATCACAGCGAGCAGTGTGTCGGTCCCTCGGTTAGTGTGTTGCTACGGTAATGAGGTGGGATGCTGCTGTGCTCTCTCATCCAGACAGTGATCTGTCAGCAGACGACACCTCCCTGTTATGAGGGAGCTGCACCCTTAAATGCAACCGCCACCACAATCCGGTAATATCCGTTGAAATCTGTCTTAAATACCAACAAGGTGGGAGCTGCCACCCGAGGATAATATGCCAAATATGGAGTTTGAAAAACATCAAACATATCTTAAATACAGTGCACTGAACCAGGAGTGTCTTTAACTGTCAGTCAAGTGACAAGGCTTCAGTACTCTATGGCGTTCCATTTCTAATTTCCATACTAATAATGGGTATATTATCTTTAATGGTTTGACTTTGTTTTGCAGCATTTGAAATGGATGGTGAAGCTGTCTGTGGAATTACTCAAACATATCATGTCATCAGATCACATACTGCTCTGGTGCTAACAAAGGAAAAAAGAATGGGAGGGATGGAAGGATAGGGAATGTATCATCAATATCCCTCTGGTCATCATTCACATCAGTGTAAATTGTAGCATCCAGGCTCAACCTCAAGGAAAGCACACAGTAAGTTGGTCAAAGTGTGCGTGTGTGTACTTGTGGGGAGAAAAGAGAGGTAGACAAGTGCATAGCGGAAACCGTAAAAGTCTGCTAAAAGAACTTCTTGTTCAGGTTAATAACGTCTATTTGAAGACACTTGTTGTGGTTTTGTTCAATTAGCAGACAAGAGCTGCTGGTTTGAGGTTTTGGGAGTGAAACCACACAGGCAGGCCTGAAGCCTGGGTGGGCAGGATGCTTTTATAAGCTCCCAACAGAAAAAAAAGAATATATGTCACAATGCTCCACTGATATCAATTTTAATGAGCCCAGAAAAGGGATCATTTAATGAAAAACTTCAGCATTGAAACTTTGCTGAAATAACTTCAATCCAGTAAAATCATTTACTTGTAGAGCGGCACCGATTGCTGACAATGCAATCAGGAGGAGCAGATTAGCTACCACCACATAGCAGAGCACATAAATCAGTTTAACACAGTCCTTTGCCATCTTCACGCTTGACTTTAATACAGGGATGTGTGAACAAAAAATTGGAGGTAAATGAGGCATGGCTTCTTTATCACCCACCTCGTAGCCAATCAGGCCTCTCCCGTCAGAGACACTGCTCTAATGGCTGATATCGGTGGAAGCAGCCTATTACCGGATACTGCCCGTAATTAAGACAAGTCAGATTGCACCAGGCCAGTGCCTCCTCTCTGATATGTAGGCTGCCATTAAGACCAGAAGTGGTGATGCACTTGAACACTGAGAAAAGACAGAAAGGTCCATGTGTTTTTTTTTTAAAATTTTTTTCTAAAGACTGAAAAATGTTGCGTGTCCAGAGTAAGTGTCGTATGCGTCCCTAAATATCACATGGGGTGATATGTGGGGCGTGGCTGGGATTCCACTTTAGCCCAGAGGGTGTTTGGAGAGGATGCCGGGAAGCTGCACACTCCCCCTTTGGCACTTATCTCGCATATTCAAACCTTGCAGATTGATTCCCACAGCAGTGCTGCTGTGTCTGTGCACTTCTGTCCGACCATCCAAATGAGCTTGCCTATCTTTTTTTTTTTGGTGGAGTGGGGGCAAATGAGGTTCAGCAACTGAGTTTAGCTTGAATGTTCACAATGATTACAACATCTTAAAACAGGCACCAGCTTATAAGATGCCAGGCTGACTTTGTGTCTGGTAGCAAATGAGGTGAAAAGGTTGAATGTGAAGGCTGTTAAGTTGGAATATGGGCTCTGAATGTAGAGAGCGCGACACTCACTTAAAAAGCTCACTATGATTAAAAAAAGAGTAGAGGGAGCGTCCGACAAAAGAAACAGAGTGAGGGGGAGGGCAGAAGAGGGAGTGAGTTTGAGATAGAAAAGCACTTCTTTCTGTACACAGAGTGACCCAACACTCTGCCTACTCTAATATTCACCACTACATGTGCTTTTGTGCGCTATTCTTCGCTCATGTAAGCACGCAAACCCTCCTCTCGATACACACACTACTCATCATTATACAATATCACTTGCTGGTTATCTAAGACGTGCACAAGCATTAACACTCTTGCAAAGATTCAGAGTCACACACTAAGATGTGTTAGCTATTGAGGGGTGCAACTGAAAAAATCCTGTGCACTGATTTAATTATAATTTGGCGCATTACATCTCCTGTCTCCTTACAAGACTTCTGTTGATGCAGAGAGCTCAAACAATGACTGCTGAGTGTCAGAGTGTTTTTAAGGATGTGCATCAAAGGCAGCTGTTTACTTTCATGTCCTATGAGATATATCTGGAGAGGGACGTTCAGTGGGATCTCTGCTCTTGCTGAGGTAAGCAGGTTATCTCTGATATGAGTAAATGAACTCACTCAAGAAGTGACAACTTTGATATCTGCAACAGAGACATCAAATATTCCCAACATGTCTTCAAGTGCACAGACAACACAGAATTTCTTCAAACCTTTTGAACTTAGCAATTAATCTGAGTTGTGCAGTTGTCCTACTTTTTGTCAAATAAAGTAATACATTTGCAAAGGCAGGTAAGGACACACTGTAGGGATTAAATGCATGCTAAACTCAGGCGCACAACACACACGCACACGCACACACACACACACAGACACACACTCATGCTGGGTGATGAAGCAAGCGTACGTGACGTCCCCGTACAAACAGTCTGTGTAAGTGAGCGTACAATATCAGGCCATCAGATCACTTCCCTCTCCAAACATGAAGCCTTTAATAGATGTGAAACTCCAGGCCCCGGATCTTTTCACACCAGTGAGTCGCAACTCACACAGAAGAGCAGGAGGTAAAGGATGACAGTGCAAAAAAATAAAAAATAAATAAAACAATGAAAGAGACTGTGCGCTGAGACGATATGTATACAATGAAGAGATCAAACAGAAATATACCTGATTTGATTTGAGTCATACAAATCTCTCTGGACTTGACAGAAAATATACTCGTCTGATGGGACAAAAAGATTCATAAGAATCCTCAGACTAACATATGGAGTAACCTTTGTGGCCTTCCGGGACTTGGGGGGTGGCGGTGGGGTTACGCGGGGGGGCCTAACGCTCTGAGGACCGTAGGCACGCTAGGGAGAGGTGAGCTGTCACCCCCCATTACGATCACTGCCTGAGCTCAGAAAGGGGGAGGGGTAGGAGGAGTGCAGGCGAAAAAAAAAAAAAAAAATACTGGTTCCTCGCTAACCGCCATCTAGAGCCATCCCCGGGCCTCAGAACCCTCAGTCTACAACTGCCTCCTGGGAAACACTTGCACGCAAGTTCTCCTCATCCCTAGCTAGCGGTGGGGCATAATGTGTGTGGGGGGGTAAAGGGAGGGGTTTCTGCGTGTGGAGTTGGGCTCTGTAAGCAGAATGTATGGATTTTGCGTAACAAAAGGACAACTGTGCATGTTTTCTTGCTTGCTTCAGAGTTATATGCAGTTTGGTTGGGTTAAGAAAAGGAAGTGATACAGAGAGAGTGAGAGAGAATAAGACTATCCCAAAGCAACCCTTTTTGTTATTAAAGTTTAAAACGAGGGCAAAGACAAGGCAAGATGTATCTCAGGGGCTCTATGTGATAAGTATCCCAGTACACTACTTTTGATAATCAATAACTGACAAAACTCACAAACTTCAAAAGGACTGCAAAGTTAAAATGATGTACAGGAAGATAGTGAATCTACATAATAATACCAATGGCATGTCAGTTTCTAATTTCACACATGACATGGTTGAATATTTTATGCCAGTAGATAAGATGCTGGCCTCAGATTTGACCTTTTGCTGCCTTTTGTGTGAGTTTGGGTGAGCGCTGCTTAGGCGCATTCTGTTCCCCAGATCCCAGTCCTAACACCCCTGTCACTCATCATCACTCATCATTGTTAGGGACAAAAGGAAAGTTTGGTTAAGCCACACACTGGAGTATTCTCCCACCCACTGCCTCCCCCACCTTCACACATTCACGTATGTGTGTTAGGTAGCACGCACGCACACACGCACACGCACACGCACACACACACACACACGCACACACACACACACACACACACACACACACACACTGACAAATACACAAAAAAAATGGTTCTATTTTTGCCTCATAAACACAAGACTCAAACATGCGCCTCAATTCAATTCTACAAACTTTTCCATAAAGTCCCATCATCTTGCCCTCTAACTTGCCTTTTGATGTGCGGGCTTGTCCCTCGAATGGCCCTCTGACTCATCTGCTGGGTGCAATTAAAGTCCATTCAAGGCTCTATATGTGTCCTAACCATCCTCCATCATCTGGTCGAGTCTTTCAATAGCCACCTGTGAACTCTGAAGGACAGAGACACTTGCCCTCATAAAATTCATGAGCACTGCTACATTCAGTGGCCGGCCAACTTCTGCCAATGGCCAACACCACTTTAAATAACTCTGTGTTGACTGTTGGGTGAATCCTTTTTAAATACAACCATATTCACAGTAGCAGGGGTTAAGTAGCTCCCGTGATTAGCTGAAACAAATGCCTTTATGGGGTGCTTGGAGATAAAGAGAAAGAAAGAGGATCAAGACAATTTGTTTTCATCAAACAAGGACTCACTGAGGGACTGCTGACAGAGAAAACATTTAGAAAAAGGGTTAAGTGTCAAACTACTCTAGCATAAGATTACCTTTTAGTGATGCAAACAAATGAAGTAAGCATGAACATTCTGTTGTGTCTAGAAAGTCTAGAAATGGTGGAATCCTTACAATAAGACACTCACATGGACAGGTTTTCCATAGACATTAGTTTCACTTTGTTGTAAGAACCAAAAGAACATGCTCTTAAAAAATGTTGAGCTTCAATTGTCATCCTTCACAGACATGACTGAATACTTTCATACAGCATTATAGTTAAGGAGACAACTTTTTTCTGTCTCCAACTCTATCTGTGGTCACACATCTGATACTGTATGTCATTACGACCAATTGCACACGTCCACTTGTTGATGACAAATCTTTATGTAAATCCAGTAGCCACCATTATCAATGGACCTTTGACCAAATATAGGCATGGATTTTAGGGGAAAATGCAAGGCACGTCACCCTCATTATTACGACCAATTTCACCTGCAAAACATGAAAGTAGCATAGGACTTTTATTTCTGATAAAATTAAAGACATTTACACCATAAGGTGATACCAAAAGGTACAGATTGGTGCATAAAAATTCACCAAAATGCAGGAAATGTGTGTGTTTATAAAGTGTTTAAAGGTTAGAAGTGTTTTTGGCAGAGGACCCCGAAACCCCTTGTTTCACTTGTGTCCCGCTCATTGTTGAAATAGAAACCTACACTCTTGTGAAGAAAATAACTATAAACAAAAGAGAGCTCAGAAAATGGCACACAAACTCATATCAATATAAAAAAGCATGTGTCCATTCAAGTCCACATTTTTCCAGTTGTTTGTAAAAATGCATAACTTTGTTGACTGCCAAAATATTGAAGAGGGAGAGAGGACATTAAACCATTACAAAAAAAAAATATTGAATCAATCAGATTTTAGTGCGGACGGCACCCTATTAAGACAAATTATTTGTGCTTTCAATTGCAGAAAAATGTACATAAACACTGAGCAGACACACAGAGAAATGCATACACACACTCCTCCTCCTGACCCCCCAGGACACTGAGCAGGGAGAGTGTGGGAAAGTTATTTTTAGGACCCAAGCAGAGAGCCTTCCTAAGTTTGATGCTCCTGCTCCGGATCAACATTCCACCTTTGAACCGCTCCGACCATGGAGCTGTTTGTGCCAATGATGGCAATTTTAACTTTCTCTGTGGACCAACAGCAGTGAGGGGACTGTTTCACTTTGGCTGGTTTAGAAATACACCAGCCAAAACAGAACAACCTCTGCCTTTCGGCATGATTTATTTTAATGAGTTTTAATGACAATGTTAACAGTGATTCAGTGAAACTTTAGAATACAGATTGTTTAGAGCATGGAATGTCTGGTTTACAGACCAAATCACTGTGATGTTGCACTAATGACAACAGTCACTTCCGGGTAGATAACTAACAATTTATTTCAATTTTGAAAATATGTAAAATCTGCAAAATTATGCTGGTGGACCAGCAACTCCCATTTTATAATAAGTAAAATGACTGGTTTTGTCAGTGAAGTTTGGTGGCCTTTAGATACTAACAGCTTTAGTTCCCCACTGGAAAAGCCTGTCTAATGGCAACATAAAGCAGTGACAATATCATAAATATAGCATAAATTGATATTGATATTTTATGTAAGCCTTTGATGCCTACAAACTCACAAATTTAGGTGACGCTTGCTCAGCACCATTTCATTTTATGTACATGACACAGGGATTCTCTACCCAGATAATGTAAACAAACGCTGTGTTTCGGTCTATTGAGCAAAACATGTAGATTTGTAAAAACATATGAATGTTTGGAAATTTAAATATCCTATCCTGTGAAGTCTAATGCAGAGTGACATATTATTTGATTGTCTATTAATTACACTCAACATCTATAATTGTTTTTGTTTGTGGTATTGTATGTGTACTAGATAATGTAGAAAAAGTTGGAGTGCTGCACTGGGTCAAGAAACTTAATATTGGTGATGTTGAAGTAAAAGTCAAATAAGAGTAAAGAGCAGTGACTGTCCAGGTTACTTGGAAATGAAGTCAATAGTGTTCAAACTGCCTCAGTTTTTTTCACACTGCCTGCCTACACCATGGACTTACATTACAAGTAAGCAAAGTAAGTAAACAGTCACTGTTTTTTGTTCTTCTATCAACAACTGAGTCAAAATATTAGGTTTACACAATCAAGGATCAAAAGAATACAATACAATTATGCTTTAGTGTGAGGAAAACAGTAGAAATTTTGCCACCCTTGCAAATAGAGAATTGCTTTTAAGACTTGAACAAAAGTGCATGGACCTAAGGCAAAATTAGGAGATAACAATAAAGTGATTCAGAAGCCAAGGATACAGTGAGGACCCAGTTTATAAGCACCAGGGGGCTATGGCTCCCCAGTCACTACCATTATGCTAATGGTGAGCCCTTTCTGAACACACTTACACATACCCTATAGTACTAAAAGACCCCATGGATGTAGGGTGGCATGCAAGTTACAGCCTCTCTCCCTTTCTCCCTCTAATGGGAGCTGAAGACAACAAGGGCTACTTTAATCAGGTCTGAGTCCAATGTGGCCAGTCTAGTCTGATGGGGGCTGAGTGGTGCATGGACCATGTTAAGGGTTCACTGCTCACTGATGAAACAGCTTCACTTCCAGGGCGAGTTCAGGCAGACCACACTCTTACTCAGTCTGGCAGGAGGAACACATATGCCCTGTTTTATTTTCCTTTAATACTGTCCGTTTGCAAGAAATGTTTCGGCATTTGTGTTGATATACTGTAGTATGGAGGGCAGCACATTTGGCAAAGTCCCAGATATTCTCTTACTGCACTTTGACTCAACTATAGCAAACACAACTGCTACTACTTTTTCTCCCTAGGCGTTTGACAATTTAAAAAAAACTAATTGACACTGGTTGTTCAAGGTGGGAATATTGTGCTGTTATACTGCCTCGCCATTTTGTATAACATCCAATCGCTGAAAGCAGTGACACAGTGGTCTCGCCTTTGTGGCTGGACTGGACTTAGTAACAGTGCCCTAACGAGGTCTCTGTAAAACGTAAAGCCAGAAAGACGTGTCCATGGGAGGCACAGGTGTGACATTTTGACGTTTTTTTTATGCCTGCAACCCACCACGGGAGATTTAATAAGCATCGGTGGCAATTAGGGACTAATACAAGAAAAGCAGTAAATGTCCACAAATACTGAAAACAATGAGATTCGGGAGCTTCATATACTTCCAGCAGAGGATGACAGCAGCCGCCATATAAGAGAGAGGGTAAATGATTTTTATTGACATGTTATGCCTTTGTAATTGCTTAAAAAGTGCTACTGATGCATATATTATATGTCACACTAGCGGGCGACACTCTTGTGTTACATGTCACACCTGTCACGCCTCTTTTGGTTGCTGGATGCTGCAATGCCGTGCCTAATCACACACTGGAGCAGAATGATGCCGCCAACATTTGGCTCTGTGTAAAAACACAGAAGCGGTATAAAGACAGGGCTTTTCTGTGGCCCTATAGCACAATCTCTGTGTAAAAGTGACTCTTGACTTTATGTCAGATCATTGAAACCATGGTAGGGGTCCATTTGAACTTGTAGCCCAAAACTCAGTCTAGATTTGAACTTCTTGGGGTCCACATTTGAACTTGTAGCCCAAAACTCAAAAGATTCTTTATAAAATTAGGCATTAAGTTTGGTGTTCTCAGTCAATAGATTTACCAGATATCGGTATCTAAGAAGTCCATGCACTTACCACAACACCACAACAAACAAACCCCAAAAACATGCACACGTTTGCAACCCCCAGACACCCAAGACTCAGCGCAGACCCCATACAAGCTGGGCCTTTTCAAACACACATGCACATTTGCAGAATAGATAACATCCCTGTTAAATAATAGATGCAAATCTGATGTATGTTGTGAATATTGTTCAGCTGAGGGGTCCGATCGCGTGCCACTGCCTGGCCTACACCAGGCTCTCTCTCTCACTCTTTCTCATACACGCACAAACCATAAGCACACCTCATTCCAAAATGCGACAGAGGCTGGTGTGCGCCAAGGGAGGAAGTATAAATTATTCAATTGGAATATTATTCCAAAAGGTCCATTCCCATCTGATTGTGATTCCCAAGGCAGGCGTAGGAATTACAGGCAGATGTATGAAGAACCTAAGGATTTTTCTGCATGCTACTAATAGGTTCAAGACATCCAGTAAGCCCACTGTTTGTATTTAGTTAACTCTCAGTCTGTGAATAGTCATTGTGATCCACTAATGGAAGTAAATATTAAATGACCTAGTTCAGTTCTTTCTCCATACGAGTTCTTTTTAAAATTGGCTTTTCTCTGATCTTAAGTACCAAGCATTATTTGAGACATGGGGAAACAGATATACGACCAGGCATGGAATACAAACAAACATATAAGCAAATACACAAACAGGCCCCGAGGACCAGGTCTCTGTCTAACTCATTCTGCATTCTATAATTCTTTCTTTCCCTCCCTTTTTATTTCTCTCTCAATAAGACGGTTTGGTGCCTCTGAGGAAAAGCCCTCATTTTAATTAGACCTGACCTGAGAATCACTTAACTGCTCCTCTCCGCTTATGCCTCCCCCCTCCTCTCCAAGCCTTCGCTCTGTTCCTCACATAGGTCCATTAACACCCTTCCCTCGGCACCCACAGGCTTCAACAGGGGGCAGACACAGGCGTTGTCTTAAAGACGTTTTGAGGACATGCCAAGAAACATTAACCTACTCTATACACCTCCCTCGGACTCTTTCAGTTAGGCACCCTCTTCTCCTTAAGTCCTCCTCTACTCAGCACCATCATCCACATCATTCCCCTTTTCTGCTCCTTATTTGCCTCCACAGCTTAAACATATACTCAGCTGGCTGATGCTGAAGTTCATATTATGTGGGATCAAAGGTTATTGGATAACTTGAGATGTTTGTATGACTGCAGAGTTGGCTGTATGGGGGTTAAAACACAGCACATGGTCAGTCTAGCACTATATCTATTAAATTAGTGTTTAATTACCTTTAATGTTGAAGTTCAGCTGACATGGCATCTGTGTTTGTATGCTATTTTGGGCACTTGTTTGTGGGTGTTCAGACCAAAAACAGCCTGTATTAAAACTGCCCAGGGGCTGCCTTCAAGGTGGAGTGTTGTTTCAGGTACCTGTCTATGATGAAATATAACGCAGGAAGCCAGTCTGAGTCAAAGATTCATGTTACAAATGGCTTTTTCCACCAAAATTAGTGTGTATACGCAGATTTTCTAACACAGGAAACCCTCTAAAAATAGGCGATAAAATAAAAATAGTCTCCTTTCCTGCTGCCAGTAGACCAGAGCTATGTGCACGGCTCTGCAGCATATGAGTATGCCTTGCTGTGTGTGTGTGTATGTGGCTTTATTTAACTTGTGTGTCACGTTTGGTGTCACTGATGGGCTGGCAAACAGGTTAGTAAAAAGTAGAAGGCAGCATGGAGGCCATTGCAAATGTTAGTGGTTACATCTTTTTTTTTTAATCTGTAACCGACTCAGTCTCTCTTTCAAACACGGTACTGAATGATCATGTGCTGCTTGGGTAGAGAGGGATGGTATTTTCTGGTGGCCTGTGATTGCATGTTGCCCGTGTTGGGGCTAATATTAGCAAGTCAACCAAAGCGTTGTATTTTCATCACTGCCAATGGAAGTTGATTGGAGCTGATGGTGTTGATAAATACCTAGACTAGTGCTGATGCAATGCTGATTGTAACCTTTCCAATTAAATGAAAAGCTTGTTGTTAGCTGGTGTTCGTCTTTTTTGTGAACTGGGAAAGGGGCTTAGGTAATCTTCTAAGTTCTGTACTTGCATGAATTTGCAATGCAGCACCTAGACATTATTCTGCATTTTAACAAAAGAGCAAGTTTAATTTCATTTAGCCTGTAGCTTTTGAAAAGTTTCTCTGTTTGTAAATCTGACTTGGATGATTATGTCAACTGTATTTATAAGTCAGAAAGTGTCAATTACAGTAACTTGTATCAATCAATTTGGCATCAGGCACAGCAAGATCTTAGGTATGAATCTGGCCAAGGACCTTCATCACGTCTCACTTCCATCTGTCTTTTACTGAATTTCTCCAATGATAACTTCAAAATGACACATAATAAACATTAACCTGAAATTTCCCAAGACTATTAAGTTTTTCTTAAAGCCAGTATATGTGTGCAGACTACATAGCCATCCAAGACACAGAGCTCAGTCAGTGACCTCCAAATTGCCTGCTAAGAGAGGACTAATTTGACACAAATCCCCGTCTTATACTGTATTTGACCCTGTGACCTGCCTCTGGCACCCCAGTACCCCACAGGCACATTGCCTGTCAGTTTAAAGGGTCAGACAAAGGTAAGGAGAATGTAATTGCGTGCCATCTGCATTCTTTGGAGCTTCATCCTCAAAACATCTTGCATTGTGAAACTAGTGACAGAAACCTGTGTTGGTTGTGGAGTGAGTGAGAAAATTCTCACACACATTGCGTGTCACCTATGTGTATGTGTTTCCCAATAAGTATGTGCTTGTGCTGTTGTATGAATGTCAATACCTCTATGTGTGGGAGTAAGCAGTGTTTGTGTGTGTGTCTGTGAGTATGTGTTAATCTTGTCTAAACGCCTAACACTCCCCTACCTGCTCAGACAGGGCCATGGGTTAATTCTGGCTTCAGGCGTCATGGCTAATAACTGCTCATCAGCCGCAGTTTGAACTCTCGTCAGCCATTGTCGTGGTAACCTTATCACGAAACCAACAGAACTTGACGATGATGTGGGGCTGAGAATTAATCTACTATTAAAATGTAGAAAAAGAGTAAAAATCAAGTATAACAAATTACAGAATACCAAAAAATCTGCATTCTATGTGATGGCAAACAAATACTTTTCTGCGTTCCTGAGGCACTAGGTGATAGAAGTGTGAGTCAAACAGCAGTTAAGAAATTAGTTACCAGCATGACTCCATGCACAGTTGGGGTGACATGTAGCTGCCTGACCCAACTGGTGAGAAGCTAGCACTGTCAATCACCTGTCGCTCGTCACTACCTAATCACAAATTAATCCAGAAAGATGATAAACAGAATTAGGCTGGATTCACTTAATTTAAAATACAAAAAAGGAGTCAAAAGTCAAAAAAAGTGCATAGCAGCAGGAGCAGTGATCTATCATGACCACCATCGATGTGGGGAAGAAGAAAGACTGTGAGCAGGAAAAAAAAAGAACCTCAGTAAGAGAACGCTGTATTATGTTGCCCCAGGCAGAGGAGTCCTGTAGCTCGAGTAAATGAGGTGATTAGCAGGGATGGTGTGAGCTGTCACACATCAGACACTGGGCTTAGAATCCAATCACCATCTCATGTGTCAATCTGTGGCCCACCGCGGCAGTTAACCAACAGGTCAAACACAGTGTACGATGAGCCAAAAAGTCGGAGCGCAACAGTAGTCGTGCATGCACAGTTATACACCGATATAAACCAACCTGTGCAACGTCGGACACAGAGCAAACATGCTCTCATACCTTCGTGACATCTCCATCTAAGGTGATGTGCAAATTAATGACAGCCAACCACAGTGCCAGTGAACTCAACACGATAACGTAATTGCATATTACAATGCCTGTTTTGATTGATTTGATGCATGACTGGTGATACAACACAATGTTCTCTGGGAAATTCCCTGACACATAAAAATGTGTCATGGCCAAGGATTGTGATTGACATTTCATATTATGTTTTTTCTTGTGTCAACATTCACAGCCGTTTTAGGATTCTGAAAAGTCCTCTGTGGACGTCTTTTAATGCTGTGTACAAGGGAAATACAAGAGTATGGTTACCATTCAACAAAAAACTCCAATAAAGCTCCTTAAACAAGGAAGGCAGACAAAGCTTGGTTTTTACAATGTGCTGCTGGGATATATGACACAGTATCCAGGCCCCACAGAGCTACAGGGATGCTCTCGGCCTCTGCCCCCTGGCCTGCCCAACACTGAGGCCTAATTAAAAGACCATTGAGGATAACCACCTTGACTTTTACGGACCACATAAATCTATACTGGAGTGGCCCATTCAGGGGGTCAGAGAGAGGAGGGGGAGTGGGCCACTGCAGACAGGAGAATGGGTTAGAAACGATGGTGGAGGCTGGCAGAAAATGAGAAGGGGTTGACCGTAGGATGAGGAAAAGGTTTGGGGGGGTGGGCATTCCTCTCCTCCCCCTCACCTCCTGCCTGAGACAATAGGACTCACTAAGAGCAAAGGACCAGAGGGTGTGATAAGGTAATGATAATGTAATGAGGACCTATCATGAGGCTGAGCTAAGAGGAGGGCCCCTTAATTTGTCTCTAGAGTGACAGATTGATTGCTCAGAGTGAGAGTGATGATGTGACACATGCAAAATGGATGCGTCTCTGACAGGAAGAGAAAGAGGGAGAGGATAAGAAATCATAAATCAAAATGAATGAAGAAATGGAAAGGTCATGCAATCCCACACTAAGTATATGCCCTATACTCTATACAGGCTCAATTTAGTCAAGCTTATCCCAAGATTTTGAGCCATCATGCAAAATAGAACAAACTTTTAATCTTCAGTCATAGAATAAGATATTGTTTGTGCATTTTTGCAGTCAGTCCTCACTCCAGTGTGACTGATAAGACGTAGCAAAGGCCCTGTTGACTGGGCATTTAATGCAATGCCCCATGTACTGGCAGTGGAAAACATTGTATTTTTAGTGGTTCTGACTAACTTACAAATTAATAATTGGAAATTGAATGTGATTCTGCAAAGAAGCATACTGTCAAAGATGGTGCTTTATCGCATCTCACGTGTTATTTGGAGGGGGTGGTACCTGTCAAGAACAGTGGCTGTGTTCACAAACATTCTGAGAAAACTCTCATGAGGTTCCTAACTTAGCCTAAAAATTTCTTGGAAGGAGTGCTAGCTTTGGAGTGATTTAGGGAAATTCTCAGAGCAACTCATAGTAAGAAAGGAACAGAAACTTATCTTAGTGAGGAGGTTTGGTTGACCCTGTTGCTGGGTGTGATGAATTCTTTTAACAGATGTGATTGGTTGTCACAGACATGTCTGTTTGTGAGCCTGCAAGATGTGGATATCCACTGGAAATGAAATGGATGGCATCACAGTATGGGACTATGAAAGCACTTTAACCTTAGTGTTGTGGTCACTTTTTTTCTGACATTTTATAGTTTTTGCATTGGGTGGGAGATGTGAACGCATCTTATCCCTGCACAATCTAATCTATAGCATTTCATTAACTCACTGTCATCCAGTGTTTGGAGAATATATTTCTCTGACCTCTTTGTCTTTTTTTCATTTTCTCCTCTGCTTAAGAAACTCTTACGCCTCTTAAAGTCCTCCTCTCTACTCCTAACAGTTTTTCACCTTTGGATCTCTCTTAAGGACATGCTTTGTGAATAATGTTTATCTTTACCATGACCTAGTCTTAACTTTAAGGGGGAATTCCTATAAAACATCATAATTCTAAGAAATTCGTAAATAGAAGCTCTTTGTACTTGGAAGGTTAGTGAAAACGGCCCCAGGCTTTCAGGATCTACAGCACTAGGACTACCAAAGATGAAAGTAGCAGCAATCATCCAGAACATAACTAACCAAATTGACAGTTCATACAAACAAAGACTTTAGCACCACATCTAGCAAGTTAAGGAGACCAGGTAAGTGCTTACCCATATTAAAACTGTGAAATGGCATTACACGCGGACTGTCTCAACTCACAAACAATGTCTGAGGGCCACTCAAGACTCTGGAGGTATTCTCATACTCAGCCATTTTTCAAAGGGACCTCTAGCATAATTCAGAACAACCTGTTGAGATGTATATTCAATGTGTGCAGGGAGTAAAGCTGGGTATCGTTTAAAAATTACAATAGTGGAACCTTAAAAATGAATGCTCTCCTGCTTATTGCAGTCAGTTCAACCCTCCTCATCTCCTCCTGTAGCTATCCTTCAGCAGTGTTTGAAGGACTATCACTCTCCCACATTTGACCTAACCCTACAGTGTTACATAGCCATGTTGTAGAGGAGTAAAAATATTAATTATTATTTTTGGAGAGTGTTTTCAGCCAACAAATGCCATTGATCACATTGCGACTCAAATGAGCCCATAGGCTACAGCAAAAGGTAAGCTGCTGTTTTTACCTCAAGAGCTATTGTGGCTTAAACTGTCTCTGATAGTGCAACCTGTCATGGATGGGCTGGTATGACATTTGATTGAGGCTACTGATAGCTGATAGTTAACGCTGTTGTTATTTCCATATACAGATATTTGATTTGATATTTCTGTAAAATAAAACTTGTCCATGCATTAATATCTTGAGTTGTAATAATTCAGATTCCTTTAGTATATGAAAACTTTGAACAACACTTGGAAGTATCTGAAACTTCCACCACTATTTTTCATTTCATATTCGTGCATAAAGATAGAGATTTTTCTCACTCTGTTTCCTCTTGACACAAAACTGGAGCAAGTGTGGCAGCACCAGTGTATAATCAATAACTTCACCTTTGATTTTGACACCCAATAGTAAAAACAGGCTGGCAAAACTTGGCTAGTGTGAGAGACTTGTCATTATCATCAGCATTTCATTTCAGCACCACTATGAAAATAATGAATAGGAACTATTTAATGGCTTTCTTGATCAACAATTCCTTCGCATCTAAATTCAGCTCTTTTTATGTTAATGGCAACATGGCAAGTTTCAATCATAAATATTAAAGAAATAAAACTGGGCAATAAAATAAAACAAAAATCTGAGAAACCTGGGCTATGCCGAATAACCTGGAAAACTTACCTCAATGCTGAACTGTTTTCTTTTGAGTTTAAAGGCCAGATCCTTGTGGTCAGGGAGTTTACTTGCCAGACAGTTCAGGTGAGGTACTTGGCGTACATGTAGCAGACCTGTGAAGGACAGTAAGAGCAGATTAAAACTGAATGAACACAACAGTTCAAAAAAACTACAGTAAAAGTACAACCAAGATATTCAAGTCTAGAACTTTTTAAGCAAACAGACAAACATTTTATGGTTTAATGTTTGTTAAATGTGAGAATTTTGGACTGTTGGTTGCATAAAATGCACCACTTTAAGATGCCATTTTGGGCTCTGGGGAATTACACTTGCCATTTTTCATTGTTTTGTGCCATTTATTGACTAGATGATTCATTGAGAATATATCTGGCAGATTAGTTAATAAAATTTACCGTTGGTTGCAGACCTAATTCAACTGCGGCCATAATGTGCATGTTAACAACTGTATAAATAAAATGCCACCTAGACATATCTTCTTACTATAGTACAACTCATAAGAGTATCAGGGTCATTTTTAAAAATTCTGTCCAAAGTTTTGTCATGATGATTTTCTATACAGAGCAATATGAGATGTGGAAAATGTCTTTATCCTGATTAATTGTCATTCAAAATATTCACAAAAATCTCAATGGTAATTCAAGCAACATAACAGAGAAACATTAAATTGTCATCATGATTTTTTTTCCTCAAATATATGCCGTAATTGTTGGCACCCCTTCATTAAATATTTTGTGCAGCCTCCCTCTGCCAGGATAAGAGCTTTGAGTCTTCTCCTACAATGCGTTATGAGTTCTGTGAACACATGGCACGGGATCTGAGACTGCTCTCCATACAGAATCTCTCCAGATCCTTCAGAGTTTGAGGTTGACACTTCACTTCTCTTCAGCTAAAAAATCTCATTTTCTATGGGGTTTGGGTTGGGCGACAGAGGTGGCCATGGCAAAATCTTACTAACAGTTGATGATCCATTTTTTCTGTAGATTCTGTGGTGTGTTTCGGATCATTGTCTTGCTAGAAGGTCCAACCAAGGCTCATTTTAAGTTTCCTGGCAGAGGCTGTTAGGTTTTCATTTAATATCTGCTGGTATTTAAAGGAGTCTATGATACCATGTCTTCAAACAAGATGTCCACGGCATTTGAAAGAAAAACAGCCCAACATCAGAGATCAACGACCACGCGTCACAGCGTGTATGTGGGGCTTTTTTTGTATGGCTAACAAGCCTCTCAAACAAGTTGAACCATTCTCCTAGGGGTTGATGGACACACTCATCCTCTTCCAGGCTGATTCTGAATATCAGTTACTTTCAACTTTTTAATTATTTTCCTGAAAGTGGAAATGGGTTTTTTCACCTGTTTAGAAATTTTGTTAAATCCATTTCTTGATTTGTGGAGTTGAAGTCATGGTTGCCCATTTAAGATTTCTTAATCAAACAGGTGAACTTAATAATGTAAAATATGACCAGAAATGCAATACAGTTAGATTTTACTCATAGGATTTTCTAGGGGTGCCAATAATTGCAGCACAAATTTTTTGGAGAACAATATTTATTTAACGTCACCATTTTTATTTTCTTTCAGTAATTTCGCTTCACTGAAGAAGTTTTATTTTTTTGAATATTTTTGGGTGAAAGACTGCAAGAATAAACAGCAAAGACATTTTTTCACAGCCTGTTCTTATATCCATTAGGGTGCCAACAGTGCTGGAGGGCATTGTATGGATGATTTGTTTGTTATTTTGACACTTAACAGGGAATATCTATTTAAATGTGGCAACTGCTAACAGAATTAAAATGATAAAATAGTCTCCTTATTTTTTTTAAATACTTTTTGTGACAACCTAAGAGAGCCATGTTTCTCTTTAAAACCTTGTTTTTATTCGACGCAAGCATGACAGTCAGCATCTTGAAGTTTTTGAAAATTCTGCGTAAAAATCAGTGTCACATTTATCCTCCTCCAATTTGAAGTAAGTAGCTTGCTTCTTCACTTGAGTGACTGGAGTGGATGTGGTAGGACAGGCATTTATGAAGGTAAACTCCACTGACAGAAACTACAATTGTGTCACTGTTAGTTAAGATAAAATTACCAAAGACATTAAGAGATTACTTGGTATCAGATTTAAAGATTTCTGAGGCGGCATTCCTACTGTCTTCTTTTTCCCTACAGGCTGGAGCATGGGTTTGCTGTAAAGGAAATATGCCAATTAACGGCCACATTAGAGCGATGAGGGACAGAAAGCAAACATACAAGCTAAGGACTCCTTCAAAGTATAGAAGGAAGCTTTGGAGTGCTTTTCACTTTTCGTTTCTCTTTTCCTGCCACCACAAAGTTACATTTTCATAAAACTGGAAAAGTACTGTAGAAGTGGGGTAGTATGGATGAGCGTGAGAGAGAAAAGAAGAGATCGAGGGAGTAATGGAGAAAGGGAGACAGACAGAGAAAGTGGGGGATGGTGGTTTCTCTCCTCTGTGCACTTGGGTGATTTCCCCTTGCCTGATTTGCAGTGACAGGCTTCCCAGCATGCTTTGAGCAGCCCTGAACTGCTGCCGCAAACACGCACGCACGCGCATCCGCACGCACTCTCACACTCGTACCAGATGCGTTTGCACTCATGACCACACATCACAACAATCATGCACATAAATGTATTTCATAACCCAACCAGAATTTCGCTGGCTGGTTAAACAAGAGCAAAAATATTCTTGAACAAGAAATTCAAATATTATTAATTGCAAATTCCAAAGAACATTTTTGTACTACAAAATTATTTTAAAAAATGATGCACTGCATTGCTCATATGTTGAATGGGCTTACATGCCACCCGCCTTTACAATGCAGAGGAATGTGATCACTATGGGATGTGTTATCTAAATAAAACATGCTGTTGGATGAAACCAAAATCTGCCATTGAATGTTTTTACTCCTCATCCCTTCATCTGTCACAACCGGGGCTGTCTAACCCGAGGAGGGGCGGAGGGAGGGGGGAAATGAGAGGAAAAGCGCAAGAGTGAGTCGGAGAGTTCGAGAGGCACGGCTAAAAATACCCCACTCGCTTAAACTGACCTTTATGCTTGAAGAGTGTGATAGAAAAGAGGGAAGCAAACGAGAAAATAGGGAACCATAGAGGAAAAGTGATGGCGAGGACCGAGAGCAGAGACAAACTGTGTCCCCCACCACCCCACCTCCTTCTTCGTTTCCGTCTCTCCAATCGTCCCTTACTGGTGTCCTCTTCCCCTACTGAAAGCCTTGCCCTCCATTTATTAGCAGAGCATGCTGGCCATGGAGACATTGAGCGAGGGATGGAGAGATAGAGGCAGAGAGGAAGAGAGAGTGATGGTGAGAATATCGATTCCCTAGTGTTGGTCTGCTCTGCTCCAGAGCCTCAGGGGTATGGGACTGGGGATGGAGAGGGGGCGAGGCGAGAGGGAGAGAGGCTCTGCTGGAGGGGGGGAGGCAGGGATGGAGGGGGTGAGGGTGCGAGGGAGAGGGGGTACAGCGTGGCAGCTGAATCCCCCCCGGCCTGTCTACTGAGGAGCACGTCTGATTGAGCAGCAGCACACTAACGCGCACTGACAGCCTGGCCTGCAAGGGGGCTGCCCTGCCTCCATCCACAGCCCAGCCCCAGCCTTAATGCACTGCTTGTGTGTATGTGTGTGTGTGTGTGTGTGTGTATTTGATGGAAAAGAGAAAGAAAGATAAGCGAGTATGTGTGTTCTTACCATGGTAATCTTTGTAGAGTGGGTTGGTCTCTCTCTCAGAGCCTTTGAATGATTCCAGGGCTATGGCATTGTCACATAGCCTGGTTATGCTGCCCATTAGAGCTCTGTCCTGTAGGGTCGAGAGAGCGAGGGAGAGAGAGGGAGGGAGCAAGAGACAGAGAGAGAAACATGAGCAGGTAATTAAAAGCCTCCTGACGGGCCATCAGTGTTGCAATTAAATTAGGTCATCATGTCCCGTGGCCAGGTCATTTCTGCCCATGGCTTAGGTGAGGGTGATGAGGTATAGAGGGGAAAGAGCCCTGATAGGGGTTACACAGGTGATGTCAGGGCAAGCAAATGGACATACAACTTACATCAGGCATACGTCTACGAAGACGGCATGGGAAAAGTCAACGGCAGCACACTGAAACAACAACTTTTCCGAAAAGGCTGGTGCACACTCTCAAACCTGCACACAGCAGGGGAGGAAAGAGGTGAAGTGGGAGACAGCAGCAGAGGCTTGATGTGGAGAGCTCCCCCTACTGGTTAGGTCAGTGATGTGACGACAAAGAGGACACATCAGGGGCGAATACAGTAGATAGCAAGAACGAAGGAGAAATACACAAAAGGGTGGAGGCAGAGGGTAAAAGGAGAGGAGGGGAGAGAGAGGGACACTGGGATGGAGGGAAAGAGGGAGTCCTGCATTATTAATCCCTTTGCCTCTTGAATCATTCACATCCTTCTCTCTGTGTTGGCTGCCACCGCCTAATGCAGTTTTCATGCCTTCATGTCTTTTCCCCACTCTTTCTTCTTCCTTTTCATTTTTGTCCTACTTTTAAAGTATGCATATCCCACCAGTCAGGACCACCAGCACTTACAGGGTATCTGAGGTCACCCAAATGCGGCAATTAAAGCCAGTGTGAGAGTTTGGCTACAACAAATTATTCAAAACATAGACGGTACAGTAAGGCCAATAGTGTGTGTACAAGTTGAGAGAGAGGGTCTGCTGAAACTTTATCTGTGCTGGTCTGTCTAAGCCATAATAGTTCCTCTGTGCTTACTTAAATACAAAGATGAGGCTCTTTGGCAAAGACTCAGAAGTTTCAAAGTCAGAGGAGTCCAAAGTGTCCACACAGAGCTGCTCAGTACACACAAGGGCAGAATGACGTCAGTAAGAAATACACGTGCTCCACAGCTCCTCGAGTTTTAGGAGGTGTGCATTTTTTTTTATTTAAAAATCTTATTTATAATTGACGAGGGGCTCAAAAAAAGAGTCCTTTCAGGTCTGCGATTAAAGTCTATGCCAGCTCAATTAGCTCACATGCCATCGGCGTAAATCCCTTGAACACCCTGAGCCTCAGCTGACCATCACTCACTGACAGGTCATAGGGCGAGCCCAGCGTTCATTTACTCTGCAGTATCTTAACCAGGCTGAGTAAACCACAGCCCCCTCCATGGAAACAGTTACTGATGAACCCCGATTTCATCACAGTTGTTTGGCTCAATGGTTGTTTTTGGCTCTCTGTACTTATGTTTGCTTGTTTGAAAATGTGTGTATGGTGTGTGCAAAATTTACCCAAAATTCAATACATAACTCTGAGGGAGGCAGATGCTTTTCCATCTGTCTAATGTCTTGAGAGAGTAGAGTCTATACATGAGAAAAAATAAATGCACATCACTTCCAATGCTAGGAATAGAGGCAGGAGTTTCTCTAAAACAATGTATTTTCAACTGGGCACACAGGGTTAGTTTCCCCATTAAAAAAGGCCCTGATATGACAATTGCAGTTATCATGATGATTATATGGTTACGTGCCCTAATTAGAAAAACCTGTGGTGAAAACCTACTTAAAAAACCCAAACAATTTTACAATTAAAATATTGAAAGACAGATTCAGATGGAAAACTGCAATTGGAAAATTGCAATTAACAGTCACTAAATTGCATTAGCTGATTAACTAATGAGGTTAACCTAATTTTCAGGAATTTAATCTAACAATTTGATTTTACAAAATTGCTCTTTGTTATAAGTGAAAGTGAAACATCTTTGGGTTATGGACTGTTGCTTGTCATTCCTGAAAGATGTGAAAGCTATTTTTCATTACTTTTTGATATTTCATAGACTTAGGGCTTTTCACACCTATAGTTTTTTTGGTCCCAATCAGTTGATGAGTTTGTAAACACCCCTTGGTTTTGTGCCTTTTCACACAGAAAAAAATCAAAGCAAACCAACAAGCATCACTACAAACCACATGAGAACATTCATTCTGCTTATTAATCAGATGTGTCTTTGGCGAGAGCAAGAAAGTACATACAAGAGGAAGGTGGTGTGTTCGGAACAAGTGTATATTTCTGTGTGAAAAAAAATTGCTATTAAACATAGAGTAACAGCAGAGTTGGCATTTGCTCATCCACCTTGGTAATTATCTGTGCAATATACCAGGCAAAACTATATCATCAGAATGTCGAAGGAAATGCTTTGAAAATACTACTTCACACTTTGCAAAACATACGTGCTGCCTTTAGATAACTAACAAACAAGGGAGCTACTGTCTGCTACAATGCAAGCTGCTACAGTTTGCCTGCTCTGCCACATCGCAGAAGGCAAAGAAAGTACACGTGGCTTCAGGAGGCGTTTATCTCAAACCTGCAGAGTGCACCTGATAGTTGAGTCAGATTGATGCTGCTATCAAATTCCCACCTTAAACAAACTGGTCCAGAGTTTGTTTGGGACTGGACCAAGACCACCTCCGCTCAAGTGCAATTACTATATGCACACCTGCGATGTAAAACACACCAGAAATAAAAAGAACCAGAGTCAGATTTATCTGGACTTCAAAGCGCAGGTGTAAAAACACACTTATTTTGAATTTATTCTTAAAGACTAGGTTAAATTAATTAATCAAGAAAATAATTAGCAGATAATATAATAGAATATATAAAATAATATAATCAGGGTTCCAACAGATTTTTAACAGACAGAATTTAAAAACTTTTCCATGACTTTTCAAGGACCCATATTTTTTTGGAGGCCATATGTTTCGTGCATTTTTCAAAAATATCAGATTAAAACTCTATTTAAACACAATTTCAGGTAGCTTGCATAAATGGAAGTTATATCGTTATTGCTACGTTAGGTCTTCAGCTCAGAAAATAAATTTGCCTTTATGTTACATTATATAAAGGTTATCCAGTTAAGATTACTGTAACAATTCATTACTCATAAAAAAATCCCTGACTTTTACAAAACTTTTAAGGAATTTTACTCATACCATGCATTTTATAGGCCTGGAAAATGAGATGATGTTCATGGGGACCCTGTATAACGAAAGTTATCAATAAACACCCTAAATTAAAATGACTTAAGTTAACAAAAAGTCAACTGAATATTGATGGTAAATTTTGAAGTGGGGATTTTGCAGCCCCACTACTGTACTAACGCTGCCTTCCCAATCCAAACGCTCAGTTATATTTGCATAAGTCAGGACACCACTTAGTCTGAGCAGCAGGTGAGGTGTGTATCGATTCATTTTAGGGGAGACAGTGTATTTTGTGTTTGTTTGTGTTTACTTGTGGGGAGGGGTATGGTGACAGGAGATAGTATGATGGAGGAGGAGCAGGCTAGGACAAGCCTAATTAATGTTTCAGATGGACTGTGGCACTAGGCTGCTGTGAGGAGGCTTTCAGTGAGTTGCTCAACTTCCCAAGCTGCTCAATAATGGATGGAGAGTCCAGCATGGTCTCGGCCAGCTAGCCCACCGCTACTAGTCTAGACAGTCTTCCAAAGGCCACACTTTGTTAACTAAGCTAATTATCAAAGCAAAAGCGCTGGCAGAAAGAGGCTTAGCTAACATGTCCATTCTTTAAACACCAGTCGCACTGTTGTCAGTAACTTAAAATGAGCAGCGTGCACACCTTGGTGACCTCAGCTGATCAATTAGACTCTTTTTAATGACAACAACACCAAGTGTGATTAAACTAATCATAAGGTCATTTCATAGATGCCCATCTTAACAGCCTCTCATTACCTCCATGTTGGCGTAGTAACCCAACACCTGATTCAGTCCAAAATTCCCCCCTCTCCTTTTCTTCCCCCGCTCATTCACTTCACTCCCCAGGGTGGAGAAGGGGGAGGGGACAGATTAAGGGTTTGGAGGCCAGGCCGGTGAAAGACAGGGGGACCGCTCCCACCACAGCTGACATCTGCTAGTTAGCCACTCTACCTTTTTTGACTAGGCCAAGGCCGCTGTGCACTGGGTATACAGGCTTGGAGCCAGACCATGTTGTGACAACACAGCTGTTCTGAAAGTTAAGTATTGACCTATATCTATCTTTGTGTAAAGGATTGGAGACAATGTGGCTTCCATGCTGTTGTGAATTTAGGACGATAAGGAAGTCGGGTGTTTTAAGTGTAGGAGAGATAAAACATTTTAGTAGAAAGTCTCAGATGGCTTTTCTGGTGAGTGTGCTTCTATGGGCGACTGTCTGGGGGAGGGCTGTGGTTTGCCATATGCCTCAGCAGATGACTCCACCTTCACACTGAGAGGCCAGACTGTACACAGACGCATGCACGCGGACTCATACCCCCCCCCCCCCCCCCCCCCCCACACACACACACACACAGCCAGGGAAACACAACTACAAGGAGGGATATTTGTAAGAGAATAAAGTGCATACACAGGCACACAATGTCATTGTGTGCAGCTTGAAGTAATTAAAAGCCCAAACAAACAAACATAGATTTAGAGGCCTTTGAATGAAGTGTGCACTCGACTGGGTCTGTTGGGGGAGCGATGCGTGAGGAAGAGGCCCCTGCACAGGCCTGAGTCATACTGGGGTGACACTGGACCACAGGGTCAAGAGGAGGCCCCACTACAAAAGACTTCAAACTTTGTTCCTCGTTAATGAACAAGACAAAGAAAAAACACTTGGGCCAAACATCAACCCACGCACAAAAAAATCCCAACTGTCTATTATCTGTAAATTCAAACCAATTCAACTTCTGCACGCTATTTATCCCTCTGGCGGTTATTTAAGGTAAGGGGTTTAGGACACAACAGAGGAGCAAAGACAAAGAGGTGAAGAAGAGAATAAAGCAGAACTCACTCAAGTTAGGTCTTGCAAACCTTGCATATGATGGTTTTCATGTAGTATCACTCATCTCAGAAACTAAGAAACTGTTCTAAACTTATTAAGACAAGCATACAAAGTGGATTTATTACATACACATTAGGTCAGCAAGTAACTTCTAATCAGATAAGTCATGCTCTGATGCTTATGAACTATGTTGTTCTAATGTGTCAAAGACGGTCATACCTGGATGAGATGTGAAGGCACAGTTACTACTGCGACTGACAGAGATGACCTCAGCAAAGCACGCAGTCCATAGAGGAAGGTAGTGAGGGCGTGGCCATGTCTAGGGTTGTCATGGCAACACAGGTCATCACCCCACAGAGCCGAGCCAAGAGAGTGAAGCCCAATTCGCAGGATGTTACGTGACTTTGACTGTAAGAGAAAACAAGGATGAAGAGGGGGTTTAGGAGTGATACAAAAGTTGTAAAAAGTCATGCAAACATACACAATCTTTGCTTTCAAGTTCCCCAATGCATTTTAAGGTTAACAGACTAGTGCTTTTTGATTATTTTGGGAAAGTGCTGTTTTCGGTAGTATTCCCAAACTCTGGGACAGAGCGACTGGACGGTCTGCTCACCAGCACAGACGATCGAAACACAGTGCCCAAACGTGACTGGACACAACTGCCCAATCACAGAGGCCATCTGACACACGCACAATGGACCTGTCAGACAGGCTTCCAATATGGCCGCCACCCAGAAACCCCAGCACATTCTTGGCACAACAGTGATGCTCTGCAGCCAAGGGGGCCTGGGTAGGGGTGGAGTGCCTTCCCTTGAAACCCCCCCACCCCACCACAAGAGATCAACAGTAACCCACTCGAACCAAGAAAAAGTGGCAAAACAGTGGTGGGATATATATCACTGAAACTGAGAGAATGGAGGAGCCTGTCCGAACTGTGAGAGGTTTTTGACCTTTATTATAGTTGCCTTTCTTTTGTGGTTTCTTCAGGATGGCTCCTGATTACTGAGGTGAGAGCCAAGAGTGATTAACAAAGCGCTGGCCTAAAAATCTGCTTACTTTTTCCTTTTTTTTCTCTCCAACCTTTCCTCTCTTTTATCCCTCCCCCTCTATTATCTCAACCCTCCTAAAATCTCCTCTACCCCACTCCCCATCGTTTCCTCTCCCAACAGTATGACCTAAGCTTCGTTTGGATCTGAATCAGAATCACAGGCATCTAAGAAAAATAAACCCCATTGTTTCTGGGAGTTTTTCACAGTTGGCTCATAGTTTCCCAAAGAAGGACTCTCACACCGGACTCTACATTCATCCTCCTCCCAAGCCCTCAACATCAGTGCTGCATCTCTATACCTTACTAGATGCATATTTTTGCGGTGTGTGCCATTGTCACTAATAGATATGCACTTTCTTTGTTTACCAGGCTTTGCCTACACTGTAAAATCTGACAAGTTGATCTTACTTAAAATAATCTTGGAAACTGATTGCCTTGAAAAAGTTAATTAAATATCACTATTAATCTTAAGATATGTTTACTTTATATCTAATTGTTAAGTTTACTCAAAATTTAACTTACAATTAACAAGTTACATTACTTTGTTCTTTAGCAACTTCAGTAAACCAAGTTAGTTTGACTAAACTTGATCATCAGAAAAAGGATTTTGCTAATGATGAAGTAAGGAGATCTGCAAGCTCTGTTTTGTTAGCATGTTTAAGAAAATACAAATATGACTGACTAGTGTGAAACCAGGAGAGTACAGATATGTAGCACAGTGTAGTGAAGTTGCTAAAACTTAGAGGATTGATTTAATCAAACTTTTCATTTTGAAGTTGCAACAACTTCACAAAATTAAGTAACTATGACTAAACTTTAAGTTAACTCAACAATTACATTTAAAGTAAACATAAAGGAAAACTAATAGTTATATTCGCTTACATTTCTGAAGGCAATCTGTTTCCTAGATTAAAAAAATGTAAAATCAACTTGTTAGATTTTACAGTGTACGCAGGGGACCACAAAATTAGAATTCTCTTTCTATGCCGGCAGCCCAGCAGGAGGGAACTGTGGTAACACGACTGTTGCTGTGGCATCAGGAGGAGAGGCCAAACTTAACTCCTATAGTTTAGCCTATAGAAAAATCAGGGAACAGTGCCAGTTGAGTCCAGCCAAGGACTCGAGGCCAGCCATATAGACTACAGCCAGCCTGGGACCTAATCACCAGCCAATCTCTGCAAGGTCTCACAGTCCTGCTGCCACTTCATCCCACTCATCTCAAAGGACTCCAAAAAATATGCACTGGGGATTAAATCTTGTTCTAATCTGTTATTTACACAAAACACTTTATATAAAATCTGCATCGTGTTAGTAGTCCATGATGGCAGATTAACAAATAAACATATAAACACACTGACGAGCAACCATATTGGGCATTCTTGTGCCAGTGCCCATGTCGCTCTGTGCTGGTCTGCATTCCTGGACTGTGCCAACAGCATGTCAGGCGGCCACACTGCTTTAATGATGTCAGCAGTTAATCTGGCGTGTGAGTGACAGCGCTCGGGGAGGGAGGGTGGGGGGTACTGGAGGTAAATCCTGTGTGTGAGTGACAGGGGGAGAGGTGGCTCCAGGTGACGAGCAGAGGGGTCACTGAAAGTAGGTGAATAAGGCGCGGAAGGCGCACACACACACACACACACACACACTGTATATATACATACATATATACAGGCACATCACAGCGTTAAGAGGATTACACCAGGTCCTGTGGGAAACAGACGAGGCCATGGATGTTTCTGGCATTCTGTAGACGACTGATGATTATTAAAAAGATGTATGTCAAAGGTAAGACACACACAGCTGGGACACACAGGTGAGGCCAACCCGGGCAGGTGACAGAGAGGTGAACAGACTTGAGAGAAGTGGTGGTTGGAATGTGACAGAAGAGCTCGGGGTCACAGATGCAGATCTAGTATCTCTCTTTTCGAAAAATGCTCCTCTAATGCACATCACACGTAAACATTTAGATGCACAATAGTCTGACTGGGCTCATTAGTGAGGCTCATTTACAACACAACATGTTGGCACCGGCAGATAACAAGAGTCCACCTTTAATGACATTTGGTGAATAAAAAGAAAAAATGCACACCAACATTTTGTGTTGCATCACAGCTCGCGGCATCTTACTGCATACCAACTGCATTTTAGCAGTGTTTGTTTGTCAGAGAACCAAAAACAATAAAGAAATCCACAAACACTGGGAGGGGACCTGACTAAAAAGTTGTGGATTCGATGATGGGAAATGACGTGTGTGGTCTTATTTTTCTGTTACAAAATATAGGGTAAAATAGACAAAAGTGATGGTATTTTTAAAACATCACTCTAACTGAACTGATTACAGGGTTCCCACATATCTTCATGGATAAAATTTCAAAACTTTTGCATGACATTTCAGGGACTGAAAAATATCTATATAATTACAATTTTGTTCCCTCTAAAACTGCAGAAAAATATAACAGCAGTAGTGGGGTATAGCATAGGTATGGGAGCTTTGGGATTCATGACTCTACATGTTAGATCACACTGTCACAACATTATTTTTCTGCTTCAAACATATCAAATTCAAACTCTATTCAAACATAAACCCAGCTAGCTTCCAAACATGAAGAAAGAGATGGAACTCGTACGAGCTGGTAAACAAAACGTCACACATCAGTTTATGTTAGAGTTGTGTTGCATCAACAGCTACAGAAAAAAAAATGTCGCCGTGTTACATTACGTGGAAAGTTATCCACCGTTGATTTCTGGAACAATTAATTTCACAACACAAAAAAGAATTCATGGTTTTTCCAAAACATTCAAAGATTTTACCAATCCAATGACTTTCTTAGGCTTGAAAAAAAGCATTGTGGAATTCTATGTCTTTTCCAGGTTTTCCATGTGGGAACCCCGTGGTTAAATGGGAGTTGACACATAACATGAGGAGATTGGTGAACTGAGTTGGACAATCTTTCTTGTTGAGCTGCTTTTCTCACCATTCCAGTTGAAAATGTCTACACAAAGTGAGTCAAAGTGTGATTGCTGTTTAATGAAAGGATGTATTGGTTTTCTAAAAATGGTATGACCTTAATTGGAGATATAAATTTCAAAAAGGTTGCAAAAAATATCTGTCAAAAGAAACCAATGCAAAGCAGTCGTTTACTTGTGGTTCTTACCATGGGGACTGCTACATCGAAGCCCTCCCTGTTTATGACCTCTTGCAGTGACTTCAGCAACGCAGAGTAGGACTCAAGCATGGTGCTGAAAAGAGCAGAGGACAGACGACAGAGAGTGGACAGAGTGGAGGAGACAACCAGAGAGAAAGAACACAAAAGGGTTACTTAGGACGTGTAAACTGTAATTGAAACCATTTTGATAAAACTGGGCCAAGCCTTTCACCGCAGTAGCTTAATCCTCTATGACTGCAGCATGTTCCTCCTGACTGTGCTTTTCTGGAGCCACTGAAGCAGACAGATGATCCATATCAAGAGATCCAATTAATTTATTTGGTTGATTAAATTACAACATGACTGGTTCTCTGTCAGCTCCCTGAGGATCTGATTGTGCCGAGACAAGACAGACAAACAGACAGATGAGACGTGCATATGCACAAACATACACACAACAAAGACGATAAGTGAGAAGGAGGGTACGGTTAATGGGCTGATATCTAAAATTAACAGGGAACAGCATTTTGGTGTTTAATCAGGGGTAAGATGTGCACTACTGACAAAGGGCATACAGTACCATCGGAGCGACATTTAGCAACAGTCTAGGGATAGATTACTGCTGAGCCCATCATGTGCTTATAGGATGGCCAATAGGAATGTTAACCCCATCTTTTTACACAGGTCCCCCAGAACGCCCCACCATTATAATGACCACTCTGTGGTGAGTCACAGTGGGCCGCTATGTCAGTTGTCAATCCGACCTGCAGGCGACAAAAGCTGATAAACATAGATCGGTCACACACCAATAGTCCTGCATAAAGAAAAGTAATACACACTCGTGTTGATTACACTTGCGCCAAATACATCCATGTACTCTATTTCAGTTATTCAGCACAACAATGGTGCCTCCTGACCCTGCTGGGGCTAATGATAGAGCTGGTTTGGTGAAAGAGGGACACCTACCCTCCTTGGCCTCTCTGCCCATGCCCCTGCTCTGAGGTAGGGGGCTGGGATGGTTTGACATGCAGTTGAGCAAGAGGTTGCCTCCGGTTGGCAGCCATTGTGTGGGACAGCATTGTGTTTTAGCTACCCCTACTGAGCACCCCTCATTCAGGTACCAAAAAGGTCTAGGTGCTTAGCTACAGGGGCTAGTGCGTCGGCTAATTAGGATCATATACAGGGAAGCTTCTTTATCTCGGTGTTCCTCTTTCAGCGAGGGAAGAAAGGAGGAGAGAAGGGGGATGCGTGGTCTTAAACAACAGGATCTGTATCACCTAGAGAGCAATTTGTGCCAATTATGCCTTCAAGTGAAACGGAGCAATTTAACAGCTAGGGTATCAACATGGGGCTGTGGACACGTGCAAGGGGGAGTAGCCTGCTTAGGAGTTTGTGTGGTTGATGCGTGTGTGTAATATACTGAGTGTGTGTGCGCGTGTATGAACGTGTGTCAGTACTGGGGGCCACAATGGTGCGGTGCAGGTGTAGTTTCCTGCTGTCAAAATGTCTGTTAGATCCAGAACCCATTCATACGCTACAACGGCACAACAGTACCCCCATGTCACTCTTACTCACTACACTGCCACGCAACGCTCCAAAAATCAATGGAGAACATATTTTATTTGTTCACGATTAATGGATATTAATAAACTCTGTACTGATATTTGGTAAAATGCCAAATGTCATCCTTTTAATGGTCCACACTTGTGAAAATGTACACTTTAAACTAAATGTCTGCAACATTTAATGTGTTTGCATGGGTGCTCTGTTAAACAGTCTCTGTTTGCCAAAATAAAAGGAAGAGGGATTCTATAAAGCCTCTTCCACATCCTCTGTGCTCCAGATTGCTGTGTTTACCCAGTGTGTGTGAGTGTGCCTTCGTGTGGCCTTGTGTGTTAAACAGCACTCTCTGAGTAAAGAGCCTGCGTGACCTCTGAACCCTAAATACACTCAACGCAGGAGAAATCAAACAAACGCTGTGCAAACAAGACCCTTATTTGAATAGACATACACAACCTTTCCAAGAGGCTGAATGTCTTAGGCCACTGGCAAGCTTCTTAGATTAGAGGATTTGTATCAGCAGTTTAAGGGGTAAAAATACTGATCTTTTAAAATTAATTTAAAAAATGACACTTTTTTGGTTAAATAGGACATTCTTTAAAATATGATGAAAATGTGGATGTCTGGATTTCAGCTGTAATGATTTATATTTGTTTATATATGAGAGCAATGCAATGAACCTCTGTTACTATTTATACAAAACTAAGAGTGCACTTTGTTTTATTGCACTATATCATTTATTGCTGCTTTTTATGCACCTTTTACTTATTTAACCATGTAAAACTGTGTTGGGGAAGATCTGAACCCATCTAACTCGACTTAAGAGAGCACTTTGTTTCAACTCTTGTGGGTTTTAAATGTGCCATACAAATACAGTGACTTGACTACTTCGCTGTATTTTATTGAAGCTGAAAAAATTAATTGATCAATTTTATTGTTAAATAGTTTCAGCCAGTTTTTCAAGCAAAAATGTTGCATCTTAACTAGTTTCAGCTTCTAAAATGTGAATATTACATTTTTATTTATTTTTTTAACATCAAAGTAAGTAGAATATCTTTGGTTTTTGGACTGTTTGCCTAACAAAACAAAAAATGAATTTGTTAGCATGGGCATTTGTTTCTCTGGTTAAGGGCTTTTCTTTTACTATTTCTATTTTATAGACAAAACAGTCATTTGAGAAACGTAAAAAGGTTAACTTATAATAAAAACAAACTTCAGTTTCAGTACTACAGTTTATTAAATTCTTTTGCCTAGGTATCTCAGCACTCTACATGATAGTGGGGAGCACAAAATCTAGAGTTTCTTCCTACCAGGTTGACTTTTGTCTGATGCAGATGCTGGTTGCAGGCCTTATATAGTATGCGCTCTTTAAATTATGTTGTTCTCTCTGCAATGTTGGCTTACCTGTATTCTGTGAACGATGCCATGTTTGCTTACCTGTGTTCTGTTGAAGATGTCTTATTTGTGTAACTGTGTTTTGTGGATGATGTCATGTTTGTGTGCCTGTGTTCTGCAGATGGTGTCTCATTGGTTTCCATGCGTTCTGTGGATGATGTCTTGTCGTTTTACCTGTGTGTAGCTGATGACTGGGCGGGATGTTCTGTAAGGTAGAAGCGGTGGCACTTGACTGCCTGGCGAATTTCTGGCTCCATCGTCTTGGAGACGTCATAGTAGTGCCCGAACCGGGATGAGGATGCCAGGGCGGTCTGAGGAGGTCAACCTCATGTTAAAGCATATGAACACTTAACATCTTAAGAGCATTATATTTATTTTCAATCATCCGTGTCTGGAGCTACTGCTTGATTTACATTTTCTACAACAAATTATGTGCATTTAAGTAATTTCAGTTAACAGTAAAACAATTCATCAAGAAAAATAATCTTATTTGTCTTTCTACTATGTTAAATGAGTGTGCTTCACAACACTATGGTAATGCAATTGCATTGTTTATGGGTCATTCCTCAACATTCCTACAGCAGAGAAGTTAAATAACCACTACGACCACGCTCTTAATCATTTCTTCACATAAATGTCCACTTCTGGCTGTGAAAGCAAACGTGTCAGGGACGCAGGGGAAGGCGGATGTTTTCCTGCAGCTGAAAGAGAGAGTTTTAGCTCTTCTCTCTCAGTGAAACCAGGGATTCCATTGTTAGAGGGGCCCTTAATCTACTCCTAATCTGGATTAGGGCCCCCGGTGTGTCCCTCTCCTGGCAGGACGAGGGGGTCAGCAGGGCAGGGGGGTCAGGGGCTCATCTTCTCTTTGTGAGCTAGGCAACCCGCTTAGCGTTCCATCCCCGCCCTGACGGCCTCACCTTTGATCTGATGTCTTCATCGGGAGAGCGACACAGTGGGCCATGCCAGGAGAGGTGTGTGTAAGGGGAAAGTAAGCGTTGACTCTGTGGGTGAATTTGGGATGCAAATCCTCTGGTGGGGCTTACTAGTGGTTTGTAAAGACGATTTTACAGGGGAAGGGGGAGAGGTGAGGAAAGGACACAGATATAAAGAAGTTTCCAGGGAGAGAGAAAGAGGGAGAGGATCCCCAGGGACACACTGTGTGCTGTTAATCCACATAGCGATATGGATTATAGACTGAAGGGGGGAGACTGCAGAGAAGTAGAAGGGGAGGGTCACCTCTCCTCAAAGCGGAAGAAAGAGTGTAGGGCTGCCGACCCTAGCAGGGGGAAAGGCAGGGATTTGGGGGAAGACAGAGGTGCAGGTCTGGGTCATAGGGTTGAGCGAGCAGACATGTCAATGCACAGGCTGCAAAGTACTCTTGTTTCCCAGGCTAAGCAGGGGTGCAGGCGTGTGTGTATGTGTGTATATGTGAGTTGGGAACCAGTGAAAAGCCTACCTATTGCCAGCTAAGTGTGAGTAATCTGGTCCAGCTCTGAAAGGAGAGGCTGAGGCCTCATTCACTACACAAAGGAGTTTAGAAGCTGATGGATTTACTGGTAGAGACAATTGCCAAGACCAGACAGCCCGTGCTGTTCTTTCTAATAAAAATGATCAGCCAATAATCAAGTTGGACTTTTAATAAAAGTAGCATTATTACATTCAATTGTGTATTCTAATCCTAAAATGATGCAATAATTATAATATTAAACAATATAAGATGTCATGTGATCACCAGATTACCTGGACTTTTGGAAGATTCTGATAACGCCAGGCAATCTTCATGGCATCCAAACTGTCTTGAGGCTCACAGGATAGTCTGGGCTGCTCCACTGGTTTGTGGATAGCAACATCATCCAAGATGGGAGCTGGGAGTTCCTGCACGAAATGTAAATATACACACTGAATATAAAAATTTTGAATGGTCACAAGACATCTTAATTATTGTTAGCCATCATATCTATCAGTGCATAATATACATGCAAGTGCCAGGTTTCCACAGTGACATTATTTCTTTACTGTTTTATAGTCAAAAAGCAAACTTAGCTTATTTTAATTTTGCTGAAAGAATTGAGAAAACCCAGATAAAGCTGTGAGAAATTTCCTGAGGAATCCTGATTTCTGAACCTCATCTATTTCTTTTCTTATTTTTCTCAATGTTTTGGTCACAACTACATGTACTTCCAGTTCAGTATTTTTTTTCAGCTTTTCTGAACTATCTTAAACGAAACACATAAACACAGCATATATATGTGTATATATATATACACATATATATGTATATGATGTGGTCATTTCCAGTGTCATTAACCAAAGTCTAATCAATTCCAGTCCAGAGGGGTCCACCTTGACAAAGATAGGTTACCATATCTTCAAAAAATCCTCAACATATTAACTAGGTTTCTAATGGGTTTTTTACAAGAGCACATATGCATGACAACAAAGCTTTCACAGAGAAAAAAGTATCACTGTGGTGGCAGTGTGGAGGTATGAATGATGATTAGATCCAAGGCTGAACTAAAACTACACCTGAAATAATAATAAACTTAGTCAGTTTCTACAGATAGACAACAGACTTTAAATTAAGTCCAATGCATACAGTAGGAAAAAACTGATACACTCTCTCATAAGATCTAGTTCTAAGATAAGTCTATTCTTTTATTGTGCAACTAGCATTTTTCCCCCCAACAAAATAGACAAAAAAAGTCTTTTGAGTGTTGGTTTAAAAACAGGGCAGGAGTGGGTGGGAAATCTGACTGATTAGCTGATGCGAGTAAATGTGGGTTTCTGAGTGCCTGATTTGTTGGAGTGCATGTAGACGTGTCCTCAAATTTCCTGCTTTTACTTGACTTCTTCCAATAAGCTTGTTTCTCTTGTGCATGTTAACATAATGCAAAAAGTACAACCTTAGCATCTAAAGATTAGCATACTGAGAATGTAGCTGTGAAAACACTAAATGATGTGATATATCCCCACTGGGAGTCCCCCTCTCTTAATAAGCCTTTGATATGTAAAGAGAGGGTGAGGCTGTGACCCCTCCCACTATCAATCAGTGGGAGAGAGGCCCTCCTCCTGTATGCTGGGTGGCAGTCAGCTTCTGGGGCTACGCTCCTCTTCACAGGGTGATGCATAGGGAAACATTTCAACAATGCCACAACCATGCCACCCTCGACCTCTCGGATACCCCCGCTGACCCTGACACATCTTGGGGAAAGCTGTGAGACTATAATGCCTGCTAAATCATGGTCTGATAGTCTGACCGGCGAACCAGGCTGAATACTGTACAACAGGCGCTGATTTGTATATTGGGACAAAAAAAAAAAAAAAAGAGTGTGCAAGTAGGCAGAATATTTCCAACATCTTCTGATGACTAAAAGGTAAACAAAAGTTTTCAAAGATGTCTTGTTGACAGTATAACAGTAGCTCAGAGATGATGTTATAGTAGACATGTTAAGGCCATACCTGCCTCTTTGTGGATGGTTTGTCAAGACTTATTGGTTTAAATAAAAACAAAAAAAAATCCTTCCTGAGAGCTTACAGAATATACGACACCTCTTCTCATACCTGTAAGATGTCATCTGGGTTATCTTGAGCCGCTGCCACAAAGAGTTCATGTCGACATACCACTCCTTCTGCCAAGAAGTACTTTAAGATCATACGAGAGTAGCTATCATATCGGTCCTCCTCTAAAAAAGGAACAAAAAACAACAACAATCAGAATTTGAGTGCGAGTGGAAAACTGAAATAAGCACACGCTCTGTTAATCAATGCCATCCTGCTAACATTCTTTGCAAGGCCTAAGGAAATGATTTACTGATAAAATAGATCTTCCCTGTGAAAAATACATCAAGCTCAGGTCTATCACTGGATCTTGACTTGTTCTGAACACTCATTCAGACATCACAGATCCAGAAGTTTATGACCACATCACAGCTTCTGACTGTAATTGATGTAAGGACCGCGTTCTGGCTGTGTCGGGAACACATGAGGTGGCAATAGACATGGCACAGAAATGTACGTGTTGCTGTGGAGCTGACATCTTCAGCTCTCTTGTTAAGGTCCTCACAGCATTCCTGTCCACCTTCACCTATCATATCCTCAACCAGCATCGGAGGCAAGAGGGAGACACCTGTCTTAAGCATCCACCTGACACCTCCCCCAGAATGTAAAGGTACCCCAGATGTCAGGGCGACTGACAAGAGGAGGCAGAAGCTGGAGAAAATAGCGTCCGTCCTTAAAAATGCTTCCCGACATCTGGTTCACTTGAATCTCTCTGCTTTTTGTGTGAATTCTGATGGCAATGACATCCTTTCATTATTATGATTCTACTGTCAATCACATCAAGTGTAAGTAGGTTAAAATAAAATTTAAATGAAAGAAGAGAAGATGGTTCTTATTTTGAAGTGATGACACAACAGTCTCATTTAAGAAATGAAATCAGATGTACTTGCAAGTAATCCTAAACATCAAACATATTTTACAAAAGGTAGCCTTCCTCCGTGCACACAAGGCGTCCACCCAGTCATTCCACACCCTAAATCCGTAAAAAAAAAAAAAAAAAAGCCTGCATCATCAAGCCCCCCCTTCTAGCAGGGCACATAACTCTACCCAGCATGCTACTGCTGCTTCCTGTCACAATCATCATTTTGTAAAGATTTCATAGGCCTCTCCACACAATGACAAACAGTGGGCACAAGGACAAAGGCAGCAGTGACAGTTTAAGGTAATGGGCATACAGCTGACAGCTTGGGAATGACATCCTGACGTGTCATCCTCAAACATCCGGAGAATTCACCCCTCCCACGTTCCCGGTCTATGTCCTCACCTACGGACTTAGGATGGCACAGGAAATTCCATGGCTCTTCAATTTGTTGTCGGTGGGGCTCCCTGTTCTCTTATTGATGGGTTTCTAGGTCAGCAGGCCTTTGTGGCTTTCAGCAGGCCCCACAAAGACTCCCAGATGGGCCCTCTCAAGATGGGGCCTATTGTGGTTGTGTTTCTATGGGAGCCTTACAAATGGAACCTCCAGGAGTCATTAGGCTGTTGAGGCGGGGGGTAAGGGAAGGGGCGGGAGGTGGCGGGGTATACGAACAACAGGGGGTGGGGGACGGTCATATCTTTGAGGTAGATCAGTCACTCTGGACAGTCATGGGATGATTTTTTTCTTCGTTTTTTTGCGGATTCTGACTAAGGTTTGGTAAAGGGGGGAAACGCCTTTGCTTCATTTGCCTTCAACAGGGGAGTGGGAGTGCGAGAGTCCTGAATCATATCTGCTAAAGCTGCAGGGGGAGGAGACAAAATATCTAGGTCAGGGTGTTTTCCCCGCTGTGTGAATCTTTGGTCGATATCATTTCTACTGAACAGCTAAAATTCATTTAGGCCATCCAGCAGGTAAACAAAACACAGACACTCAATAATATAGCACTTCAGCTTTAGAAAAAAAACTGAATAGCCATTGTAAATACTTCTAAATAGGGTCTGCACTCATTAAAATAACTGAATCACCATTATAATTACTGCTGCAAAAGGTGGGTTACATTAGGTTACCGTTAAATGCCAATTAGCGGCATCTGTCGAGCCCCAAATACTGTATGTGACTGACATATCTCTATTGTTAACTTGTGACCGTTGTTCCTCTGTAGCAGTTGTTTGTTGGTGTTAGGGCACATTATGCTTTAATGTTTGAGGTTGTTGACACAGATGACTTGAGCTCTTTGGAGCTGTTAGGTATCCAATATTGCCCCTCTCACATGTAGCAGTTACAACTGAAAAAAAATCTGCATATCTGATCCTGCATATCTTATTTTAGTGATTTTTTCATCATTTGTACAATCATTTTATTGTATTGTAGACTATTGTCTGAATAGTACCAGCACTATTAATGTCTTCAGTAGTTTTATTCTGTTTTCATTGTGTTTACATTGTATGATTTTATGCTGCCAAAATAATTTTTGACTGAGGCACACTGAGGCTCCTTGGAACCCAAAATCTGATTATGTAGTTTGACAGACTGAGAAAAAGAGTTGTTTAATCTGTTCGATTGAGTCTGTGGGACTCTAAATCTCCTGCATGATGGCAAAAGCTGGCAATCTTTAAATAAAATGTGATCGGGGTCTGATGTATTATGACCTTCCAGAGACAACATTCATTGAGTATACGCAGTTTGAAAACTTTGACTCATGTGATCCAGTCTTTGAGCAGATGTTTAGCAGTATAATTTACAGCTGATCAGCGAGACAATTGCACAATGCACTGATTTCCATACTGCAGAATACGCTGCATTAATGGAAAAACAATAACAGGATTAGTTTACTCTCTCCAAATGACCCAAGCCTCCAAAGAAAGTAAATGCGTTGTTGTACCCTACTACTGACATGACCTGTATGTGCACTGCAGGATAAAGCAGTATCAACAAAGATGCCTAAATATTTAAAGAAGACTTGTTCAATCTGTGTGTTATGGACAGTAACAGGTGCAGGATACGACTTTAGAAAATATTTCTCTCAAATTCCTTTCACGCTACTCAGCTAGTCTGATATTACAGCACTGATGAACACTGGCATTATCCTCTGTGTTTAACAAAGAAAAATAGTTTAGTATTATCTGAAAACTTCAAAATAAAATCTGAATATCAGTTTTATAGATCATCATTGAAAAGTGTCACTAGAAGAGGTGAGCTCACACAGTCCTGGGGTGCTCCTGAGTAAAAAAACAATGAAAGTAAAATATGTTTGATTAACTTTAACAATCTGCACTCCATTTGTAAGAAATAAATAGTACAACTAAGTCAGATGAAGACTAAACTCAAGATAAATCAATTTGGCCAATAAGAGCTCTAAAAAATGTTTGTTATGTTGATAATTCAATAATTCAATATTAAGTGTATCTATGATAACTCTATCTTCTGTGCTAAAACACTGCTTATATGCAAACTAGTAAGCCTCAAGTTTGCCACTTACAGACTTAAGGTCTTTGCACCCTAGAACAATTTTTTAATGCATTCTTTTAATCTGTCACCCGAAAATAAATAAAACGTTACTCACAGAAACCTTGCACACTGGGTCCGATGTATTTTAATGTTCTATTTGTTCTGAAAACTCGCAATACCAGACACATTTTCCCCCTTGCTTCTCTTCACTGTGTCTTATATTTGGCACAGCAGCTACAGGAATGAACTGAGCTGTTCTCCTCTCTGTCTCCTCACTTTCTCTGTCCGTGTGCAGTCGTTATCCTCCTCCTTGTCATCATCATCCACTTGAGTATCACTATTTGATCTGTTAGAAGTGAGCCATCTGAGTTATAAAAAGAGACAGCGTTCTGCTCCTCTCTCCTGTCTGTCCCTTATGTGACCTTCTGTCTGATTTTCTTGAGTGTTTCTTGGTCAAACAACTCTCTAAAAGCTTTTGACGGATGTGAAAAATGCAGACAATCAAACCTGTTCAGAAAACTTTAAGGATGGATTAAAGTCAGTGTGCAAACATGATTGACATAACGTTAGGTCATATTTCTTTTTAGATGTGTGACAACTTTGGAAGAAAAAAATTGACACAGTGTGCAAAGGCCTTCAGGATGTTTTCATATTAGGTACAATTGATTTGTACTGTGCCCGAGTATGATTGCCCTCTCAAGATCCCAAACCGATATATTGGAGTTGACCTAACGAATTATATCTATTATTTATATTTTAGAGACAATGTCAAAAGCAACTCTTTCCCTGCCTTCCAACTTTGTCAGTCACCAGTGGCCATGCAGTTCAGAGGATGAGGCGGGCAACTGCTGCACACATTTGCAGATTTTGAAGGAGACCGGCAGCATGGAGAAATGCCTTTGCAACTTTACTTGCCGTTAAATGGCAGCCGACTTCCGTGTTTTGGTACAGTTCGTTTTCAAACCTGATGCAAACCATCCCCAAGTGCACAAACCTTACCCCGCCCACCCACTCAAATTCATTGATGTTATCTGGTCCTTAGGCCTTCCTCTGCTTTAAATGTTTTAAAGTGCTCTTCACCTGCTCAACAGACACATGTCTTCTATCTGAGTTTTTTGGTACAGTGTATTACAAATATTAACGATATGATTTGAATTTTTACCTAATCAGAGAGAAAAAAATGTTCAGGTCTTTGTTAAACTTTGCCTTACTGTCTGCCACTAATGCTCTCTGATTGGTTGACAGTCTAATTGTCTTCATAATGTCACATAGGTGCTTTGTATTGTTGCTTTGAAATGACTTTCAGTTGTAGCTTATAAACACTGTTTACAACTCTTAAACTTAAATTATTGTGTCCCTGTTTGGGAATGTAATCTAATAATCTATCTATATTATTAGGCCAATCTATACTATCAGGCCTACTTACTTAGTCATATTTTTTGGCAGATATTAATGATATAGCTACTTTTAAAATATTTGTTATAGTCACTGACAAAAACTATGTTCAAAATGTTTATCTATGTAGATAATTGATACTTAAAGTCCACTTTAAAGCTTTGAAATATTTAAACATGTTAAACAATTACGCCATATTTAATAGTAATTATTATGGGTACTTTAAAGAAAAGACCCACTTAAACACTTAAATTATTGGAACGAAACCATACTTGGTGAACATAATAAGAGCTGTGAAGCTTTGTTCATTCTATTAGAAAAACACAAGAGATGAGAGATCTTCAGACAGCAGCCATACTGGGCTGATCCCCCTCTGGTTGACAAATCAGGATGGACAGCTCAAGACACTTCAAAGGCAGCCTGATAATTTTATGTCTGTGTCTCACAAACAGGCCATCACAGCTAAAGGGGCAGACTGTAGGAGACGAATGCCTGAAACAAACACAAACAAACACACACTCTGAACTCCCCCCATCCCACCCACACAACAAAACAGAAAACACAGACAGCACAGTGCGCACACACACACACACACACACACACAGACACACACCCAACGCTCTTTCACAGACAAACACAAGAGAGCTCACACACGCATTTCACCTTTACTGTGTCTCTCATTACCAGATGAAACCAACCGTACATTGATTCACAAAATGGAAGGGAAGAACGCATTAGTGTATAATCACTGACTCCTGCATCGATTGGGGGGGTGAATTAAAGGGCAAAGCAATATCATCAGTTGGTATAGGCCTTTGCTACACACAAATTACAGCTTCAAGGGGAAACAAGAATACCTTAACCTCACTGTCTACTAGTGCATATAGCCTAGCCTATGATGAATGATAATAACAATAATAATACAGTGGAAGACATTTATGTCCCTAGAAAACCCACTTGCTTTGAATGTACTTCCAAAAAGTTCTATAACACATCTGCAGATGAGCATATCAATTAAGGATCACAGTGAACGTGTGAACACCTGGGATTCTAACTAGAGACCCTCAGGTCATGAGTCTATTTGCCATTCTGCGAGACAGTGACACGCTAACCACAAAGAGCCTGAGAAAAGGCAGACAGTATCATTAGCTGTGGCACGCTAAAAAGTGCTACTAAATTCAGTTTGGGGGATACATTTGATTGTTGGGTATACATGAATATATAATCTATGTAATTCTAGCATTGGGTTAATGCAGTGTCATTTAAAGTCTATGCAACTTTATGATTGAAAGACTTTTCAAAACATTTAAAGCTTATAATGTTTTTAAAAAAGAGATGTGCATCTTCCTTGCTTAAAGTATTTCATATTGTATACTGTATATGTCATCTTTTTAATCACCAGTGCACAAGGCAACTTCTGTTGTAACAGTAGTTCATTACTTGCAACTTTTCTTCCATGGCTCCAGCCAGACCAAATGAAAGGACATGGCTTCAGGTTTTAAAACATGGTTTTAAGAACTAAGATAAAAACACTAAACTTGCTCATGAAGCCTAAAGGCTAATTTTAAGAGTCAACTGTTGCAGATTGTGAACCACGAAGTCGCATACACTATTAACCACAGCCTGTGTAACCTAATGTCCACTATTGGCTCAAAGTTACTCTCATTCATAAATATCTATAGTCAATATTTTGGCATCTTAAAACAAGAAATTATTGGCACAAGTACTCACCAGAATACATAGTAATAGTGTCTACCAACAATACATTATTCCATCAGGTATCCAATTAAATGTGTACATGAACTTCCTGGAAAACAGCCTTTGGAGGGGACACTATGCTTCATTAGAGAGGGTAACACAAAAGTCTAACCAATGAAGCTGCACATTTTTAAAAAAATCCTGCCATTAAAGCTGTTCTTTCACAATACCTTTGTCTCCATAACTGGCAGCTGATTGGTTTGAACTTTCAACTGATTTTTCACTGTCTTACGTCCTGCAAAAAAGAGCCTGTTTTTGCAGGATATACATCACAAAGAAGTAATGATTGCATTTAATGGGACCTTTTAATCAGTGTTCGCAAGTGAGAGGCTCACCTATAAGAAGTACTGTTCCAACTGCTAACCCACCACCTGTTTGTAAAGACAAAAAACAATAATATCAGATAAAGTCAGTCACATATTGCAGATGCTATTAGCTATCAACACCACAAAAAAAACTATAATGATAACAAAAAAGTATCGTTTTGAAAGTCATTTTAACTGAAGTGGATGGCAGAGTCCCCACCACAACTATAATGACAACACCAGTGGTAAAAAATATTGTTGTGATCACTTTCAGATTAATTTGAAGAATGATAGAAACACAACCAATAAAACTCCAACAAGTTTTACAGGAAATCACCATGCATCTCTTTCCACATGGCACATGACATTTTGAAGACACTTGTCTGCATTGTCATTGGTTCGGTGGGATCAGAGCATGTAGTAGGGTCTGAGCAAGGATGCTGGATGTACAGGAGTAGGGGCAGGCAAGGGGCCATTGCCTCCTCACTTCATGCCCTAAGCCCACATTCTTTTTTAGTCACAGATTGCTGCTTCAAGGCTGGAGTGACCTGTTCTGTCATGGTCTCTTGTTTACCCAGTTATTCATAACACAATTACAGTATGTTTAAAAATGAGCATGAAATAGATCAGTGGTATAAAATGATTTACAGGTCAACTAAACAAGAGAGCAGGCATGTAACAGTGTTTTTTTATTGATGCATTGTAACATTTCTGTCAGAACTCCTAACATATTAGTTATACAAAAGGCTTGCACCAGAAGAAAGTATTATTGACCCTTATCAGAAACATACAAATTCAACATATTTTATAAGTATCTCTGCAGTCACAATTAAAGACGCAAGATTTATGTCTCTATATGGAGGGAAATTGCCCTAAAAGAGTTAAGCGAGAGTTATCTGCTATTTATTGCCTTAAAATATGTCCAGTAATAAATACAGACTATGCTCATCAAGGCTTTAAGAACGAGGCCTGAATGGAGAGATAGGGATGATTTTGGTTTACCTTATTTTAAAAACGTCCAGTGTATTTCCTCCTTAAGGACATTAATTTCTTTACAGTATAGTGGTTAAAGTGCATCTAGAAAGTGATATACCTACTAAAATATTTACAGACACCACACTATCAGTAAACTCCTGCGTGTATCCCTCCTCTTTCTACACAAAGTCCTCATAAACTAGATAGGTTTATCATTTGCTCATCCCTGCTCCTGACATACAGTAACAAGAGTGTCATGCTGTGATAGAGCAGGGTGTTAATACTCAGTGATCAGGAAAGCCCCCCAATCACAGAGAAGCCTTCTCAGCCTCTCCACCACTCCTTCCAGTTACTGCCATCAGGTAGATGGAATAAAATACCACCAGCATGGAAAAACATTTACACAAAATCCTTCATTCCCTCTTCATTAACCACCATTAACAATCTAAAACAGACACTGCATGTTGACTTGCTTTTACAAGTTGGCCTTTTAACTTTCCTTTTTAAATTACATTGTACCATGTATTTTACTGTGTTTTATATGTGAATTGTGTGTTGATGAGCCTTGTCAAAGGAGAAATTCTGTCACTGTTGGGACAGACAATAAAGCTTATCTGTTCTATCTATTTTATTCTATTCTACTCTTCTTCTATTGATATCACTTAAATGGCTTTGACATTACATGCTAATGCTGTCAAGACATTAGTTTTGTTTAATGCATTCAGATTAAACAGGGATGTCAAAGTGTTTTGGACTAGTTGGTCCTTGGTGGCTAAAATCTGAGAGTTGAGAATGCTGCATTTCTGGCATCAGTTTAAGGAGACATCGCTGTTAACACAGCTTAAAACAAATATCTGTCAGTAGGCTATGGACAACCCGATGAAAAATATGCAATACAATTAGCAGATAGGTCCGACAAAATATGGCTGAAATCTGCATTGCTCCATAACGCTAACGTTAACTATAGCACTTTAATGGCGTGTTGTATTGCCTTGACAGGGAAAAAACTCCGTAGTTTTTTTTTATAAACTTACACATTTCCTCATTGTGTTATTAATTACACCATTATTTTGTGCCTCCATTCAGTGTGTAGATAGCTATCATTACACTGAGAAACAGTTAGCCTGTGTAGCTAGCAGTAACGTTACATCTAAACGGCAGACTGACCGAGCAGATAGTCGAGTGACGTGACACCGGTCGACACTAACAGCTGTCCATTTTGAACCGAGGGTCTGGTACCAGGTATGGAGATCAACTTGCTCCTTGTTTTCTTCTGGAAACTCGTGGTATTGAACGGTGGTCGCTCAACAGAGGGTTTCCCCACACTGTTCACGGGGGCTGCCATACTGCTTGTAAGGTGGTGACGACTGTTAATGTTTTGGAGCGTGTCGTCCAATCACAGAAGACTTTGTTGGAGCTCGACCAATGAGGGCAGCGAACGTTACGGTGCCGCGTGTGGAAGCTGTCAAAGTGAATTTCAATTTGTTATGGTGAATGCATGGTCGGAGCAGTGAGACTGTTGGTGAGTAAAGCTAAAGTCTGTAGTCATATTTTTATCTTTTTTTTTTTTACATTAATATCAGTTTGTGTGTTCTTGGCAGTTATCAGCAGCTAGTCCGTGTCTGAAAAAGTCACCTAACGGCTAGCTTTGTTCCGCGACGACCTTGTTGGTTCATTGCATAACATTGCAGAAACCGAAATGTGTTTGACAAATTCACCCCTTCCTTTACAATCAAAGTCAATCTGTAAAATCTACAATATTGTTTTCTATTCTTGGGGCGAGGGTGCCATCCTTACCGTAGATTTAAATAAGGAGAACATAGCGTACACATGTGCATGGGGACATTATGGTCAATAACTAGGAATCAGTCGTACACTAAATTGCTTCACTGCATAATAGATAGCCTTAAATTTGGCTGAATTCTTTGACTGAAACTGTTTATGATAAGGAGCACAAAAACTATTTAAGCACTCACAGCAACATGTAAATGAGTAACACTACTCACACCTGTATGTAAAGCAGCCATAACTACCATAAAGTGGATTATTTTAGATGGAGTTTGCATTTATTATTTACAGATGTACAAAAAGGTAATCACGACAGTAAAGCATTTTTTGAATTCAGAATTTTCAAATCTTGAAAAAACACCGCTCACCCGGTATTTGTACTTAGACTGAGGTGCAGGAGCTGAATCGTTATCAACAGTGGAAAAAAGCACATCCGCACAATCAAATCCGTGTAAAAATCACGTTGACTATGCAAGCTTTCGTCAGAGACCTTCTTCAAGGCATAACAGGTAACATGTGGAATCAGCAGTATAAGGATCTGGGAGAAAATCACTCGATTAGCCCTAATGCAGAACACCTGTGTCAGTCACTGTGTTCATTTTGTAGTCACTTTCCCAAGACTACAATCCCCTACAAGCCTTGCTACTCAAGGCTCAGTGACTGACACAGGTGTTCTGCATTAAGTCTAATTAAGTGATTTTCTCCCAACTCCTTATTCTGCTGATTCCACTTGTTACCTGTTATGCCTTGAAGAAAGTCTCTGTCTGAAAGCTTGCATGGTTAACCTGATTTTTGCGTGGATTTGAGTGTGCGGATGTGCAAATTCAAAATGTTAAGAAAGAACAGAAATCCTTGGTGCTAGTGTATTTTTGATAAATGGCAAATAGAACTGTGATGTTAGCTCTAGTGTATCAATATAAGAGACAAATAGCTGCGTTGATCATGTATCACATCTCTAATAATAAATGGTCCTGCAGTTGCATAGCGCTGCTCGAGTCGTTGGATCACTCAACACTTTCACACGACACGTCACATTCACACACTGGTGGACAAAGCTGCCATACGAGGTGCCATCCGCTGCTCAGTTTTTTAACCATTCACACAATTTTGGATTCAGTATCTTGCTCTAGGATACTTTTACATGTTCACTGCAGGAGCTGGCCATCGAACCACCAACTTTCTCATTAGTGGACAAGCCGCTCTATCTGCTGAACCACAGCTACCCCAATCTCTAATCTGTTCTATTTTATTCTATTCTCTGTTGAGATGTGGCCTTTGTAAAAACAGGATAAATTAATCTGTCAGTCTACTAACTTTCTAAACTTAATGTATAGTGTAATAAATAGATCATCGATTGCATTTGTCCAAGTGCATCATAATACAAAGCAGCTTGATGTGCCTGTGAACATGTTGGCAGCTCTATGCCAGTTGCTATCCATGTTTGTTTGTGGTCATTGTAAGTTGACAGTGAATGTCAGTGTCGAGTGCTGTTGGTTCCCCAATCACACTCAGTTAAAGGTGAGGAAGATACTGCAGCTCAAGGATAGCTGTGGATAGACTTGTTGAGTACCAGCATCTTCTGAATGGCACATGATCACAGAGAAATGAGTGCAAGACTCTAAGTTGATAACGCCAAACCCAGACCATTCCATGTCTGCTCTACAACAATTTGGTGGAGTGTAACCTGATGATGATTTGTTGGCATCATCCTTTTCAATCTGAAATACATTCATATTATTGGTAAGTTTTCCTGCAACGTAGTAGTATAATGGAGCATTTTAGATACATTTATAGTCCTCTTTGAGTGGTAAAAGAGGGGAAAATATATGTGACTCGTCTGTTCCATCAATTGAGCAGTTTTCAATCTCAAACACACAACAATGATATTGTAGATTTTACCATTATTTTTTTGAGTGTTTTAAGAGGCTGTACATTCAGAGAGTATCTATGAGTCTGAGATAGGTTTTTCTGCATGCAGCTCTCAACATGGAGGTAGCTGAGCCAGCAGCTAGCAGTGCTAACTGTGCAAACACTTCTAACAGCAGCAACAGTGCTGACAGAGCTATCTGTGTTAACCTGGGAAAGAGGGAGACCAGAGGGTGGGTGTTAAGCTTCTGTGACAGCTCATAATATCACATTCGGAACAATTTAGTTCAGGATTGCATTTAATGTACTGTTTGGTATAGATTTTGACTCAGAGTGGTCCATAGAATATATAGTCAATATTATTTAAAATAACAAATTGGCATTCGTCAAATTTGAGCCTATTTAACATAACAAACAAATTAACAACAGCAACAGTAGAATCTATTTAATTGAGCACATTGTGCTCATGCTTCTGTAGGCCTGCGTCTCTAACAAGAATTTAAACACTTTGAATACACATGAGTTTGTAATGGAAGTTTAGCACTAAAATGTGGAACTCATGATGCAGCTCTCTGCTCTGCAGCTAGTAGACATAACTTACAAGGGAGACATTTTGACGTGTCACAGTTGGAAAAGAACAGGTAAAAGATAAAATGAATGCTGGATATATTCCACTAAGCTGCTTTGGTTACAGGTTCACTTTTACTCTATTATGGGACACTTGAATAGAACAGATAAAATTATTACTAACACGTCTGCTTTTTCACAAGTCATAATATACACTATTGGAAAGGCTGATGGAGACCTCTGTCACATATTTCAAGAACTGTGAATGTTCTGTCAGATCAGGCAGACGGCTGGCAAAGGAGGGGTCAGTTTCTTTTGTACTGTATAATATCCACTAAAATTATTACTAACACGTCTGCTTTTTCACAAGTCATAATATACACTATTGGAAAGGCTGATGGAGACCTCTGTCACATATTTCAAGAACTGTGAATGTTCTGTCAGATCAGGCAGACGGCTGGCAAAGGAGGGGTCAGTTTCTTTTGTACTGTATAATATCCACTATAACCACTGGCTCACTAATGAGTGATCCGTGTAATCCTTAAGACAGCTGTAAAAAAGCATTTTGTGGCGGATGGAGGCCAGAGGCAGCACAACATCACAGGATACTGTAAGGCTCCAGAGGAGGCAATAGCCCAACTGCTCACTTTACAAATGCTCTCAGCAGAGGCAGCCCTGCTGTTTTGACAGCACTGCTGAGATTTATTTGTGCTGACAGGAGACCAAGGGAATATATCATGACTGACAACACTGGGCATTGTGGAAAGCCTATATGAGACAAATAAGATGCGCTGACTGACCTGCATCTCAGAAGGAGGAGAGACTGCCTCAGCACTGCAACATGCAGGATTTAGTTACTATACATTGCTGTGAAAACTTTCTCCAGAACGTCTACACAGTGCACCTAATTTCTGATTTTCTTAAATCATAATTTAACTGTTGGGCTCTGCAGCACAATTCAGTGTGTGGCAGTGTAAACACAGCAGCTTAATTGTACAAAAATACCACAATTTTTCCACTTTTTCTTCAATGTGACATCTGTGCATGTTTTTCTGCAGTGTTTTTGTCAGTTTTATCTGTCCCTGTATCTGATTGAGCTATATAATGGCAGCAGTCATAACATGTCAGACCTTTCCTGGTCCAATTGTTTTGGTTTCTTCAGTGTAATTCTGCCATCAGTGTGGAACCACGAGACGCAGTACACGTCTTGTGTCTGGGGGATGTAAGATTATCATCAACATGCACCATATTTGTTTTGTTAGCGTTGAAAGTAAAGTAATAGTCTAAGGGCACAAGTACAATAAGCATAGGATGGGTTTTACACACAGCTAATTTTGTCTGAGGCAGTGGTTCCTAACTGGTCTTGCCATGGGTCCAGATTTCTCCTAAGTCATTAGTTCAAGGTACATTTATATTGACAACAAAACATCAACATTTTCAATTTTATTTCACAAAGCATAAACAACATGTTGACACAGCCCAAAGACATAATGCATATTTGCAAGCATAAACCAAGACGGCACTTCAAAATAAAGTTATTTTTATTTTATTTTTATTTATTTTTTTTAACAAACTTGACACATTCAAGGGTCACTTTTTGGTCCATTCAGTATGGACCCAGGAATAACTTTTGGACCAGACCCACCAATTGGGAACCACTGGTCTAATGGTTGGACTTTTTCCAATTTTTTTTTTTTTCCATTTGTTCAGCATCCCATATTTTGATTTACTGATATCACATGGAAGACAGCAAGCCGTATTTAGCGTGACTTAAAGGATAGAAAAATAGACAATGAAAAATAATATAAAATATGTTTTTTTTTAGATTTAGAATGAAAGGAAATCACATTCTTAAAAATCATAGACTTGCTTTCAGCTTGATGTGTCTGTCAGTAGCTAGTGTTAAAATACATTGGGCTTTGTCTTGAGCTGGTGAGTGCAAAACACAAACTCCTTTGTGAATCTGATACAACAGCAGATAAGATCTCTCAATTCTCTCCGCACCAGGCAGGCACCACGCATTTGCTTATGGTCAATACAATAAGGCTTAGAGGCTGATTTTTCCTTTCTATGTAATTGGCTGGGGACTCCGTCAACCCACACTTCCTTTCAATTCATAGCAGTTGTATTCATATCACTTGGCTATTATTTGTTCTGGCTGACCCATTGATTGTAGGTTTAAACCCTCAGCTCCTCAAATAGTAACCTCGCTCAGCTGTTTCACAGCTATGTTGCTGTTAGCAACAGTGAAAAGAGCAATATGGAGATCAGTTTCTTCAATTAAGCCTCTGATAGAGGGCAGACTGAGAAGAGATGGGGGCGAGACATTGTGCTCTGTGACTGGGACTTTTACATCTGTCACTCTTCATCCAGCCAGGTGTCTGTGTCTAAATCAGCAGGATTATCTCTGATTGGACTGATAGTTGAAACGGACCCCCCTGGTTGCCAAACCTCCTCCTTTTTATAGATCACATTAAGATCAAATCAAGCTCAACTCAACAAGACTAGAGCCCCACCCTCCTCTGCCTTCTGCTGCCCAGAGGAAGACATCAGAGGTGGGATTCGTCCCCTCTCTGGTGCTGCCTGCTCATCCAGACTCCCTTCCATCTGGGATCCTGAGGGAGAAAAAGAATATCTGACAAGGGACTTGTAAGCCTCTTAGCCCCCCTGTTGCCCAGCTCTCTCTCAGCCCATGTTTTCCTAATTTAGTTGTGTAAGGAGTCCACTGCAAGGCCCTTATGTGCTGTTTGGATTGTGATTCTCTTTGTGGTTCTAATAGACTGGCCATGTTTATCAATTAACACTACTCAGCCAGTGGCTGGTTCAAGTCTCTTGAGACCAGTAGCAGCAAATCCCTTTTGAATATTTCCTAATGGCTTTAATAATGTCTATTTATTTAGATATTAATTTTTAGATGCTGTTATTGACTGCACCATCAATACATTAGCTAAATTTCCACTAAAATAGTTTGGTGATACATAGCAAAATGCAATGGAAGTGGCTGCGCAACTTTTTTAAAAATAATAATTATAACTTTATTTATATAGCACCCCTAAAATAGTTTACCAAGTGCCTTGACAAGCAAAACAAAAACAAAAACAGGATACTCAGAGGACAATTAAGCATCAGACCTAAATAGTCCAACCAAAATGCAAGTGAGACAAAATTAAGGTAGAGTTAAGATGAAGTTAAAACAAGAGGACAACAAATGCAGAATGTAAGACACAAAATTTCAACATAAATGAATACAATTAACCATTAAAAAAGATAAGTAAAATAAGTAAATGTAAATAAAAAATACAACATCACATAAAAGTAGGTCTGTAACATAAAGGAAAACTGTAAAGACTGATTTTGAGACATGATTAAAAAGAAATGGTTGATTGTGTAAGCCTCAGCCAGGTTGTTCCAAAGCCAACAGGCCCTAATGTTAGAAAGTTATTTTTATATACAAATGTATTTTTATAAAAATATTTATGACATTATCAATGCTATCTTTTAGCATTGTAACCTTGAAAAAAAAAGATATTTGGTTACATTTTAGATACCACAGGAAAATATTGAGGGCAAATTAAGTGTATATATATATATATATATAAAGATAAATATAACAAGGCTGTTATATGACAGTGATGACTTTTCATTCATTGGTTTGTAGCAGAGAACAGCAAAATTACTTTAATAAACATTAACAGCAAGAGAAAGTGCAGCTGGTATCTGTGTATTGAAACTGTGGAAAATGAGCATTGAAACCATTTCAGGTATTCAGAATTAATATGTATTGACAATCAATATTTTTGACTACACTAATATCATTATCTTTAAATCACCAACTTTAAAAATGTCATTTGTGATGCATATAGATACCACAAGTCTCAATTATATGACAGTTTACTTGAACATTAGAATATTGCCAAGGTCGTTTCATTGTTTTCATCCTCCAGATTTGATGATGTGAAAGAGCAATAACAACTTGCCCAAAGCTTATCAACTTTTGAGGGTCTGTTTCCATTTTCTCCTAGATGTGTCTGTCATAGTGATGTTCAGGAAGGCTCTTCATTCATGTCAATACTGATGACCGAAATACACCTTGCTCACATTTTAGTTTTGCAGTGTCTCAAATTGTTCACTTAAAATGCTTTTGACAGCTTGGAGGACACACAGATAACATTCCCCACAACTGCTTCACTTTGTGCTTATAGTTATTATCAGGTTTCTGACACATTTTCATGGCAAACATTTATAAAATATGTCCATGACTTTTCAAGGACACATAATAAAACTTCCATGACCATAATTAATTAATTTAATTATTGTATTGTAATTATTGTAAATAGTAAATAAAACACCTTGTGTTGATGCATGTTAAATCCACATTAAATCAACAGCTACAGAAAATCTGCCACTGTGGCATTTGCATTATTTGCAGTTATCGATGGAAGATTCATGTAAAAAATTATTCCAGTAAACACAAGAAAATTCCATCATTTTTTTAACCCCAAAACATTTAAGGATTTTACTTATGCCATCTTTTCTAGGCCTGGGAAATAAGATTTAGACTCCATGATCTTTCCATGACCATGGGATCCCTGTAATTAGTATGTCATATGAAACATACAAATTAGCCAGTTATCTGAAGACAGTTTGAGACAGTTTATTAATAAATTACACGGTATTGGACCAATACATAGACTTACGTACACACTGATACCTGTTCAAAAATCCTGGACATAATGGGAGGCATAGTATCAGTGTTGCAAAAACACTAAAAAATAAATAAATTAGGTGAAAAAAATGAATACTCTTGTAAAAAAAAAAAAAAAAAAAGTTCTTTTGATTGCTCTGGCCTGAGTGAACAGGGTTTCCTCAGTAAGAGGATCACAAAGTTTAACACACAATAAGGTGTTCCCATCCAGAGCTATTCATTCGGGATCCCCCTCTTTTCCCCACTGTAGCGCTGCGCTGTGACTGCAGGGGGCCGCTGGCCACAGATGGTTCTGCAGAGTGGGCTGCACTGACTTTCTTTGTTTTCCCATGAACATGTTTGGCGTGTAATCCTGGATTAACAGAGAGACTTTGTGTTAATTTACAGCTGTAATACAGCATTCAATTAATGGTGGTGCTCCCAAACACACACACACACACACACACACACACACACACACACACACACACACACACACACACACGGGTATTATGGGCAAGAGATTGTGTGATTTGCCTGACTCTTTGCTCGGGGGAGTTCGAGGTAATAGAGATCCAATCAGAGATCTCTGTGGATGTCCACCTCATTCTAAATCCCAAAGGAGGCACTGCAGCTCATATATACACTTCCTATGAAACACATAGGTAATGCTTTTGTGTGTGCACAGTCACACCACAGTCACACCACATGCGCACACACACAGGCACACACTATCAATGACAGAGGGTGCCTCAGAAAACCAGGCGGCTGCATATGGACTCTCTTGATATCAGTCACTGGCCGTGTGATCTTGTTATGCAAAGTCCCTTAATCCCTACCTATGATGAATGCAGGCTGGAATGGAGGGGGGAGCTGAAACAGAGATATGAGGGCAGCTGTTAGGGAGGCTATCCACTGTGCTTTGCGAATGAGTGCTAGCAAAAGATTCCTGATCCCCAGCCTAGCAGAAGGAAGAGCACATGTGAGATCATGTCTGAGAGTGCATTACAGTACCACGATGACAGAGATGCTGGTGGAGGAAGCCCAGGGCAAGACGAATAGAGCTGAGCATGTCACCTTCGTGCAGACCTGAGATTCACATTAACCTTTAGACCACTTGCTTCCCAACAGAGGAATTACAGGGCCAGAGGTGTCGTTGTACCAGCTGTGGGAGGACGCAGTTTATAATTCCTGTGGAACAGAACAAGAGACCAGAGCAGAATGTGACTGGGAAGGGGGCACCTCATTTGGGCCCTGCGCTGAGCGTATATGTGTCCCCCTTCACCTGCTCCGGTGCTGTTATTCACAGTGGCGGCAAAAAGCAGAGAGTTGCCAGGGGTGATCAGCGAACAGGGGGAAGAGCGGAGAAATGGCACACAGGGAGGTGAAAGTTGGTCTTTTTTGGATCAGAGAGGATGGCGAATGGGCCAAAGAGACAAACCATGCTTGGGATGAAAGAATAGATAGAAGGTTGAATAGGTGGAATATAGTTGGCATGAATAAGAGAGCTCTGTGTGTGTGTTTGTATGTGTGTGTGAGAGGAGCACAGGGGGGTAATGGGATTAGGGGTAACACCTTTGGCAGGGCTGGGAGAGCCACCTGACACCCGGTCTGTTGGGGACCTGGGGAGAAAGGGGGGGCAGAGGTGGTGGGGCAAGGGAGAAATTGGGGGTCTAATCCGTGTCCATCTTTGGGAAGTCATTCCCAGAGCTCTGAGGATTTGGGGCTTTGGTTTCCGCTCTACTTGCTTTTGTTAATAATACCCTGGGAGGGAGAGAAGACATGGAGAGAGAAAGAGGGAAGGAGACAGAAGGAATAAGGGAGACGGAGAAAAAGATTTCTTTACCCTGTGGTGGACTGACAGTACAGCAGCCTGAGCTAAAAATGTTTGAAGTGTAGACTAACCTCTATGCCAGCTATTCTTTTCAAAAGCATGCAATGTCAGTCTGTTTGCATATTTGTGTGTGTGTGTGTGTTTGCAGGTGTGCCTGCGTACACACAGTGCACGACAGTGTGTAAAGATGACTTACTTTCTTCAGCCCATCCAACAGGTTGCAGCTTGAGTAAAAGTCAATAACCTGAGTGTGGTTGGGCTGTTTGCTTAGACACACAGGTAGTCCTCATGTGTGTTTGTGTGACAGAGTGTTTGCAGGGCAGGTGGAGGGTGTCTTTGTGTTTCTATGGTGCTGACAGAAGTTGATAACCGCTCTAATGATTGTGGTGGTAGTGGAGGCAGCGTAATGTCAGGGACTGGCTGCAGACGCTGCAGAGCTGCTTGGCTGGATGTGTCACAGCCTCTGTGTTTGTCCGTCACCTGAGCTCAAGGTGTTGATTGGTCCATCCTACGCAGGATCAAAGGTTAGGGCAGTTTTCTGGTGTGAACTGGCCGCTCAGCCTCTGAGAATGAAACACCAGGGAATGTGCCATCTTAGCAGTAGGCCAACTGTGACAACCTTGTCCACACCTTTAGAAATTAAACCCCAAACAGCTTTTGTTTTTAGAAATCCTGTAAAAGACATAAGCCTACCATAAATGGATCAAACACTGAATCCTTTCCTCACCACTGTATGTATAGTGCATGGTAAGGATGGACGCTGACAATGTGCCGTAACCTATGGTTGCATTTTGTGTTGCAGGTGGAGATGTTCCGCAGAGTGCTGGGAAAGACCCTGGGGTTTGTGGGCTACACAGTCCAGTATGGCTGCATTGCACATTGTGCCTTTGAATACATTGGAGAATTTGTGGTGGTTTGTATTATTAAGATAACAGAATTATTACTATTTAATATATAAATTAAATAAATACATTATTATTTTTATACTAATAATAATAATGATGTTGATGATAATGATGATTATATGATTATGATGTGATAATATGAACAACAACAACAACAATTACTTTACTACTACTTATTATTATTATTATTATTATTATTATTATTATTATAAAAAAAGGATAGTAGTAGTAGTAGTAGTAGTATTATCAGTTTATTTGGTTACTTAATTTTTTTCTACTATATCTTCCTCTTTTTTCTGTAAATAAAAATGTAAAATTGGCGATATTTGATACTGGGTATGTCGATGTAAGCATATATGTTTTTTTAATTAGACTATAGCTTAAAATTAAAGGACGCTAGTTAAATAAAATTCAATGACTTAAGGAGAAGGGGTGTAATTAAATAAGTTTGTACTCCTTCTCACTCCTTTTTGAATATGTACACTAAGTCATCATGTGTTGACAATATCTTTATGCTTTACATTTTTCTTTGTCTGTAAAAAAATCCTTTTTTGTTTGCCTGCTTATTTGTATAACCAATGCCCTATTTTCTTTTTACATGTTCAAAATAAATTTCAGAATCAAACCATATTATTATTATTATTATTATTATTAGTAGTAGTAGTAGTAGTAGTAGTACTAGTAGTGTTATAATTAATCAAATAATGTTAATGCATTAATGCTCGAGAAATAATTATGTTTTGTCCTTTTGTTGTTTTGCTTCAGTGTTCTGGTCCATCCATGGAGCCCACTATTGTCAACCATGATATTGTCTTCTCGGAAAGGATGAGTCGTCAGCTTTGCAAAATACAAAAGTGGGTTCCAGTCAGTAGATGCAGTAGGCAAAAGAACGACACAGCAGCAATGTTGAATGTTGAATGACTTCCTTTTTAGGCCTTTTTTCCCCCAATTGAGCCTTTTTTTTGCCTTTTTTTCACATGAAAAGATGGCAGCAGTTTCCTACATATACCATAGATAAAACAAGGCATTTGGCATTTTCTGTGAATTATTGCACCCTGAGGTTTTACAGATTAAGTGATGTGTTCATGTTTTTCTTGCAGGGGTGATATCGTTATCGCGAAGAGTCCGTCTGACCCAAATATGAACATTTGTAAACGGGTAATTGGACTGGAGGGTGACAAAGTCTGCACAAGTTCCCCATCAGACCTGTTCAAATCCCACACATATGTGAGTATGTTTACATACATACAAGCCCATATTGGTTGAAGTTGTCATCTTTTCTAACTTCTTTTCTTGTACATCCTTACCTGCTTTACCAGGAAAAGCTACTGGCAGCAATTTTAGAGTCTCTTTGGAAGAGAAAAGGTTAAAAAGATAAAGTAAAAGAGAGAACGAGTGAAGAATGTGTTTACACCAAAATACTTCATAGTTTGTTTCACCCTTAAATGAAAAACAGAATCTCTATGCATAATGCAAAACTGTCTCTCAGTTTGTCTTTGGTTTTCTTTGTGTGTGTACCACAGTCTATAGGCTATCATAGTTGTTTACATTTTCGTCCGCACACATCCATTTTGTGTCATTGGTCAAAATATCAGCTTTTGACAACACCTATATTTCCTCAGAACAGTGATAAAACCAGAGAGTGAGCAGGGGTTCTGCTGCTGAAACCACTGTCATTGCTTTTCTATTACTACTCTCCCCAACGCCCACAGCTCAGGCCTGCAATCTCTCTGAAGCCTGTTAGAGTTAGTGCCAGCCGAATGGACAGACTGATGGGTGGGCGGAGGTGTGTGTGTGTGTGTGTGTGTGTGTGTGTGTGTGTGTGTGTGTGTGCGCGCGCGCATACGTCCGCAAAACAAAGGTTGCATTGCATGTTGCATGTTTTGAATTTATTGTGGTTTTCATAGACTATGGGCAGCCTGAATGAGTTCAGCGAAACATAGCATAAGGCCAAGTCTGTAAGTGTCATTCAACAAATGAAATAGGAAATAAAAAGGTTTCCTCTTCTTCTAGCTTCACCCCCACATACAGAGGACTGAACTTTGTAATAGGTGACATCATTCCGTTTTGATTCGTGATCTCAGTATGTAGTGACAGATGTTTCAGTTTGAGTCTTTTCTAAATTTGCCACTAGGTAGACAGTGACTGTATTTTTGGCTTGTGCATCAAGTTCAGGATAAAGCCTAATGACTTCCAGTAATTTTGGGTGCTCCTTTACTTTCGTTCATTTCTATCTTGCAGCTACCTAAACCAATCAATAGATGACAATATCTTGGTGCAACTTAGTGTTTCAGGCCACTTTGTAAATGTTCAAAGCATTCATTCAAAATTGAGGTTTAAAAAAATAGCTTTCATTCAGTAAACGAATGTGATGAATCAAACAGTTTGGTTTTGTTAAGAATGGTTGCAATTAACAACTCTTTTTTTATCATCAGTTAATCTGTTTGGGGTTTTTGTTGTTTGGGTTTTGTTTTGAGTCACTGATTAATCATTTAGACTTTTACATGTCAAACACAAAGTCAGAAATGCACATCTGTTTTTTTTAGTCAGTAATATAAAACAAAGAAAACAGGAAATCCTTACATTTTAAAAGCTGAAAAACCTTGGATATTTGAAATGATTTTCCTGATAAAACTATCGGCACTATTAGACGATTGTCAAAATTGTTGCAGATTAATTTAAAAAAATAATTGATTCGAAAATAAATCTGTTTAGCAACACAGTGCTCATGTATTGTATGTCACCAATGTCAAGTCAGCTGCTGGACTACTACTCATTTTTGAAAATGTAAAACTGCTAAATCTGAAAATGTTTTGATTCCGTCAAATGTGGCATTGTATTTGATGTCTCAATATTTCAAATGGTTACAATCCTACATGTTAATTCTGTTCATGTTATTTGATCAAATTATTGTCTTTTGTGCAGTAAAATAATGCAGACTGGATGTGATATTTGGAACTTTAACACTAGTATAAAACATCTACCTGGATTTTCTTTGGTACGCGGTGGAAAACAGGAGTTGGGCTCATTATGCAGCAGGAATAGAGAGACAGAAAAGAACAAAATACTGAGAGCATTTATGATTTTTTTTTGGTTTTCTGAGTGGGACAGTTCCCTCCTTTGAGACTGCATTTACAAGTATAAACTGGTGAGCTTGTGTGTTGGTTTTTGTTGTGTAGATCTTGAAAAATACAGGAAATCTTGCATGTGCATTTGTAATACTTTGCTGCTTTAAACCGTTACAATTGTCAGCTTCACCAACAAAGCAGGAGAGAAGCCAGAAATAACCACCGCGCTTGTATCCCCAAACTGATTGGCACTAAGCGTTTTTTCATATCATGCAGCCTAATATTATTTCCCATGTTAATTTTAACTCCCACGAGCGACTTCATGTGTCAGCATCGGAGGTAACTGAGAAAATACCCGCTGTTAACGTAAATGTTTGAGCTCCCTCAGGGAGTTTTATCCCCTGAGGATGTATGTATTTGTGTGTGACTGTTAGGATGGTGTTAGGCATTATGGGTAGACCTGTAAAGCTGAATTTTGGAAGCCGGTGTTAGACCCTGTCATCACCTCCTTTTATGTTCTGACAGGCAGGCACGTCCTCTCCACCCTCAGAGATCCAACAGCAGACTAATTGCCCTGTCACCTTTTAGGAATCATTTCTGTGTCTGAGCTATTGTGTCAAAACAATGACACTTGATCCCTAATATTATAGCAAAGAGAGGCAGAGAGAGGGTGACAGAGGGAGAGATAAAATGTCCTCATATGTTCTGTTCTTTGCCGTAAAGATAGACAGAGTAATATGCTGAAAGATGAACTCTGTAAGCCTGTATGTATTTAAGCTGAACATAATTCACCACCTCAATCATGTAAACGTAATGAGCACTGTAATGGTGTGGCTGTTAAACAACACACCTCCATGGCGAGGAGAGCTCCAGTTTCAGTGCTGCTCGACACATCTCTGACAGGTACACAATGCCTCACGTCGACCCAGCCTGCAACCGCAAACGGGTGCAATCTCTGCCGTCCATCATGCCAGAGCTGCCGACAGGCTCCACATCTAAACACTACACCTCTGTGTTGGCTACCTGGTTCTTTGGAAGTCTTTGCAGTTGGAAACATCTGTTGATGACAGTTTTATCTGTTTCACTGTCAAAATCACATGTTGATAGTGTTTATGTGCTATAACACATTGGATCTTTCAACACCTACAGAAAGGCTTCTCAAACACAACCTTTATGTGCATGCAAAACCTCAAGTGATGCTCATGGCTTTGTGGCTATTTACAGGTGCTGAAAACAGCAGTTGTCTTTAAAAAAGCAGAGTCAAGAATGGTGCTTTATCTGATTGCGCTGCTGCTTTGCATCAACCTAGTTTTAATTCAGGGCTTTGCCTCTGACTTACTTTTTTTTTTTCTCTTGTTCGCACACCTGCAACTTGCAAGGTGATATGCATAAGCTTTTATCCTTGTGCTGGCCAAAGTACAGGAGGTCAAGTTTCAGATCTCTTCACTTTCTCACTTTTCTGAAACACTCCTTAAAGCACTTTCGTCTGTATTCGGGCTTTGGTTTCTTAACGAGGTGTGTTAAAGGGGGTCAAAGTGCACACTTTAGCTCTTGTCAATAAGATTGATTGACCTTTTGTTACCAGAGGTAGGACAAAGTCATTATTTTGCAAGTTACAAATAAATCTCAAGTTCTTGCACTCCCAAGTCCTAAACTTTGAGTTTTGAGTTTTAAACAAGTCGTATTGTGCTTTGCCAAATGTAAGGCCATTTTAAAAACAGAGTGATAGTAAATTTGCAGAAATCATGAATGTGTTTTGAAATTTGTTTTCCTTTGTTAAAACCAAGCGGTATTCCCTAGGGCTGAAAAATGAAGCCAACACGGAGGTGCCAAAACCGTGGCTCTTTGTCAGTCCTCACAGACCCCTGTGTTAAAATACCCAACTTAACAACAGAAATAAACATGTTTGCAGCCTGGTACAATAAACAATTTTAGTCCCTATAACTGATATCAACATTGATAACAACTATACAAGAGGTGATTTTTTCTATAACTCACCTGTTTACATCACATTGTTAGGCTTTACAGTCAGATCCACCCCTCGCACCACCACAGCACCAGCCTCCTGCCCAAACATGACCACTTGATGGCCATAGCCAGAATGCAGAAATCAAGGCTTCAAAACTGGAGTCCACAAACTAATGGGTGATGTCATGGTATCTCTGGCCACTTTTTTTTTTTTTTTATAGTGTATGGTTAAAACAAGTTTGCTTAAAAGTTACTTTGCTACTAAGCTAAAGTTCGTTAAGCATTAGCTCGCTAACTTTGTTAATATTAGCCTGGTCTTTGAGCACCCTGAAATGTCGAACAAAGTTGGAAGCTATTGCGTTCCTGTCAGTAATTTCAACCCTCGTGCTCTGGATACTGCAATTCATTTTTATTGATCACTGTTAAATAAATAAATTAATGATACATTTTATACAAAAACTAATAAGTTTTCTGCAACTGGTGCTCAAAAACAGCAGCAGTTGAGGTCTTCATGACTCTCCTGCAGCTTAAACGAATGATTTGTGATGGATTCAGACAAAGTTTATCTGGGGAATTGGGTATGAATAGCATTAAAGTTGGTTCAAGAAATGACGGGAAATGAACTGACTTGTGGCACACTTTTTAAATAACATACATTTTAATCTTTGGGCTTGGGGGAAGGTATCAGGTATCGTCAAGTGAAAAGGCTCAAGTCCGAGTGAAGTCACAAGTCATTGGTGTTAAAATACAAGTGGGGTTGCAAGTGTTTTTTTGATTTTGTCAAGTCAAGTCTAAAGTTAGCAAATTTGTGGCTTGAGTCTGACTTGAGTCCAAGTCATGTGACTCAAGTCCTCACCCTTTTTGTATTACTCAGGCAGGATCCTATGAAAAGCTTGCTCCCTTGTATGAAATGAAGTTTGTGCAGGCAGTGGTTTCACCAAATTGTGGACAGACTTGAAATTTCACAATCAAACCTTTACGCCTGTAGGATGAGCCGACAAAGACGCTCCTTTGGAGAAACAGGGGGTTCTGGTTTGGCAGATGACAAACGGTGGTGTTTCTTTTTCCTGTGCTTGGGAGCCAGCATATGTTACCATGTTAATGAGGTGTAATGGTGGGAATCCAGCATGCTGACATATGGTTCTCAGATGACTCTTTTAATGATATTCATTTGTGTCGTCGTTATTCACTGAGTTGTTTACCTCGTGTTAGGTCAACATGTCACTGGCTCGTGATTATGTCACATCATCTGTCTCAATTATCGAATATGAAATGAAATGCAGCATCTTGTAGTAGGACTGAAGACTCCAATCGGAGAGCAGGGTGATGGGACCAAGGAATACAAGCAGGCGAAGACATGACGTCACCTCATCGTGGGCAATATTCTGCCTCTTTATTCATGTTATTCTCTTTCCTCCAGAAGACTTTTGCCGTTAAAAAGTTAGGCAACACAAAAATAGACTCATGGATTGTGATGCCCATTATGACAATATAATGTGTTGTTGATCCTGTCTGCACATATAGGGGGGACAGCGCACTTAATTAGGGCCTTGACAAGCCTACTCTCCTAAAGTGATGAGATTAATCATAATTGGTGTCACTGTGAATTAGACCCCGCTTGGATGACCGCCCCACTGGCAGGTCGGACCGCGGTGGAGACCCTTGGACACTGCTGCTAGCCGCAGCTTAGCCCTCTCTATCTCCCTCTTTCCCTCTCTCTCCCTCTGCCCAGCTATCTCAGGCCCCTCTCTTGCTTTGCCCTCCCTGGGTAAGAGGGGAGCAGATCTCAGCCAACAGCCTAATGACCCCGTTTGAAGTTCTTCTAAATCCCCCCCGACCCTGCCTGTTACCCATGACCCCTCTCCTAAGACGGTTCGGGGTTAAAGAGGGACAGCCAGGTTGACGTTAAGATAGGCTGAGGAGGGAGGGACGGCTGAGGGGACTCGTTGGGGGTAGGGGGTGGGGTCAAGGTAGATTCTTACTACATAATGAGTCAACTTACTTTTCCATGTTAAAGTTAAGTAGGGCTGTAATTTAAGAGCTCTCTATTTGATTCCTTTGTTGTTTGGCTAAATGGTCTACATGTTAATCATTTTTTGCCCTCTTTTCATGTGTGTGGTGATGTTTTTAGGTTCCAAAAGGTCATGTATGGCTAGAAGGAGATAACCTTAGGAATTCCACTGACTCAAGGAACTATGGCCCAATTCCCTATGCCCTCATCCGAGGGCGTGTTTGCTTAAAGGTAATAAGGGAGGTACACTGTATACTGTCATGTATTTAAAAGAAAAATGTTCTTCTGGAAAATCAGAAAAATAGTTTTCCTAAATCTCTGGGTTCTAAAGCTCCTTTCAAACAGCATATAAACCCACTACCCACTAACATTTGTGTTGTGTAATGGGAAAGGTTAGTATCTGCGTTCACACCAGCATCAAATGACTCTGTAGTAGTCATGGGTATTTATTGCTTCCCATTGGCTTCAATGAATGTACAACACCCAGGTGAATGCACTTATTTTAGCCCTTTTACTTCCTAGGTGCAATGACGGGTCCCCACAAATTACCAACCACCACTGCCCAAGCAGCGCTCGATCCAAATTAGTCTGCACCAAGTTTGAAAGACAGACTGAATTAGTAGAAGATATATATAAGAAGAAACCACCACAACATTTTTCACTGGCCCCTATGCTGCTTTCTAATATTTATTTACCTGTTTTCAGGCAAATCTAAAAACCAAAAACTATCACACAGAAAGGCACGCACATCTCCTACAGAGATGTGTACACAACTCTGGTGTACTGGCAATAGGAAAGGAGCCTATTGCCTATTTTTAGTGAGTTTTCCTGTGTTTAAAAACTCTGCATACGTGACAATTTAGGTGGAAAAGGGGTATATGTCATCATGTATTTTTTTTTAAAAATCAAGAAAATAGTTTTGATTGAACTATATGGATTCTAACAGTGCTAGGTCCTGAGCTCCTTTTTTTCTCCATTTCAATAATCATTTTTAAGCACAATTCAGAGACATGAGTCAGTTGGAAGTTCAAAGCAAGTGTGTCTGATTGACCAAAGCCTGGACAACATATTGTCTAGCTTTCCATTCTGCTATGTTGTCATGTCACTGTATGTCATAGCAGGCACGACCCTGGAAACAGGTCAGCCAACCTTCTGTCCATCTGATTGGACAGCGGCACTCCACTGGAGGCCCTATTACGACAGCTGATGAAATAACAAGATGTAGTCAAACACATCATTAAAAGCCACATTAGGAAATGTGTCCGAGAAGTGAGATAAAGTGTTGCACATAATGGTTGGAAGTCCTTTATTTTGCTATTTTGTCAGATTTTTCACCCATTGTTTCTCTGTACCCTTTGTCCTATACAGCTCTGGCCGCTGCATAGTTTTGGGACCCTCAGTGAAAGCCCAACCAGACGGATCATTAAAACTCAGAGTGACTCAGATTGAGTTATTCTCTTAGTTTGTACTGTGTGGTACTTTTTCCCTGAATCATTTTTGAATAAAACTGATATTTATTTAAAATATTTTAGTACATGGTTATTCTTTTATTAGGCGAGTATTTTTAAAGGGGGAAAAAACATGCAATTATACATCTCTAGATTAATTGTACTGTTTTATATCTGACAAGCCTTGTCATCTGGGCCTCTCAGTGTGCTGGCTGTGGCTGTGCATCACTATAGGAACAGCATTGCGTGAGCAGCGAGTAAATCTGAGTCTCTGTGGAACTGCTAATGGCAGAGAGTGGGCAGTGGCAAAAACTAGATGCACAAGGATTATGTTGATCGTGCTCATTCAGTAATAACACTCACAAATAATTAAGTTTTAAATCAAAACAGTCAAGTCAAAATCATATTGAATAAAATAATACAAATATGGGAATGGACACTTTTTTTAACTGTGTAATTTAATATTTAGATGCATCTAAACCACACATTTGCAAGACAATTGTACACGTGCTTTAGAGACAGGAAAGACATGTTTCATCCCCTTAAAACAGATATTATTAATTTCATGTTTACCCTTTCTTAGTATTATGGTAAAACAAAAGCTCTCTTATTGTTTAATATTTCATTCGGCTGCCAAGGCAATTGAAAAAATGTTAACATTTCCCATTTAACCATACAATATTAATAAGCACTTAGTAAGGGCCTCACTCACCACTGAAAACATTGTGTGTCTGTGTGTGTGTGGAACCAAAGCAGTCTCACACCCTGTATGTTACATGCACGTAAGACACAGCATTATTGCCAGCTTTCTGTAGTAACCAAACATCGTGGAAACGTTGTATCTGGGTAAACAGAGAAAAGGTAAACACAGCTACTGACTTCTTGGTCACATATACATTTAACCAGGTTTCTAACAAGATTTTTCTAGCAGTACACAGGCAAGAAAAACTGCCTTAGAGCAAAGCGAAGTGACTTACTGAAAGCAAAATTTCTACAGAAATCTGATCAGAGGGGGAAACTATGCTGCTTGTGATATCATGTTTTCATCAGCCTGCTGACTCTCACAAAAAGCCCTGCACTGCTGCCCACTCCTAAGGCCTGCTCATCCTGTTCAGACCTTCCTGGACGAAGGGACATAACAGCACATTCACATACTGAGCTGTGGAAGCTCAGCTGGTCATTCTCCGAGGCAGAGAGGGACTCTTCTCCTTAGAGCTCCCCAGGGGAAGTGAGTTGCAGGCAGCCGTGGGTCCCTGTCCAGCTGCTTCCTCTGTCTGGAGGGGGCCAGAGGGTCAGAGACAAGGCTCCCTGTGACACTGAATTATCTGCCTGAGTGTGATTGTGCCTGCTGGGAGGGACGCTCAAGATTGTGTGAGCGTCTGTGTGTGTGCATATGAAAAAAATATTTATGCAGGGATTTGCTTCAAGCACATCTTTGTTTCTCAAGGTTTAATATTCATCTGCTGCGTGTCAACACGGTGCCAGTGTTCAGCTGAAATGCTGACACAAGTAATCTTAGCATGCCCCTTTAAAGATACTGCCCCATAGAGGGAGCTCTGGCTGTTTTACTAATGTAACTCAAGCCCTGGTGGATGAAGGGCTGCTTCTGATTTAAGTAATGTTAACAAGGTTAAAGCTGATGATTGTGAATTCACACCACCTCAAGTGTAGTACAAGTATCTTGTTTTCTTCTCAAATAGAGAGAAAGGCCAGTGTCATGCCTAACCACACTCTCTTCAAATAGTACCTAAATTTAAGCTGTGCATTACTTGAAGTATACAGATACATCCTGTATGTTGCTTTTGCTGTCGTACTTTGAGTTGTGTCAGGAGAGCAGAGTTTCAAAGAGATGACCAGGCAGAGGTGTATATCATTATCATGCTGAGTGGGCACAAAGCTGGGAGTGAGGCAGGAAGAGATAGAGATCGGAAGCAACAGACAGCTGTGCTGAGCTATGCAGCACCACAGAGTCAGGCTGTGGGCTGTCAGCAGGGCTGAGGTGTGTCTGCTTCCTCTCGAACAGAACACGGGGGCAGAACACAAGTGTATCGTCTACTGTTGCTACTGTTTGTTAGCTGCTTATCTCAAATTTCATACTTAATATCTGATTTTACATGGGCATGAAGACTAATTATATAGTTAATGTTATTTGATATCAGCAATAACAATGGAAGAAAAAACTTTCACTGAATTTTCTGTTCTTTTGAGTCAAATATTTTGGATTTTTCCATATGTAATGTAAATATAGGGGAAAGTTAAAAGCTAAATATAATATAGCCAGTTTTGGGAAGGTTAAAATGTAATAGGTTACAGTTTATTAATATCACTGTTAAAAATGTAATAAGTAATGATGTTATTTTAATTACTTATCTTTCTTTTCTAACAGAAGTTTAAAACTGGGCAATATGAAGCTGAACATTTTCTGGAAAATAGGCCAAAATAAGGCATTCCTGCTGGTGAAAAGATGCAAAACAACAGCATGAATGTCTATATTCTACATCTAAACTGTTTAAATCACCAACATTTGGTAGTTGTAATCTAATTAAATTTCATTTCTCGGTAACTGTAACTAATTACAATTACATTTATTTTATAATTTAATGTCATGTAATTACTTGTGTATAGCATCCTATTACATTGTCCGACACATGATGGAAAGTAAAAAAAAAGGAGAAAGAAATCAAAATTGATACAGCAAAACCAGAGATGTCTTGTTTTTTATATTTCATGCACTCTTCTTCCTGAATCCAAAAACTGCCAAACTGGTGATTACATCACCCACAATGCAACTGAACAACTGACAGTAGATGTACATATGCGTGTGTTGTTCTGTTAGCGGCTAATGTAGCTTTGAGCGTCCAGCAAACACTTTTTTTTGCGTTTTTCAAACTATTAATTTACAGACCTTCCCAAAGTCAATTCAAGTGACATCACTCAAGGCAATTTATCAGACCCCTCATGTTTAAAATTGGTGGAGATATTCTTTAGGTTTATTGTTTATGTAATGGCTATTGTGTTGAAAGTTAAACCAAATCCAAATAGTCATAATCAGTGGCATGGAGCAGTTTCATGCCACAGTTTTTCCAGAATTGGCACGTCTTCGCTTTCATGCCATTTTGCATTTGGCTTTAACTCCAGATGTAGTTAAATAGCCTTTATAACTCGGGGTGTAACAATATATCAGTGTTAATTTCTACATTAATTCAATGATCAACAATCCAATGATATCAATGTCAATTTAGCCCATCATCAGATATAAGATCTGTCTTTATTTTGAAATTTCCATGCCATTTCGGTGTCATCCAAGGGCAATTTCTAAATACTCAAACACAAGCAGCCTAGCAGTATGCAGATAAAGGTGAGCAGCCAAGAAAAAGACAACAAGGATATTTACAGATATCATCTCATATCAGTCACAGGCCACTGAATTGAATCCAATCCAGTTCGTATTGTGACATACTTTCTGATATCCACATATATTATATAGGCCTAGTTGTCAAAAGAATCAATATAATTTTGTATCATAATAACACTTGATTTCCTCACTACTCTGTGACTTGGTGTCCATATCCTCTGCAAACCAGCTTACAAATTCGTCTGTTTTGGTGCGTCTCTGGCACTGTCAGTGTGTCTTTGAGCCTTTTAAAACAAGGGTTTCACTAAACTACTCTAATCATCCTATTGCACAAATTGACAACATTAACACAGCAAATTACCCTGATAAAGTGCTCATTATGTTTAGTTAATGAACAGTGGCTGTAGGTTTATTGTCTTGGCCTTGTTTTCATATGTTTAAGAGCCACCGCAATGAGTCAAAAATTAAAAGAAGTAAAGTTACCAGATTTTTATGTTAAACAATTATTAGATCTTTTCTGGGTAATTTGGGTATTCAGAGAAGATTTGAGCAGTTTTCATATCAGGTTGGCCATTAATTTCATACCATGCAGCATATCGTACCGTGTATTTAATTTACTATTATTATTATTATTATTATTATTAAACTCAGCACAGTGTCCTTATTCTTGCCCTTGCTACTTTATTTCCTAAATGTTAATGTGTCTATGTTGCACAAATAAAGGAGTTAAGCAAGAGGAAGATGAGAAATAACTGGAGGGGCAGAAGGGACAAGAGGGAACTGGAGTGGAGGATAGTTGAATATGGGGCAGAGACGGGAGGACAGGCAGTACCTGTTTGCTTGATTCCTTAGTTCATTTCAGGTTAATTGAATCCTTTAAAAGCTCAGAGACATGTGAAAGAGGAGAGCGAGAGGTATGGGTAAAGAGAGTAAGAGAACCGCCCGTCACTGGTAATGGCCTCGTTTGTTTGTTTTCATATCCATGGTAGAGAACGTGACCCAAAAGTAAACTTGGGTCAGACGCTGCAGCATTACTCTGACAGCCAAATGTCTCTTTTAGTGCTGTCTGCTAACAAAAATATCTCTGTCCTAAAGACGCACGACCAGCAGGAGGTCACTAATGAAAACTTACATAGCCTTTATCACACTAAACTTTTGCTTGTCAGTAACAAAGTCAAAGCCATATCAATCACACTGCTGCGTGAATTCAACCATGCCTCGGTTCTCCTCCTCCTCTCTTTGCATACTTCTGTTCTGTTGATGAATCCTGTTTTCCTCCTACCCTCTCCCATCCACTTGTGTTGCTGTTAGCTGATAAGGGAATTGCTTCTTTCATTGATGGACCCTTTCATTCTCTCCTTTTAATCAAGCCTGTTAGTACTTCTTAATTAAGACATCACAGCCACGTTTGATCACACTTGCTTTTCTATGTTTGTGTGTGTGTGTGTGTATATGTGTGCGTGTAAGAGGGAGAGCATGAAAAAGAGTGGGGATACTCCACCAGTCCCTATTCTGTGTGTGAAGATGACTGAACAGCTTCAAGTGGGGCAGATACACCTCCTCCAACTCTGTTCTGCCAGCCCTTGAGGCTTGTGGTGTGTACATCTCCCAAGCCAACAGGCGTCAACCTCCAGAGATCCATACTAGACAGATGGTATTGGAGGCTGGGTAGGACGGCTATCGAGCTCCCTACTGTCAGTTTGTTGTGATGATCACACACACCAGGCTGTCAATACTCACAGTCCACTAATCAAAGAGCGGAGGGGAAAAAAAACAAGACAAAGACTATTTAGAAGGCAAAACTTTACTTTTGCTGGATTTCATTAAATAAGTGAGACTTCTAAACAATGAAAGTTACATTTGTATATGTTTGCTTGTATTAACCCTTTGAAACCTGGATCCACAGCAGTTTTCATGTGCGGGTTTCAGAAGCCTTTCCCAAGTATTGAACTCTTTGAGACCTGAGCAAATTGGTTTGACATGAGAAAAAGGCAATGAACAACAATAAATTAGTAGATTTAGACAAAACTAAGTGTCCATTAAAGTGCATTCATAATTATAATGATTATTTAATTAAACTTATGTCACAGAATTATTATTTTCTTTTGTACCTTCCATAAGTGGTATTTATATATATTTGAGTTGAATTTTAATAATGAATTAATTTAATCAATATTTGAGTTGCATCAAATCACGCTTTGTGTGTCTTTTGTTAATTAATGCCTATATGGTGTGTAAGATGAATTATGTAAGTGGTTCTGGGAGGACCTGTGTACCGGAACTTGCAAATTCCCTTGTTTACGTTGTTCCCCTCCCTTTTCCTTGAGAGCTGAACTCCTTACCTGCAAGGTAAAGGAGGCTGAGTAGTGAAATCGCTGCTGAAGATGAAATGTGATGATAAAACATGCATTGTGAAGACGCTCGACACCGTTCTGTTCTCTTCTTTAAGTTAATGCGGCTAATGAGGTATGGAGGTTTTGTTTTATTTTGTTTTCTATTTGTTTTTGTCATTTTCTAATGAGAAAGCGAGATTTCTTATGAATTTTCTGTGAGACGTTTGTACTGATCATTTTATCTTTTGATTTTGTGTGTGTTTTTCGGTCTAACGGCATGATTGACAACACTTGTGACTGCATGTTTGTTTATTAATAAAGGCTATATGGGTGAAACGCTGTGTGTTAGTGGTTGAACACCTTGTTTATTAATTTGTTAACTTTCTTTGTGCTAATTTTCAGGTAATTTTCTTGGCTTTTTGAAAAAAAACAGAAAAAAATAAGACTTGTTTATGCTGATTTTCAGACACTAATTTGGTGCAAACTTAGGGCAGTTTCTTTTTATGTTGCTCATTGCCTTCTTACCTTTTTTTAAAAAACAAACAAACAAACAAACAAATCAAGCCAGTATACTTAGGTTTCAATATGTTAACATAGTCTATAAATGATGGAGGGTTACGCAGGTACATTTGGCTGCCTTTGGCCTCAGTGTCCCCCCCCCCAGCCCCCTAAAGGCAGTCAACACTATTCTTCCCGTTAATGGTGTGAGTGGGTGGGAATATTTGTAAGTACGAGGTGGGGGGGCCTCTGCTGTACTACAGTACACTCACTGAGGGTCCTAATGGAAAGCTATGGGACCTCTATCCTCAGGCAAGGAGTGATGCATAGAGGGGAGGGCGGGGAGGGGAGATGACAGAGGCCTCAGTCTGACAGGCCTGACCTATATCCCTCTTTGCTTAATAGAGAGAGGGAGAGAGTAATTGGTGGACACACATTTGCAGTTAGAGGCGCTCTCTTTCTGGATTCTGTTGTCATTATATGGAGCAGGAGGTGAAGGGTGTGGAGTTTCCCTCGTCGCTTCAGTGTCTTGTTTGTCACCCTCAGAAAAGACCCAACTTAATAAGACAAGACACATAAATAATGTCTGTGTCATTAGAATGAGCACGCGTCTGATGGCTGCATTACTAAAACGAACTAAACTGTGTGTCTGTTTTTATCTCTGATGGTCAGTCAATTAGTCAGTTGGTGTGTGTGCATGCATGTGAGTCAGAGAGATTAAGGTACAGTTTGTGTGTGTGTGTATGTGTGTGCGTGTGTGTGTGTTTGTGCGGTCCCCCTGGCATGTCCTGGATCCTGTAGCGGGATACGCAGCCCTTTCTGCCTGGTTTACTGATGGGGGCTGTTCGGCTTCCAGACAATTTAGCAAAGGAAACTCTGCACAACAAACATAAACAGACACACACTGATCCAGGCAATAACAGAGAGAGCACACACAAAGAGACACACAAACACAGGCAGTGACACACGTGTAGATATGCAAACAAAAGACATAGTAATTATCATACATGATAATGGATGAGTACGCACCACATGGATGATTCAGATGACACTTTGCCATCCACTCGAGTCCAGTCTCTTATTCCTATACAATCACTTGCTCTCTCTCTCTCTCTCTCTCTCTCTCTCTCTCTGCTCCCCCATTTTCTAACTATGAACTGAAGATTCTCTGGATTCGAGCTTCCCTTTCTCTCAGCAAGCAGCCCATTTGCCCCTAAGGTAGAGGAGGGCAGGGGCAAAGAAAGGGAGGAGAGAAAGAAAGGGAAAAAAGAGAGGTCAGGATGGAAAACAACTTAGATCCTTAGAGCGGGACATGGGCCCGAGTGGTGATGGAGAGCTGGCATGGGGAAGCAGAGCATTGCGTGCGTGTGTGTTTGTGTTCCTCTTCGGTCACTGTAGTTCAAAAGCTGAACCGCGTCCAAGCCTTGGTAATGATGCAGCCGGCCACAACAGACTACAATAACCAACAGTCTATGGCTGGCCAATTACTGTCCGCCGCAATTATATTTCCAATTCAGAGGTAACAGGGGAAAGTGGCCCAACTCAACTAATCATTTCGAGCAATTACTTTTAAAACTAATTAGAATGTCAGGTTCGGCTGTGCGTGCCTGAGCTTGGGGGAGGTTTTTGTTTGTGTTTTTGTTGCTGTTTTCACTTTGTCAAATGGGTGGACTTGAAAGGAGAGAGCAAGAGGAGGGGGCAATATCAGCAACAGTGCAAGCCAAACATCAACCACAGCCATGGATTGAGAGACTTGGTCATTACGGGAGTTATTTGGTGAGTTCGGAGGAATCCATTGTGTAAGAGAGAATGCTGTGTTCATCCTGTTGATGCCAGGCACTTTGCTAGACTGGTAAAAGGAGTTCTTGGTGATGTCAGCTGAAATACTGTGAGAGCCCACAGAACTGTGGAGCCTCTGAACTGAAGAGAGAGAAAGAGAGAGGGATGTGAGGGAGACACTTTGTCATAAAACATCATCAATCTGTATTGGCTCCAGTTGTAATGAATTAAAGACAGGCTGAATGAAAAGTTGTACTGCAAAGGTCACGTACCAGTAGGTTTGAGAAGATTGCAGTATGTGCTACACTTGCATATTGAATCATGCACTTTGGCAATGATTAAATAGCATTGTTTACAGGGGCCTGCTAGCTCACCGGGCAGAGCGTACACCATTAAGGCTGAGTTTTTTGAGTGTGGCCTGGGCCCTTTGCTTTCATCCCCTCTGTTTCACCTGCCTTTCCTGTTACTATTTAAATAAAGCAGAAAATGCATTAAAAACAATGTTGCTTTATGACTTTTTTAAGATTAATTTTTGGCTTTAGGACAGCATTAGTGTGAAAGGTAGGGACAGGAGAGAGAGGGGATGACATGCAGCACAAGGCCGCAGGATGGAATCAGATTTGCAACTGCTGTGGCAAGGACATGGCCTTGGCACATGGGCCGCCTGCTTTACCAGGTGAGCTGGACGCCCCTCATGGTATTAAGTTATTATGTATTATGATGACATCATCAAATTGCATTGTGTGCTGCAAACATTTGTGGTCAAAATTAAGTCAGTGTTGTTGTAAAGACCACCATAACTGAGATCAAGCCTTGACCAAACATATACAGTGTATGAGACAAGACCAAGACCAGAGCAACCCCACCCTGCACGACACACTTATAATAAAATGTAGAGCATGCAAACCATAGGCGGTCCTCAAATTGATCTGAGAGATTCACAAATCCATAAAAACACCCACAGAAATAATTGATAACTTTTCACAGACAACTGTTGTCCTGTATGCGTTTCTTTCATTGACTCAGAAGTGTTGTGTTTCATGCAACAATAGTGTTCACAATGGTTCTTTACAGTTACAATGGGAATGGATGAGCTATGTCATGTCATAAATGGAGAGAACAGATTTAACAGACACGCTGTACGACAGACTCAAACTGTTTAAAGGAACATTTCCAAAAGCTGCTGCTTAAAAATATGACAGCACACCAGAGTGTGGGTGCATGTTGAATGTGTGTGTGTGTGTGTGTGTGTGTGTGTGTGTGTGTGTGTATGCCAATGTTTCCAATCGGAAAATCTGCAAGATGGGCTGTGTTATATATTTTATGAGTCTTGGGGTTTCTTTTTATACCATACCACTCTCAGACACGCAAATACCTGCTATACATACAGCTGGTTAAGACACTCACACGCACACACAGTGACTTGTAAATGTAAAAAGCTTGCTTTAAAAAGAAGTGCTTGGTATACCTCAATAAGACTGATTCATCCAATAATGCACAGCAGGGTTACGGCAACTCACGCAGGTCTAGCAGACACGTGTAGTTATTCAATGTAGACAATCCCAACACTAAATGTTGTTTTGCTTTATGCAATTAATTTGATCAAATAACTTGATTATTAACTTAATGAATGCCCAATTTATGTGTGTGTGTGTGTGTGTGTGTGTGTGTGTGTGTATGTGTGTGTGTAATTTAAATAGCAGCTACAATGTAAATACTAAAAGTTCCCTCAGGTCTGTGGACAGACACTGCTCACATTTATTTTCCCATTTCTGTGGATGATAATATTGTATTATATTTTATCTTTCTAATATTCTTTCTTATGTCATAAAATACTGTATATATTATTCTTGTCTCTTGCCTTGCATTGATGTTTTCATGTCCATCATGACAAATACACTTTAAAACTTACAGTCTTTTTTAAATCCTAGAAATTTGCATTATTCAGTGTTTGCCTCAGGCCATGAGTGTCCAAATATACACACATATACACGTGCTGTACACAAACAAACAAAAACACACATACTTGCCTCTGGTAGTTGTCATAACAGACAGCCCCTGATGGAATGATGTCTCATTAATAGACGGCTCGCAGCAAAAGAATGGCGTTACCTCTCCCACTTTTCCCACGCCGTGGTGACAGTTCTGCTTTTATCAACAAGCAATTTTCTTTCCTCCCCAGTCCATCATGTAGGCAAATCCCCACTGTAAGTAGACCAAGTTAGCAAGTTTCTGTAACAATAATGTGATATTTGTCATATTGTTAAACAATGTATCGTAGGGTGCACTTTAAAGGAACAGCATGCAAGTTTTAGGGGTATTTAGTGATTTCTAGTGGTCAGTATTGCAGATTTCAACCAGCTGAAATTTCTCCCAGTTAGAATTTCTTCAGGGGTCATTGTTCAGGAGGTTTTTATTGGCAGATAAATATGTACAAAGGTTTCTTCCTCTCCAAAAACAGACCCAGTAATTATACCAGTAAAAACACTGAATAAAGCAGTTTCATGTTGAATTTTTTTCCCAACCCTTTCATTGCGAAGTGGCAGCTAACTATGGTGGCAGGTGCAAAAATGCCAATGGGCCTATGTAAAGTCAGTGTTTGGGTTATCTGTTACTGTAGAAACATGGGGGTGCATCATGGCGATCTCCATAAATGAGGACCAGTGCCTCATTAACATATTAACAGTTCATTATCAGGTAATGAAAAGTCAATAATTCTTATTTTCATGTGATTAAACAACAAAGAAAACATGCTTCCATCAAGGGAATTTAATCGATCAAACTTTTCTGTAAAGATGAAAAAATGTTTTTTCTATTAGATCACTGTCACACCCTATACTATACCAGACGTTTCAGTGAATTCAGTATTAAATTGAGCACAATGATGCTGTTTAGCCAGAATACTCTCAGTAGGAGGCTGTGTACTTGTGTGAAATAGTGTTTCCAAAAAATATTTTTTAGTTTTGAAATAAAAATTAGCAAAATTGTTCCAGCCTTTTTCCTTCTAAACAAACCAGGCATTTCAAAGAAACAAATGATCTGACAGTTCACGTGGCACCTTTCAATCTGATGCCATGTACGATAAATTAAAGCATTTACCTTAAGTACATGCCCATGTTTTATAACTACTTTAAAGGCATTTTGTTGCATTAAAAGTTTACTTTCATGTAGACAAACAAGACTTACAGTGGCTTCTTGACTATGTGAGTGTGAGTATATGAGTTATGTAGTTTCACACTTTTCTCCCTCAAGACAGCATAAAACACAAAACATAAACAAAGTAAAACACTTGATAACATTAAAAGTCATGGCACAATGGTATACAATATGTCTGTATAAGGAGAAAAGAACCCCTGCAACAATAAGGAAAGGGATAAGATGTGCTTTTTTATTGTGGAATAAATGGAGCTTTGAACCTGTTGAATGAACTTTTTTTTAGATATGGGCTTTATGGCTAAAAAATACATTCAGCATTTCATTTTGGAAACATTATTATAAGTGGTTTCTCCTATAAATGTGGCAGTCTTCAGGTAGGCTCTTTTAAAACATCAGTCAGCCGGTGAGTTTCCTGTTAATTCCTTGTTCTTCTTTCTTCCATGCAGCTAATTTTGTTTTTGTTTTTTAGAGTTGATGGATGGATGGTTTAGACTCAAAGTCACAAATTAAACAAATTGTGAGGGGAACGCACTTTATTCTCATAACAATTTGTTTCATGCCATTGCACAGTCATGTAATTATCATTGTGGTAATTACTAATTAGGTAAAAGGGATCCACAATTGTTGATTGTTATTTGTTATCTAATGCACTAAGGGACGAGAGAAGAAATAGTTGGACAGAATGTTATGATGTTTGTTTCCAACTTCTGCGTGGCTCTGGTCTTTGCTGATATGCAATTAGCTGACCCATTAAAATGCCTTATTATGTACAGCTACACATCTGTAATTGATGTTTGCCGTCATCTGTGCCCCGACCGATCCTTGTCGGAGCATCATGCTCATTATGTTCACTGCAAGGATCTCCAGGCTGGAGATTTGAACCAGAGTTTTCTGGAGTGTGCACAGTGTGAAGGAGAGGAGTTGAGATGGAAGAAAGAGAGACACATAGAGAGGAGGGGCAGTAGAAACCAAAAGTGGAAAAAGAGGAGAGGTACTTTGATTGACAGTTGTCTGGCCTGGTGCCTGCTGAGGTTGTTCCCCCCGTCGACTGCTATTATCAGCAGAAGGACTTCCCCATCGCTTTGGCAGGGACTGTGTCACCCCTCTCCCCTGGAGGATGCTATCCCATTTGGGAGGAGATGAATAGGGGTCCCCTCACCCCGTATGAGGTCTCTGTGGACAGAATCTTTACAGAGGGAGCACAGTGGAGTAAACAGGCTTTATGTCAATACCAGCATCTCCGACATCATAGCAACCACTGGCCCTCTGATGGTTGGGTTTCAGGCTGGTCTGTTTGGAAATTTTGTCTGTAATGTGGCTGTAGAAAAAGAGCTGATCTAAATTACTGTCTGTCACTTTTTATTTAAAAAATTTGATCTAATTTAAATATGACAAGTGTGAAAGAGTGTAAGGCATTACACAAAAATCCTAATGGGGTGGGATACTTATCCGTAGTCAGTGTATTACCTGTAGTAAATGTCAGTTGGCATGCTGCCAGTTAGAAAAAGTGACAGGAGTGCACATGGAAGTTAAGCAATTTATTGGTGTGGACATGGGCATCATTAAAACGAACTTCAGCCAGCACAAAAAGTCCCACCTAAAAATATCTGTAACAGTTTAGGTGTACACCATATTGTGAGTAATTTCAATGCTTTACCTTTCCATCAGACAGCACATTCTGACGAGGAAGCCCTTAGTGACTTCAGTTCTCCTTCTACTCTTGTCAAAGCCACCAGACCCCGTTGATAAAAACAGTCATTTTGGCTTGCTGAACATGGAAGCTGCTGGTCTACTGCTATCTCCATCAGATAGTTTGTGTTACTGTGTGACTTTTGTAAATCTGAACAAGCAATTTAAAACATCAAAGTCACACGATAACATAAGACCAACAGCTCCTGTATTCAGTGATTTGTTAAATGACTGTTTTTCTCAATGAAATCTGGCTTTCAAAATAGCAAAAAAACCCTTCAGTTCCCCATTTAAAATCATGTCATCGTCATGCACAGTATGATAAAGCTGTGAAAATATTCCAAAGAGAGCATACACTTAAATGTGTCCTCATCCAACTTGTCACATGTTGCTGCTTTGTCAGTGGACTTCCAAGTGGACATATTATTATGCTGCACGTGGTTCTGACTTGACGCTGTCTTGCAGTGTTCCATGCATACGCAAAAAGTGCTTTTTGGCATGATGCATTTACGCCAAAACAGAGCATCTCTATTTTATGAGTTCGGAATGAGAACAAGCTGGATATAGATTATAGATATTTATTTATAGATAGATATTGGTTGGTTGGACTTTTTTAAGGTGACTTAAATTCATTTTGTTGCTGACCCCCCTCCACAGCAGTACATTGCTTAGATTCTGCAGCGGTACTCCTGCCTGCTTCTCCAAACAGGGGAAATGAACAACTCCACTTCAAAAAATTTGAACTATACCTTTAATACCCTATTTGGAATAATATATTACATATATGTAAAATAAACTTAAATTAGTGTTTATAATTTATTTACCTGTGGATTTGCAACAACACTATTGTCAGCAGTTCAGAAACAGAAATTACAGCAGTTGTCTGTCACCATATGGTTAAGCTAAGCTTTAAATGTATGACATCCTGAAATCAATCTTGGTGTTAAAGTGCGTTGAAGGGCTGTGAGACTACGTAGCAGAGCATCTCTGTGTTCATTTATGTACTGAATGAGTCATTACGGTATGAATTCAATATCTTGGTCAGCATTAGTCATTCAGTTATGGTAATTAAAAAACTCTTTGAGTGATTTTGACATGCAACTGCTGGAACAGCTTGTCATGACATTTGTCCCCACTTTAGCATTTAAAGCTGCGTGTCTTAGAGTATGTGAGGTGCGCTGTTAATTTCTAAAGGAATGCAGACAGCTCACAGACAACACACAGACAGCTGCACTGTCGGGTGATTGGCAGGTTCAATGTACTGTGTGTAATACAAGTAAATCCTTCACTTAGGCAGGTGTGTGTGCATGTGTGTATGTGTATGTGTGTGATAGAGAGAAAACACAAGAGACGCTGAGAGAAAGAAAGTGTGTGTGCAGGTGTCATGGACAGGTTTATTAAATTTTGTTCTTTTGACAACATCCCTGCAGCGGTGGGTGTGGAGAGCCTCTTGACTCACTCTTAAATTTACATGTGTTTTTCTTTCTTACTCTTGGATCAGCGGTGAACAGGCCACCGGGAGGGAAAGTCTCAGTAAGACCACATGTGAGCACAGATGCCCGCAGTTTTGAAGTCCATGTCTAATATTATCTCACATATAATTTTCTTCCATTGAAGAGCCATCTGGGTAAATGGTTAAGCTTTTATCTGCAGCATTGTGGCCAAATGTGGCTAGTGAGTGTGATAAATACTGAGGATAGTATCCCTGGTGAGAAACTATAGAGATGTATTGTACACTTTATGTATACCAGGACACCTGAACCCACTTGCCTCCAATGTCATCCCAACTTTCAGCCTGCAGCGACCGATAGCTGACCATATTTGGATCATGCTGCAACATTTCTTCCCACACACACATGCACACACAAGCACACTTCACTTCTTCACTCTCAATTTAACCTTGGTGTGTGATGGGGCCCATGGTTAGGCTCCTTGCGGGTGTTAATGGCCAATGGAGCAGATATCGTAATGAGTGATCAATCTAGTTGCTTGCCGTCACAGCAACACATTAGCCATTCATACAGATTCAGTCCACTCGCCCAAGCAGAAGATCTGGATGCATATTTAATGTTTATCTTTTACAGATCTCGTTTAAACGGACCTGTTCATAGAGCAAAGTGTTTGAAAAGGTGGCAAAGTCCATGTGAAGCCAGTGGCGCCTGCTTGGCGGAATCAAACAAGTTTGCACTGGATCTCTAAGAAGTGATGCTCCTCTTTTTTAATGAGGAAGCAAAAAAACCCTCCTGTCTCTGTGAATGATAATGAAGTGATTATTACGATCTGTTGGAACTATCTTGCAATTAACACTAAAGCTTGCAAAAGGTGCATTACATCAATTAAATGGGACCTTAAAAAAAGTGTGGCAGGAGATGAAAGAGAGCTGATGCATATAATGTCAGGATTGAAACGCATGAGGAGAATCACAGCAACCCTGGGAGATCAGGAGAGTCGCTGAGAGTGTCTGCTTTTAAGTACCTCAATCATGCACCTGTCACTCCGTTTCCTCACGTAGACATCAGTGTTTACCAAAATGAGGGCTGACAGAAGACATCAGAGCTGGTTTGTGTGCAAACAGCTTGTGCGGACAGTCTCATGGAGCTAGCCACTTCTTGCACGCTGATGCATTTTTTAGGTTTCACAATCATGCAAGATCCCATTTAAAGCTATCTGAAGCAGGAGACACTTACACCTGTCAGGAAGTCAGTCTGTGTCACTTTGCTGAAACAGCATGGGCATTGCATTGTGTGCACACTTCCCCCACTATGCCTCACTGGCAGGCTAATTGTAATTATTATCTCAGGCCAGTGAAATACAGTATGAAGCACACGAGGTAACTCTGTATGTTAAAATAACCCTGAATACATTTGCAATGGAAACCCCCATTTCCGAAAGCTCAACAATTGCAGCATCATGCATCCCAAGTCACCCGAACAAAGTCTGAAAGCAGGTTTCAGGCAAGGCTGGTTCCAATTCAACTGTGATAAATGGGCAGATAAGACAATCAGTGCACACCATGACATAGCGCAGCGTTAGCTGTCAGACCAGCGCTCTGCTGGGGAGTCCAGGTGCACCCACGGCCCTGCAGCCAAGGAAGGAGGGAAGAGCAAGGGCACAAGGAGGTGTCTTGCAGTGTGTGTGTGTGTGTATAAATTCCCAAACTACAGTATAAAAGGTATCTCCACTGTCAACCATGAGCATGTTATTGAAGCCAAGAGTGACATGTATTTTGGGGATGATTAAAACCAGAGTGTATTACGGAAATCTAACTGATGCAGGATGCTCATATTCCAAAATCCAGGATGGAAAACAGGCCTGCATCCGTGTACCTCGGTGAAGTGGTGAGTTGGCCCAATACCTAAAAACCATTTGCCAATGAATGACAAATGTAAAACTGTGTGCTTGGCTGGCTGAAGAGTGTATGAATGGGAGCAGGCTGTTTGAAGTGCTTCTGGTGTATTGTTGTGGGAAATGTCTACATGTGTACATGATTCACTGTCTCCAAAGGGTGCCAAGGCACAGCAGGGGAGTGCCCACGTTGCATTTCTCTCATCTCCAGGATACAATAATGAGTCTAATTGTGTGTTGCTCTCTTGTACACACCACGCGGCTGTTATTGCCTCTCTTTCTAGCTCGCACTTAGCACCGGAAACAAACGTTGCTCTGCACGCAAAGCTCCCATCAACCTAAAACCAAAACACCTTGCTCCATATAACATAGGAGCATCGCACACACGCTGGAGCCTGAAATACTTCAATGTAGATGAGTTCATGGTTGTGACAATTCTGCTTTCATTGCCCTCAGCACTGTGATGACTTCACCTTTGTGTCATGTACAGTAACTACAGCATCCTCTTGAACAACTGAAAAGTATTTTTACATTGGACAGAGATTTTATAAAAAGGAATGACTTTTTTTTTTTACTCAGTGAGGTCATTTAAACAGCATGAAGTGGTAAAACATGTCTGTAACATTAGTAAAAAGATGCTTTTCTGCCAATGCACAATCCAGTGGACGTAAAGTTGTGAATTTTGTGTAAATATTGATTTTTCTGACAACAATTTTAGCTTTTATGCAGGATCAAATGCACTCAAAGTAGCCCTGTGTCAACTTCCAGGACATGGACTATTTTATGTACTGAATATTTTGTGCTGCATTGAAAGAGCAAGGTAGATGATTTAGCTCTTAGCAGCAGTCATATTGGACTGTGGATGAAGACTGTTGAGATTTGATGTGGAGTTTTGCAAGCTGAAGCACAGAGAGACCAGTTTAGAGGTTGATATGACAATACTGCCACCTAGAGGCATGGGGAGGACTGAGGCAGGAGCGCTGACTGAAACCTCTTTCAGTTCTTCTGCAGTTGATGACAAAGGCCAATGCTTAACCAAAGGCATGTGTAGCTGCCAGGTCACAGAATTATCAGTTTATTATCAGGATAAATTTGAGGTTGTGTTTGTGTGCATTTGTGTGCACCTGCATACGTTCACCTCTCTGTTGTGGTTATCAAAAGGAAAGGCATCTCTAGCTGCATTATGGTTACATCAGGTAGGTCATCACTGAACGTCATCTCCATTGATCCCATCTGGCCCGCAGAAGTAACCACGCTGACCTGCTCTCATTTGAGATGCGGGACATGACTATAAAAGAAAAGGAGAGGCAGAGGAAGAGAGAGAGCTCACCTGTGAACCAGAAAAACCTTGTTCAGGTGGGACCTGTTTTGACCTGTTGCCACGGGGACCCTAATGTAAGAGGTGAAGGGGGGGAGTGGCCATCTGGTGTGTGTTTGTCAGTGCGTTTTTGTTTATGTAGCTATCAAAAGGCGTTAATAGGCCAATGGATTTTTTCAAGCAGCTGTTACCATGAATGTGAAATTCTGATAAACAAATTGAAACTTTTTTGCCTACAATGTGGAGATTTGCCACTGCACATGACAACTCCCTTAGTATGCGGACAGGCAAGGGCATAGGTTTCATTTCGACATTGGCAGGGACACATATAAAAGGGGTTTGGGAGTCCTATACCACAAAATATAGAGCACCAAACACTTGATTTCCTGCATTCTAGTGTTTTTTTATACACAAATTTGTGCATTTTCAGCATCATTTCATGCTACTTTCATGTTTTTATTGAGGGGGATAAATCCACATGTTCCAGATATTGAGGGGGGCGTGTCCCCTTTGTCCCCCCTAAATCTATGCATCTGGGGCTAGATAGGGCTTTTGACTTGATCTTTTCAGAATGAGTTTAACTGTTTAAAAGCAGAATACTATACATCATCCTCTTATTCTGTGTCTGTAGACAGATTCTGAAGAACTGAAGCCAATAAGATCTTTCCGTAGAGCTAAAGGCTGTGAAGTGTTTCAGTGGGCAGAGTGTAAGTAAGGGAGCACAGACAGACAAAAAAGCTGATGAGTTCGCTTCTTTGACCACGTTTTATTTTATGCAACCCTGCTTGACACAGTTTGTAACTGCAAACATGATGTAGCTATGTATTCTATATCATTTTCACATAGGTGATATCCTGACCACAGATGTGCGGAGCCACAGTATGGACACTTAACATATTTGTATTTGTGTATGCATAACCTTTGACCTATTGTTTTTCTAGAGCTAGTTTTATCACCAGAATACTTTTCTATCGTTATAATTGACTTGCCATAGCATGATAAGAAATTTGGAAAATCCTCTGACAGTGACAATAATGTGATCCTCTCTTTCTTACAGTCAAAGGTCGACTGCTTCTACGACTGTAACAATAACAGTCACAACAAAATCACACACACTAATCGGAACAATAACATACACCGACTCAGACAGGGAATGACCTTTGTTGTTTATATGGAAGAGCTGGTTGCCTGACGATCCACACTCACGCAAGCAAACATGTAAGAATGCACAAACATATACAGACACACACTTACCTCTTGAGAGTATCTGAAAAAAATCTAATTGGGATTTAAATTGGTTAGAGGCCTGGGGGCCTTGTCTGGCTGCATGGTTTGTCTGTCTCTTGTTTCTATCTCTCTAAGGTCATTTAGAAAGTGCTTGTTTAGGGATGAGTGATTAGCAGAGATGTCCACGGGCCTCCTGCTAATCTGAGACTTCCTGGAAAGGCAGGGTAGACCTGCTACAGTGGCATGGCTGAACAGCAGAGTCTCCGGGGGCATGGCATCCAATACATTGGGGATCCTGTGGTTGAATCAGTGTCATGGAGGCTTTTGTGTTTAAATTGCATGTGTTGTAATGCACACGTTACAAGTTTGTTTTCTTAAGTTGAGGTATTTCTGCAGTGTTTCATTCTCCACCCAGACCCTCTAATACCAAGAGACAACATGTTATCACATTTAAATGACGGCATTGGACTCACACACATTTATGCACACGCAGGCTCACACATGCACACAAATAGACAAGCATTCGATGTAACAAAGTCCTCTGTTGACCCTGACATCCAATTTAACAAACACCAGTTTAAAGTCCTGTTGACAAGAAGCAGGAAGCGAGAAGAGAAAGAGGATATGACATGAGGAGAAATCGGCTCCTTCTGTTCCTTGTCACTCCATATTATTGAAGACTTACCCAACATGCACCTGGGGGAATCAGTGTCTGTCCACCCGAGTCTCTCTGTCTCATGTTGCTCTGCCTCTCTCACCCACCCACCCACACACACACACACACACACACACACACAAACACGCGCACGCACACGAGCGTGCGCACACACACACACACACACACACACACACACACACACACACACACACACACATTGCCTCTCTTTTCTCTCTCCTTCTTTTCCTTCTTGTCTTAATCAAATGTGCTCCTACTGTACGCTCTGTTTTTTCATGTTTTTTTTGTCCAAGTGTTTGGGCTCCAATGGGTCCAGTGTGGGCATGTATGTCAGCCTGTGTATGTTTCTACATATGTGTACATGTGTGAGCAGATGTTTGCTTGGGGCACTCTCGCATGCCTGTCCCTGATAGCTCAATGGAAATGTGGGACAAACTTGAAATCACAAAGGAACTTTGCATTGAGATGTATTCGGCACACATAACTAATACAACCACGATCAGCTCACCTTGTCAAATCACGCTGTCCCCATTTTTGGCCTGACTATTCATTACATGACAATTTATTATAATTTGCATTATTTCTATGTGTTCAAGGAGGAGGAAAAATACATCTGTTAATAGTGCAAATCCCTTGATAATGTCCCTGCAGAATAGGCTTCTCCTCTCCATCTGATATTAATAGGTCTTAGAAACGCAGCTACAGTTATTACAGTTATTTATATATTTTACTTCACAAAGCCAGCATACCTCAGTGAGCACCAAATATATTTTGTCAAACTCTTTAATGGTAATTTAATGAACCGTGACCTTTGGATGACAATTAATGCCAGATGTATTTCCACAATGTTCATTTATTACTGGCTAATTTTACCTTGCCTGCGTTTTTTCTCCTCATCTGCAGATATTCATGCAAAGTCTAAATGAGCTATTCATCATTAGTTAACCTCACCAGGACAAAGACTTCCATGTCCACCTCCTGGAACAGTATTTGAAAATCCAGCTATCAATTCTTAATGAATGTGTTTATGAACGGCAGATATTTTAACCTCTCTTTTTTGAACATGAGTGATTTTGATAAAGACAATAAAGTCTAATGGATGTATTTATAACAGTGACAGACCTAGTACTTTTGGTGCCTTGATAAAAACAAGAGCTTATGAGAAATCAACACTAATAATGAACTTAGCTAACAAATAATAATTATAAATAACAAACAAACAAAAAAATACAGGATGTGCAAAACTGCAAATTCCATTTTCTTTAGTATCTTTTTTAAACGCACCTCCTCTTTAATTTTTTCTTTCTGCATCTCTTTCTCTGATGTTCTCCACACACTCCATACACTCTACTACATTATACTCATCGATGCTGTAGCATGTTCTGACTGTGATGTTCACTCACAGATGAACATTAAAATGCAGTGCCAGGAATAGAGGTGGTACCCCCGCTACAGACCGACCATAAAAATGAGATCTTTGGACATTTTTTCCTTTGTGTTTGATTTTTTTTCTACACCAAAAAACAAACATGTTATTATTTTGGGAGGATCCAGTCTTTGCCACCTCTGTAGCCTATAGGAAGATCCAACACTGGTCAAATAATTTATATCTAGACTTTGATATGTGTGTCACAGCAGCCCTGCTTTATGCCTCCTCTGTATTTTTACGCAGAGCCAAACAATGGCATGCTGGTATCGTGGAAGCAAATGAGGCACGGTGGGTTCAACGTTAAACACAACAGCGTCTGCCTCTAGTGTGACATATAACATCATCATTTACCATCTCTATTACATGGCAGAGGGTATGGAGCTCCCGGACCTTATTGTTTTCCCAATTTGCAGACATTTTACAGCCACTATTCTTCTGCTTTGAGTTAGCTGATAACTGCTATCAGCTGCTTTCTAAATCTTTCATTCTGGGTAGGATGCATAACATGCTGTCAAATTGTCACGCTCGTCCTGTTGTCCGCAGCTGTTCCTTTTGCATAGACACTGTTTTGGCACTTTTACTACCTTCCTTGCCGGCTCAGCAGCTCAACAACTCTGCCCCCCTGCACCGTGATCATACCTTTTATACAAAAAGGAGAGGCGGCAAAATGTCAGGATATTCCCTCCTTTAAAAGGCTGTGTAAAAGGGGTTAAGGATGAACAACATTGATAATGAACATATGTAGTGCTATTGATTATTACACTGAAATAACTGATCAAGAGCCAATCAAATCCTAGATTGTGTATTTCGGGCATCCTCATGAAGTGCTTTTAATATCTAAGCCTTATCATAAGTCTGGAACAGTTGTGTGTTTTTTTGGATCAAGTGAGACAGTCATCACAAGATCTCAGAAATATCTAGTTTCCTTTTTCTCCCCCCACCCCCTCTCACTATGTTTCCAGTCTATCATACATCCCCCCCTTACTGGGATCAGTGGGGCCATCACGCGCACACCTTTGATGTCTCCCAGAGTTAAGCTGGTTTTGAAGTCAGATTAGTGAATTGTAAACACCCTTTTAGACCTTCAGACTCTCTCCACAGAATGAGGGAGAGTGAGAGAGGGAGAGAAAGTGAAAGAGTTGTGGGATTAACCCGTACACTACAGCTCAAAGGTTAGCCGATCTGAAACCACGCTCCATATCGCCCTGTGCAAAAATCATAAAACTGAGGTGTTCAACTCGTTTATCATTTTCATTTTCTCCCCTGTCTCATCCTTTTTCATTTCATTTCATCTTATTTTGGGGAAGCTCCGCAGATAGCTGGATTGAAGCAGACAGTAGATATGTGTGGGAGCAAGAGTGCCCTCACACACACACATGCATACACACACATATTTACACACGTGTACGGAGAGAGGGCAGTGTTTTTCAGACGAGAAGCCCGTCTGTCTCTTTCACATTCCATTAGTTCCTGGAGCTACATCAGAGGGCAGAGAGAGCACACAGACATTCCTGCAAGACGCAGATGTCAGGATCAAAAGTCAGACTGACTCCTGTACGCAGCAGGGGAGAAAGACAGAGAGGAAGAAAAGAGAGGGAGAGAGCAAAGGAAGGGAAAGAATTTATGCTGGGGATGGTGAGAAAGCGCGGCTGCATCCTTTTTGAACATCCCGTGTGTCGAAACCCATAAAAGCATTATGCTCTCCTTCAACAAATTCTCCAATTTTCTGCAAACAAAGGCCTTATCTGGTGCCTTGTGTTTCCATCTACACCTGTAATGCTTTGTGTATTTACTGTTCTCAGGGCTATTGTTGCTATTGTTACTTACTGCTCTCTCGCTGCCAGGCTGATGGGAAACCATGCACCATGCTGCCTACATCTTGTGCCTTGTTTCAGTTATTAAAAGGCACGGGACCAGATGGTGTGTGTGCGTGTGTGTGAGCATGTGTGTGTGTGTGTGTGTGTGTGTGTGTGTGTGTGTCTCCAGGTCTACTCTTTGGCTCCAGGCTCCTCCAGAACTGGCACAAGCCCAACTGGGTCATCCATGCAAAGACTCTCTCTCCTCCTCACCAAGAGCGCATCTGTGTAGGCCTTTACATGGGGAGTGTGTGTGTGTGTGTGTGTGTAGTAAAGATACAATATGTGTTATAGAGGGACAGAAGGGGGTGCTGGGTAAAATGCGGCCGCTCCTCAACAAAACATAAATTCTGGTCTGCATATGTCCATCTCTCCTCCTGGGTCTCTCTGCCTCTCTCTTTTCTCTGTGTTTGTTTTCCATCTCATTTGTTTTTTTATCTCTTACTTCCTCTCATCTCTAGCCAGCAGAGCAGCCAGGTGAACACTCAGTCAAGTGATCAAGTGATGCTATTTTTTCCTGTTTTCACAAGAGAACTACAGGAAGTGGGAGATACAGAGAAGAAAATAAAAGAACGCTGAGGGATTAGAAAGGGAGGAGAAAAAAAGCAAGAGGGAGTCAAGGTGGGTAACAGCGAGCTGCAGACATATGTGCAGGGACACTGAAGGTAATGGTAGAGGATGGGAGGGTAAACACTTTCAGCATCGGGCTGAGAAAAAGATAGGAAGACAGAAGGAGTTAAGAAGAGCCATGGGCCTAGTAGAGCTGTCAAGACGGCCGGGGAGCTGCAGGACTACAGACTGTCAGGAAACATCGTGTCCCTCCAAGAACAACCAGAATTCGTCTCAACTCACAGCTTAGTTGTGATTTTACAGATCTGTCTTTAAGTAGCAAACCACTATTTTAATGTCTCCTCATTGATTCTCCTCAAATATTTACATGTCACTGTTACATTAAGCAGGCTTGAGATGAGACATCAGAGACATCTGGGATTCGGCTCAGAGCTTCGCCGCAGATCTTTTATCCATCATATTGTGTGTATTTCAGTTATGAAACAAAGATTGAAATTTGACAAGCAAGAGACTGCCTCTGAATGCTTCAAGCAGTGCTTTCACTTCTTGTAACCTCCAAAAAAAGTACTTTACTTGAGTATTTACATTTTATGCTACTTTATACTTCTACCTCTCAAATATTGTACTCTCTTCCACTACATTTATTTCAAAGCTAAAGTTACTTTGCAGATTATTATTACAAAATATAATCAACAAATACATTTTGATGCATTATGGCAGATTACGCTATTCCCAACAGCATTTAATGTATGCATCAATAATTCTAATCTATTAATGTAAACAGATTAATGTTTACATTGAAAATTAGTATTTTTACTTTTGGTTGTTTAAGTATATCATGTCTTATATTCCTATATCATGGTTTTGCAACATTTACTTAAAGGTCCAGTGTGTCGGATTTAGGATTTAGGATTGAGTAGAATCTAATATTCATAGCTGTGTTTTCATTAGTGCATAATGACCTGAAAATAAGAATCATGGTGTTTTTGTTATCTTTGAATAAGCTGTTTATGTCCACATACGGAGAGGGTTCTCTCCCGCAAAGTCCATCAGCTTTCTACTATAAGCCAACTGGCTCTGGATAGGGCCATTTGTGTTTTCACATTTTTGCATCAGCCACAAACAGCAACCTCCAAGGCTTAAAAATGAAACTAACACAGAAATGCCAAAAACTGTAGTTCATTGAGTAGCCACTTAAGGCTGACTCCAGAAACCAGTTGATCCCTGCCTGTTCTCATTCCAAAGTCATCAGATACTGCTGCTTTTGCACTGATTTCAGCATACGCCAAAAGCCACCTTTTGTGTCTGCATGGTATGCCAATGGCCAACATCAGGTTGAAACACTGCCGGTAACAACATAAAATAAGGAGCTCTGAAATCCCTTCAGTGCAGGCAGGAGGGGGGTTGGTGGTGGATGGATTAAACAAACCCCACACTTTCGTGCAGGAGTATGGTATTTGCTTCCTGTCTGAATGTGATGTTTTTTTCTACACCTTACCATGTTGCATAAACCTAACCATCAGCCTTTGTTGCCAAATCCTAACAATCCGTGCCAGCACGTGCTTTTGTTGATGTTCCCATGTTGGTTGCCATGTGCTGATGTTAACCAAACATAACCACATGCAGCATAATCTCACCATATGCATTTGTTGACATCACAGTAGTGGCATCGGGAAGCGTCAATAGCACACGCAGAAGGATACCTAGAGCATAATTACATATTATGCTCTAGGTATCCTTCTAGGCAAAAATCCACTGGAAAGTGGCAATATGTGATGACTTGGGATAAGAATGTATTGTCAATCCCCATAGACACCCATGTCAAAATGATGAACTTTACAGCAGAAGTAAACATGTTCACAGCCTGATTTCACCTTTCAAGTCAGCTGTACAGGGGTAAATTTTTTGACTAGCTCATCCATTTACAATTGTTTAAGATCAGGCAAAATTAAGGGCACGTAGCTTTGAGTGACAGACTGCCTGTCCAACCCGTCCTCATTCCGAACTTCAAATAGTGCTGCTCTATCAGTGTTTTGGGCATACGAGTGTGACACCAAAAGCCACCTTCCACGTCCACATGCAACCCCCACGGACGCATCATATGATAACGCAGTCAGACAGAACCAGTGGTGTTGTTCCCATACGCTGGCGGACAGCTGGATGGCCGTGCGTGTGTCCACATGCAATACACATGGGCAGTGTCACTTGACAACGTGGTTAGATGAAACCAGTTGTGTGTGCCTGAAGGACAGCATTGGGTAATAACGTTGCCAGTTATAACTTAATACAAGCAGCACGAGTGCGCTTGTAGGGTGGGCGGGGAGGTAGATAGGTCCAAGAAATAATTGACTTTCATGCAGTAGTTCAAAGTTCGCTCCCCGTGTGGTTTTGTGTGTGTGTTTTTCTACACGCTCGTGTCTGTGCCTCTTTTGCCTAAACCTAACCATCTGTGAGTTTGGTGCCTAATCCCAACCATCGTTACAGTCCGCACAGTTAGTCAAATTTGAATTGAATTTTATTCATAGAGCTCATTATCACAAAACATGGTTTGCCTCAGAGTGCTTTACAGTGTACAACATCCCTCTGCCCTTAGACCCTCACATCACCCAAGGAAAAACTCCCGAAAAAAGAACCCCTGTAACAGAGATAAAAAAAAGGACGAAACCTTAGGAAGAGCGGCATGGGATTATGAGGGATCCCTCTTCCAGGACGTACAGATGTGCAATAGATGTTGTAAATAACAAATGAAATACAACCGTGGCAAAAAGGAAAGAGAAAGAGAGAGGTAGGAGGGGGGAGAGAGGGGGAGAGAGGCACAGCAATATTGGAAACAGACGCATGTTATATAACAATAACAATAGGTGTAAAATTATCAAATGCACTCTATGATGATATAATGGGTGTTGATAAGAGTCTCATGCGTATATTGATAAGGAGGTGTCTAAAGGCATGATCACGGCATCGGCGCAACCAGGACCAGACCACGATCAGGGTGAGCAGGGGGTACAGTATCAAGGCAGCCACAGCATGAGCACAACCAAAGGCAGGGTCACAGCATCAGCACAGCTATCACCACGATCTGGCACAGCCAGGGTTGCAGCCGGGATCCGGGAAAACTAGGAAACAAGGGAGCAGGAATGCTCCGGAGAGGCAACGGGATTAGTGTAGTGCAGTTCAACAGACCCAGGCTCCGTAATCACGAGCCCCAGGTAGTGACAGTACCACATGGCTATCACAGATGCAAGGCTAAGCTAAACTACTGAGGCTAAGCTAAGCTAATAAACAGCTATCACAGATACAAGGCTAAGCAAAGCAGTAAGTGTAATGCAGTAAACAGACGCGCCTTTTTCAGGTGGCAGGAGTCAGAGTCCCCTGGCAGGTTAAACCTATGTCAGCCTAACTATGGGCTGGTCCAGGCAACCTGAGCCAGCCCTAATTATAAACTTTATCAAAGAGAAAGGTCTTAAGTTTAGCCTTAAAAGTTGAAACAGTGTCTGCCTCCCTGACCGAAACTGAAAGATGGTTCCATAGGAGTGGAGCGTGGTAGCTGATGGCTCTGGCTCCCATCCTACTTTTGGAAACTTTGGGAACCACAAGTAACCCTGCATTTTTAGAGGACAGTGATCTTGAGGGTTGGTAAGGAACTATGAGCTGCGACAGATAGGATGGAGCCTGACCATTTAGAGCTTTATAAATAAGGAGGAGGATTTTAAATTCAATCCTGGATTTTACAGGGAGCCAGTGCAAAGAAGCTAAAACAGGAGAAATATGGTCCCTTTTCTTGGCTCCCGTTAGAACATGTGCAGCAGCGTTCTGCACCAGTTGGAAAGACCTAAGAGATTTGTTGGGGCAACCGCATAATAGGGAGTTACAGTAATCCAGCCTAGAGGTGAAAAATGCATGTACAATTTTTTCAGCATCTGTTTGGGACAGGATATGTCTAATTTTTGCGATGTTACACAAGAAAGCAGTCTTTGAAGTTTGTTTTATATGGGAGGCAAAAGATAAATCTTGGTCAAATAAAACTCTGAGGTTCCTTACAGTTGTGCTAGAGGCCAGGGTAATGCCACCTAGAGAAATTACATCATTAGAAAGGGTGTTTCTGAGGTGTTTGGGGCCAAGAACAATAACTTCAGTTTTGTCTGAATTCAACATCAAGAAATTACGGGTCATCTAGGCTTTTACGTCCTGAAGACATGTTTGAAGTCTAGATAACTGATCAGTTATGAAACTCATCTGGTTTCATAGATAGATATTTTATGTAATTTGTGATATTTGTGTATTGTCAGCATAACAATGGAAATTGTGAAAATTGTGTTTTCTAATAATGTTGCCTAGAGGAAGCACATATAAGGTAAAAAGGATTGGTCCAAGCACAGAACCTTGTGGCACTCCAAAGCAGACCTTAGTATGCGCAGAGGATTGATCACTGATGTGAACAAATTGGGAACGATCTGATAAGTAAGATTTAAACCAGGTTAGTGCCGTTCCTTTAAGGCCTATTAACTGTTCCAGTCTTTCCTGTAAGATTTGATGTTCAATGGTGTCAAATGCGGCACTGAGATCTAATAGGAGATCAGATCTGTATCAGAAGCAATCAATAAGTCATTATTAATTTTTGCTAGTGCCGTCTCTGTACTGTGATAAACTCTGAAGCCTGACTGAAAGTCCTCGAATAAACTATTTTCTTGGAGAAAGATGATCTTATCTTGATGAGCAACCGGTCAATCGGTCTATAGTTAGCTATAATCTCAGGATCGAGAGTGGGCTTCTTTAGAAGAGGTTTAATGACAGCTACCTTAAAGGACTGCGGTACATAGCCTGTTAACAAAGACGCATTGATTATATCTAATAAAGAATTGTCTAATAAGGGCAAAGCTTCCTTAAGTAGCTTAGTTAGGATGGGGTCTAGAAGGCATGTTAATGGCTTAGATGCAGAAAACAAATCAAATCATCAGTTGTGCTGCAAGGATACCTAAATGTCATAGGTTGACGCAGAGGGTCCTGACAGAGCGGCACCATGTGACAAGTTCGGAGTGAGAATGTGTTGGTCTGTCAAAAGTGTCCACGGCTTCACAGTAAGATTCACCCAGCGCTCCTCCACAGCATCAGCCTCTCGCCCAAATATGTCTGTTTCTGGATCCAAAAAACTAAGAGAGTGAAGGTTGAAATACCAAACTTGAGGCTTCGAAATGAGAGTCCACAAACTAATGGGTGACATCATGGTAGCTACATCCATTATTTTTGCTATGGTTGACCACAGTAGTTCTTCTACACCCAATACACGCAACTGCAACCTCACTGCTGTATGCCACTAAACATTTTCATGTAAAAGGTCTAAGTACTTCTTTCACCACTGTAGAAAATTGTGCTGCCCTTTCTTCGTGCATGTTTCACCTCACCAGTTAATTACATAAAATGCAAATATCTAATGCCATATATAACAGATCCTCAGTTCTTGACTCCTGCCTGTTCTCCCACCTGTCTCACTGCTAATCTCTCCTGCCACCACCTGCCTCCCAGCCCGCAGAGACACAGAGCGCTGATTACATTAGTCCTCAGAGGGCTGACCAGATCAATACAAAGTCACTGTTCAATCCAATCCTCGCTAATGAGAGGGAGAAAAAGAGAGGCGAGAGAACTGGTAAACCTCGGTCCTGTATTTTTGCTTCAAAGTGGAATTGTATCATGGATCTGTCTTTTGTGGAGCACAGATACTGAGAGCTCCATCTTTTCCTTGATCAATACTGCATCATGATTTTGGCATTTACTGTGGTCCAACTGTGCCAGTGTCCTTCTTTACTTTCATCTGATGAAGGGACTGTCCTCTATTCTGCCTGTCTCCGACTATCCCATTGTCTATCACGGGCTCTCCTTTTTTGGCTCCCTCTTTCTCTCTCTCGCACATCGCTGTTTAATGATGGTAATTTTCTACCCAGGTCCGAGTGTGAGCTGATGTGGCGAGGCTCTTGGCCCCCCGCTGTTCCTGATGAGGCATGATGGGAAATTACCCAGAGCTCTCTGTTGTCAGATTGTAACTCACTGTTTGGTTGTAATAAGCAGGCAAACCCCTGCACGCGTGTTCACACACACACATGTATGCAGACACCTCTGATTGTGTGCATTAATTACACTGTGTGAGATCACCACGGTGACCACAGCTGTGTGGGCCACGCCTTGCTTTCCGGGTCACTTGGGTCATCAACTCCCTATAACAGCTACAGCACTGTCGCTGTCAGACAAAACAGCACATAATGAGAGTTCTCCTCGCTGTGCTAGCTGCTCTGATACCACTCAAACACTCTCCATCCATCCATCTATCACTTCCTCTCTCTCACTTCCCTCTCCAGCCTGTCGCTCCCCTCAGCATTTCCAGGTTGTCTGTGATGTGTATGAGTGTTTTTGGCCGCCTGTGGTTTATTGACTGACGTGGCTGAGGTACAGGACTCACTGGGGCACCACCGCTGGGTGAGTGGATGGTGGTGGAGAGGGTGAAGTGTGTGTGTGTGTGTGTGTGTGTGTGTGTGTGTGTGTGTGTGTGTGTGTGGGGTGTGGGGGGGCTGCCCCTGTCACTGTGGTGTGTCACCTCTGCAGCAGCGCTGTCACCAACAAATGGAGCTGTAGTGGAACCCTGTAAAGAGAGTCCTGCTGAGGTACTGTTTGAATCAGCTTGGGGCCAGTGGGGGACTGCAGGTTCTGTTTGATCAACATCAGCGGATGTTGGGAGGACGTCCACTGTCAGCTTAACGACAAATGACCATCTGCAGTCAACACAGACAGTGGGTATTTTGTTATAAGTGGCAGTATATTTAAGTGGTTTAGGAAAATAGCGTATAATAATCTTAGAATCAAAATTTTAAATGAAATGGTGCTGTATCCATCACTTGGTCAAAAATGAATTTTAAAAGATCAAAATCCATAAGGTCACTTGGAGTCAACTTGCTAATAGATCAGTGGATATGCTGTTTATTTTACCTTGCACCTTACTATTTTCTGTTTCTATATTTGTTATATATTGTATATCAGTGGTTCCCAACTGGTCCAACCACTGGGTCCAGATTTCTCTTTATTAATTAGTTCAAGGTCTGCACATAAGAGAGATGACCACATAGGCCTATTCAATTTTATCTGAAAAATGTAAATAAAACATGGGCTTAAAACACAGTTAAATAAAACATAGTTCTCTCTAAAAAAAAAAGAAAAAAAATTGATGATTTTTAAAGAAAACATGCCTTCCAAACTGCAGGCCTGCCAAAATAAAAACTGCCAAAATGACACCACCCATCACAGCCAGAAACTTTAAAAAACAGAAATTATTGTTGAATTTTCAAATTTCAGGCAGTCCTTGAAAACATCATGTGGGATTACAAATATCATGCGTTTCCCCAGAGTCACTCAGAGAGGCTCAAAGAAAAATATGTGTAGCTTTGGGAGGGTCAAAAACAAACAAAACAAAACCAAATCTTATCTTATCTTATCTTATCTGATGCTGAAAATTTCTTGGGCAACCCAGTGTTTAATATGTGTCCCCCAGATGTTGAAAAGAAATCAATGCCCTTGCAGGTTTTACATTAATTTCAATATAAGAATGGAAGCATAAGGAGCCTGACTGGTTAGGAAGATCCCCAGTAGAAATATGTTAAGATATATAAAACTACTCTTTGAATTTGAATTATATTTTGTTTTTCAACAAAAATAAGTAAATCCATAAAGGCACTTCTATTCATTCGCTCCCATCCAGCAATCAATTTCTAAATATATTTTTTTGTTTCAAATCTCCTACTTCAGTTTAAAGTTCATTCTCAGTGTACATATGCAGCAGTTTTCATCTCTTCAAATCACACATGCATTTTGGACTGTGGTTGGCTTCCAGAGTAGTTGGAATGTCGTAGATTGATTCTTATACATCTATGTCTTAATCTCAGATAAAAGGTGAGAACAGATATACTCTCCACCTTTAACAAATAATGTTAAAAGTAATCCATCCATCCATCCATCCATCCATCATTTATAGCCACTTTTACTATTCAGGGCCGGCGGGGTACACCCTGGACAGGTTGCCACACTATCACAAGGCTGACACATAAAGACATCCATTCATGCTATGTTAAAAGACTACAGTTGTCAAATGAAGGCACGAACAAGTAAGGACTCTTAAATCTAAATCGGAATGAACATATATCTTATGATCAAAAATATATGCTACTGATATGGTGATAAGAAGCGATTCAAAAGCATATAAGGAACATTTCAAGAAGGGACTGTTAAAGAACTCCAAATTATGACTGAATCTAAAACACAATATATTCAAAAAATATGTCCACAAATGATGATTAAGTGCTTTAGACAGGCACTGACTGTAAAACATATTACACACTTCAAGAAGTCCACTGATGAGGTTGATAGGGACAGATTTTCCTAATTATGGTAAAAGTGTGAATGATAAATGATGCAGACAAAGAGGATGTTTATTAATTAAAACCAATGTGTAGGTTGTTGCAAACACAGCTGGACTATTCTGAAGATTGTTTAAAATATTTTTTAAAAAGCGCATACTATACTATCATTGAATCATGATTAACAGATGATGTAATGATCTCTTTATGTTATCCATTTTCCTGTGATGCCTTTCTCTAAAGCACTGTGAATCTCCACATCACATCTTTGATATACTGTATGTGATATCTGTATCATATTGAGGGCATAGTAATTACATTTCTCCCTGCAGCGCTGGCTGCCATGCCCAGCACTTCCCTGCATCGCTGTGGAGATACCCTTCTGAGGGAAGCTTTAGCTAAAGGATAACGGTCAGCATTACCACTATCGTAGCGCCGCTGGCTGAATGTGGGCAAAATGGCAAGGCCCAACTAAACTGGTGTGACCGAGAACAGTCTCAGATAGGGCAAAATCAGGCCTGCTCTCACACACATACATGCACAGCAACACACACACCCAGGGGCCAGGAGCTGACAGTAAATAAAACCAGAGTCCCTCCTTAATTAGCTCTCTGCCTGAGGGTGGAAACACAGAGAGAAAGTGTGTCAGTCTCTCCCCATGTTGGACACTAAGCTGCCACCCCATCCCGCTGACCATGGAGGCCAAGGAGCATATCAGCACACTGATTTGTGTGCAAATGTAGCTAAATTCCCTTTATTTACTTCAGTATATGCAGATGCAGTCGTTTTTATCTCTTCATTGTTATTTTTTAATTGTCACTTAATGCACTATAAACAACTGCTGCCTTATGCAGAGAAAGCAGAAATAGTAAGATGTGCACTCTGAGGACATCTAATTAGATGTAGAAATAAAGTGAATTTAAATTTAGGCCAGAACATCATGAGGTATCTGAATGCACTGAGGTGAATATTATAAATGCTGATTAAATTTAACAATTACAAGGTAATGTCTGTCTCTACTTTTGTGCATCAATGATGTCTCAGCCTCTCTCTCTAACCGAAGTTCATTATGATTTAAAAATGAGAGCTCTTGTCCACGAATTACTGACCCTCATCCACATTTTTAATATGAGCTGTAAGCATGAAAATAATTATCTTTAGCAATATCTGTTTTCCTCATTTTGTGAAATTCCTAATGCTGGATATTTATTATCACTATACACTACATAGACAATAATGCTATGCTGGAAATTTAAAATCTATGTATGTGAATGCTTGGCGCAGTTGCGAGAGGAGGTCTGTTAAACTGGTTATGAGGAGCTCTGATAGCAGTGCACTACTGACCCCTGCTGGTGAGATGTTGCCCAGAAAAAGGAGTCCACTGAGCTATAATGTCAATACGAAATCTTTTTTCTTAGACTTAAGATGATCTTCTTTTTGCAAAACTTTATCTATACTTGTTTTCTAGCATTGATTAATGGTGTTGTATTCATGCACTGTACATGATATACACAAAAAACACAAATTAGGTTACTGCTCCATCATATGACCGAAAGCTTGAAATCTTAAAGCTTTTTGTAGGACTTAACATGGATGGACCATTTATTTCTTTTCTTTCTTTAAAAAAAAAGTATAACCCTTTTCAGGGAGATAATTGTTGTTATTTGATGATTGACACAGGGGCGTTAATAACATTTAAGGACATTGTTAGCCCAGACCTCTGTTGGGGGGAGCCAGGGGGTCCTCCCTTTTATTTTTTGATAAACAACTCTATTTTGATGTTTTTTTTACGCATTCTGGTATGTTATTTACATTCAAAGAAGATTTAAAAAATATAGATAATTAAATATTTACTTTTTTTTAAAATGATTTAGAAAATTGTCAGCGGGCCAACCAGCTGTAAGGTGGGTACACTACAGCACTAGAAACATCAAAACAAATCTCAGCACAAGTGGATGTGCAATATGTTTTCCTTGCCAGACAGGCTTATGCGTCACACCTGACTTAACTGTGGCAGGGGTCTGTAAGAGCAACGGATTTACACCTCGTTGCCCATCCGATGTCACTAAGCCATGGGTCAGAGGGAGGAGGAGACTGCTTGTAAGTAAGACCTCTGGGGGAGAGCAGGTTCAGGAGGTTAAGTCCATCTCAGAGTGGACAAAGGCTGAATCAGAAGGGACACAGAGGGGACTTGTTATGACTCAATTCATCATTCAACAAGCAAGAGTAGATCATCGTAAACCATGTTGTGTCTGTGGAGAAGTGAAGAGTTTGTACTCTGCAGCTAGATGATGATTGAGAGAGCGTCCCCTCTTCTGACCACAGTCTGCAGCTGAGTGTTGTCTGAAACACATTCTTGCAATACAAGGCCAGTAACTGTATGAGATCAGACAAGCACAGGACACACGTCATTAACAGTGCATGGCAGTGGCCCCGGAGCCATGACTGGCTATGAGTGGACTATCAGTCGTCACTGTAAGGAAAGGCCCAATTAAGAACATTAATTATGCTTCCTTGGCACTAACTCTATCACTCTCTTTTTAGCCTGAAGAGCATTTAAGTCCAAGGCCGTGGCTGCACGCTCCCTCTAATGCTCAAATCCAATCTAGTTGAGGAAGTTTGTCATGTTTGGCAGAACTGGACTTTCTGGGATGAGCTGGGATATCCAGATGGACAGGGTAGCAGAGAGAAACTCATCCACAGGGTAAGGATGTGAAGTCGCATAGAAAATGCGGTGTGATCTCAAAGACTGATTCTACAAGGTTCTTCTAATGCACTGTGAAAAACCTGTGAGGGAGGCAGATGCAACATGTTTCACATCAGCATGCCTCGCAGCTCTTTACTGACACAGAAAATGCTAAACTGATACAGCCTTGATGTCAATTAGAATTTCTAAATACAGTGTGAGGAAACTGTGGAGAACGCAGCATTTCTCTGTATATACTGACGTTAATTATAGGGAGTGAAAATGCTTTTACTGTTAACAGCCCCATGCTGCTTGAGGCAGGGTGCCTTAATATATAAAGGGTTTTATTTGTGAGGGGTCTTGCTTCCCTCAGACTTAGTTTCCCTGCCCCTCTGTTCACTTATTAGTAACTTAATCAGGCTTACTTATTGTCACTGATTAACTTGAGTGTCCACCACATTAGAAAAGCGTCATTCTTTGAACTGCGCAAAAACTTTGGTGATTTTAGGGGGGTGTATCTTAACAAGTAACTTATCTGCATTGGAATGAAGACATTTGACAGCTTCATAAATATACATCTTTGTAAGATGTAATTAGGGACAATTAGGGACATTACCATTCTAATGGCAATCTAATAGCAGGAGGCAGTGTAACTTTAGGATTAAAAAAGTTAATATGGGACAAAAATAGAATTAAAGTAAAGACGATCCCAAAAATGTTGTGTAGTCTCTTCATAGCATGTGAAATGTTTATTTGGAGACGAGATAATTGAGATGAAAGAGCTCAAATAAGCACGTCCCATAGAGGGCCAAGAGTCTGTGAGTTTTCACTACACTACGTTAGCTGATTTCACTCATCACTTCCTCCTCTCTGCTTTAAGTTATGCTAATCATCAGATCAGCTGGTGTGATGTTTAACATGGAAACCTCAGTACTCTCAGCCCTCCATAGTTGTTCATTCCTGTAATAGAGCACAGAGGAGAGCAAAATATGAAACGAGTTTTCGAGTGTTGGGGCTGAGAAACTGTAATGAACTGAACTGGCACAGTGCAGCGTACCTGCAATTATGGACTCATAGTTCTGAGATTCAAATAGTAAGCAAAGGTTTACAACTGTGAGAAGAAAAAGATTGTTTCTGTTCACTGTCCATATCTCATATGTCACCCATATTTTCAGTTGATTTTATATCCTGCTCAATCAACTTAAAATTCACTCAGTCTATGCATCACACCATCCAGTGCCAATCGGTTTCATGGCAGCCAGCTTACTGTTTTACCATCAAACAGATTTTGCCAAACCAAGATCGAGTTTTTCAAAGTCAAAAAAGTCTCAAATATAATTACATTAGTGCAGAAACTAACTTCAGCACCAGCAAATCCTCTGTAAAGACTGCAACAATGTTCAGTGGTAAATTTCCTTTCATTTATCTATTCAGTTTGTAATAAGTGTTAAAATGTGCAGATGTAATGCTTTTTTGCTTTGTATATAATCACAAACTGTTTTCCTAAGTGACAAATGACCAATAGATTTCACAAAACGTGACAATGTTTTATTTAGAATATTGAGTTGAGCTGAGTGACAAAATTAGCCTGAGCTGCCAATGATGTTAATTTGATGGAAAAGTCACACTACAGGTTTTTTTTAGAGATATACAGTAACTACAGTGTGTTTTTACAGATCAAAGATCTGAAGTTTTTGCAAAGAATACATGAGTGTTTTTAGTATTTACTACAAGTTAAATTAATTCATACACATCAGTAAACGCAGAGTCAGAAGTCTGCATCTGCGTTCAGCATCATGACTAAACTCCGTTGCTTGAAATCCACAAAAATTATGGAAGGCCTATTAATCTGAAACTTAAAACAGTGACACGATTTTTTATTTATTTTTATTTAACTTTTATTTAACCAGAAAAAAAAAACTCAGCAGCAAGATAAGTTACAGATAGACGAGACAGAATAAAGTAATAAACAACTCTAAAACAAATGATATAATACGTAAACAGAACAAAAAATGAAGTTACTGCAATGAAGAACTAAAAAATATGTTAATATATGCTATAAGTGAACCATAAAAACAAGAAAAATGAAAACACCAGCTAATATACACCCTTATATTGGAATGTAGAGAATGACATACAAAAGTCCTGCAAAAACACTTGTTGCAGGACTTTTGTATGCCATCTTCTACTTGCCAATGTTAGGGTATATTACCATCAGAAATTGTTCCACAAGTTTATTAATTAGTATAAACTCCTTAAGATGGACCATCTTGTTTTTAAGGGGGCCATACTATACACACAAACAGAAATAAATAACAAGAAACAAAACACTTTATAATAATGAAAAGACAAAACAAAATCAGCAGTTTAACAGACACAAGACAACTAAGATAATTAATCATCAGAGATAAGAGTAAATGAACACAACCCCTTCATGGCCAAGTAGAGGCCATGAAAATGACAAGACATCTGCACAGTTGTCAACACTGCACAGGCCTGCTGTCAGTTGGGGTCAAAGGGTATAGATCATCCCAGCCCAAGACCCAGGGGTGTCACTACAAAAGTATATGCACTGCAGGAGGTGCAGGAATGGCTCTGGATGAGGTGGTCCAATTTGGAAAATGTTGTCCCCTTGTCCATATCGCCTAATGTCTGGCCTGATACTGTGCATTCTTAGATTTCCCTGACTGAAAGCATAAAAGTTTTGTCTTGATCAAATCTTAATGTCCAATACTGTCCCGACCTGCAGCTCCAACAACTCACACAACTCAGTGATGATCCTGCTCTAACGTATTACCAGACCTCAGTTTTCATGGCCAACAGAACATTAGCATGCTTATTGCTCTCACCGATTATCCCCACTATGTACGGTACATTAGCTAACTGTACGATTGGCCAACCCCCTGCCTGCACAATCAACAGAGAGCGTGAATGAATGATCAACCATTAGCAGGTCGGGTGTGAACTGTGAAAATGGGCTCTCACACCAATGACTGCAGGAGGCCTTGATTTGCTTTAGCCTAGCCTAGCATCCTGCTAGCAAGGCCCTGCACTTGTTACACTGTGGCAGTGCATCAGCTACAATTAGCCTGCTCTGCCCAATGTAATTCAGTGGAATACAGACAAGTGTAGCGTACTGAAGCCCAGTCTAGTGGAGTGCTGTGTGCAAGATCATAGTAAGACTCCTTGCTAGCATATGCTTGTGTTTAATGCAGCGACCTGCTTCTGCATGGTGAGTTTACACATACCCTGCAGTGAAGGTAGTGTGTGTGTGTTTGTGTGTGTGTGTGTGTGTAATATCAGTAATCAGTGTACCTCAAACAGGCAGAGTATAACTAGGCCTGGTGTGGTGAGAGTGCTGTAGACCAGCTTTCTGTCAGCCTGTGTTGACTGTTTCAGTTGCAGTGGGAGTGTGTGTGTGTGTGTGTGTGTGGTCATGGATACTAAAATTGGAGTCTCCACCTTCGGATGCCACCAAGACGGCACAGGCCCAAAAGGTTAAGGTAACAGGGAGAGGTGTGTGTGTGTTGTTTGTTCCTCACAGTGTGTTATTTTTTAAAGGCGAGAAAAAGTTCCTCTGGTGGGGAAAAATGTGATTGTTCATGTGTGTTTTGTTCTTTAATTCACCTGTGACCTCTGTGTGAGTCTCAGTGTGCGTGTGAGTGTGTGTGTGGATCAAGCAGCGTTCGTCAGGTCTCTGTGGATGGGATGCTATTAGAGTTACCAGCATGAAGGTAGCAGCATGTCGAGGGTCAGAGGAAGACTGCAGATGGACAGAAACAAATCTGATAGAATGCAGCCAAGGGATCCTCCTCAGTTGCGGTTTGTCAAAATAAATGTAAAAATGACGCAAAGAAATACACAGCAATACTCTTAAGAAGACATTAAAAGTTACCTAGTTGCTCTTTGTTTTATTAGCTGAAGTCTCTTGTACTTTTTTGCCTCGAAGTGAAATAAAAAATGCTTATAAAAGTGAGGAAATAAGTGTCACTTGGGTTTTCAGACTTCTTCATTATTCTCTTTTGTTGGCTAAGAGAAATGTGCACAGCTTAATAATTCAAGTTGGAGATAAAGAAGACGGTATTTCAACAAGCTTGAGGCAGAGATGGCACATTAGTCACAACAGAGGAACCAAGATACTTCTGATCGTGGACAATTTTCCTCTTTATCGAGTCTGACAGTGTCGAGGCGCGCAAATGAGACAGGCGAGAGAGCGTGATACCGTGTTTCAACCTCATGCTTATTTGGTTTTTCCACTTTCACACCCCAGTCTAATTTCACAGTACAGAATCCTGGCTGCATGATGGCTCATTGTAGTCCCTCGAATCAGTGGACCAGAGTGGACCCGGGGCCACTGACTGAGCCCATGGCTCACCGATATCAGCTCAACACGCCGTCGCCTGCTTGTGCATGGTTAATTTGGTTGTTATTGTCGCTTACATGTGTCCCAGCGGAGCCAAGGCGCGTTGGTTTTCGCAGGCCAGGTTTTAGTTCCACTCACTAGTCTAAATGCACACATGAAGGCTGATGTGAGGTCCCTCTGGGCCACCCCCCTCTTCATGTGTGACAACCTGAAACTCTTATCCAACACTGACTACATTAGTGTGGTGATTTTCATTTGACTGATAGAGATGGCGAGGCCTGGCTAAGAAATTTTGTGGTCAGATGGTTTTATTTTGTGAGTCAAAATAATGCTTGTTGGCATAAATATAATGTAGAAAACACACGCACACACCGAACACAATGTATTTACATCTACAATGAACACTTTTTGACATATGCAAATACATTAACCACCTGCATGTAAATTAAGGTAATGAAGATTTTTAAGGTAATGAAGAGATTTAAATTTATTTATTTTAATATTTTTGTATTTATTTGTTAATATTCTGTTGTTCTTTACACAGTGCAATAAGAATATGTATGAGTAACCATACAAGACACACATAAAACCAAACGTTTTTTTAGGATATGACGACATTGGAAGCCAAGCCTGGCCTTGTGTTGGGGGGTCCCCCCTAGAAATTTTTTGTCATGAAGCTCTATTTTGATACTTTATTTTATTCACTCTGGCATCTTATTTACCCCTTTAAAATGAAAATCCATATTAATTATGACATGTGATGTGAAAAATATTAGTTTTTGTTAGTCAGCCCGTTCCGATTATGGTCGGCCAGATGACACCTGTTGCTCAAGCATAAAATTTGACCGGATGGTGTCAGTTAGCCAAGGGTACCGGTAATGATGTAATTACTTCCTGTAATAATGTTGAGCCAAACCATGATGTTTTTGTCTTAACCTATTCATACGCTTTTAATGCTTTAACCTTACTACATGCTTTTGTCGCCTATAACTAACCACATTCTTTTGTTGCACAAGAAAATTAACAAAAATATGAGGTGTTAAACCAGTGTTGTAGGTTTTATTCAAAAGACGCTGTATGCATATAACAAGCAGAAACTGTGCATTTCCTGTGAAAACGTAAGCGTATTTTGAAAAAACTCAATGCATTTATCAGCTGTAAACTGATACGACGCCCTGGAATGTCAACAACAGACTCAGGAAAATAAATGGCACATAATATGTAGAGGTGAACAGCGCTGACCAAGTGGCAATATATTGTATTACGAGTTTGGATGAAAATGTGTTGTGTAAGTAAGTAGAGTTTATTTGTGTAACACCTTTCACAGAAAAAAAAAAAATCATAAAGTGCTTTACATTAAAGACAGATACACAATCAAACATTATAAAAAAAAACCTGACAGCTTAATAATTTGTATTGGGTAGAAACAGAATACTTTACAATTGCAAACATACATTTAAAATAGTATGTAGTTATATTAACTTCGGTGGAATGTAACTAAGTAAATTTACCCTATTCAAGCACAAGTATGAACAGAATGACAGATGATTGGATTCAAAGTTTTTTTTAATCATTATTAGTCCTCATATTTTTTAAACATATATACAGCCTACAAATTTAGATCTGGGGCTGTGTATGAAACACTGGATGAGGCCCAGTCCTAAAGACGCTGCTGCATAAAACCTTACATTTCACAGTCGAGTGGCTCTTCTGTATCTGTTCCAGCGCTGATACTTAAACGATAACCTCTATGCTCTCTGCCACTGAACAGCCTAAGGACTATCAAATCTTTATCCCCCTCTGTCATATTCACATCATAGCGCTTATCCAGGCTCCTCTATCCATCAACAGAAACAAACATTTCATTATCGCTCTAAATCACTGGCAGATCACTAATTCATTGCTCACACACTGGAATCCAGACCATTTTTTTCTTTTAGTACCTAAGGTTCTTTATATAATAACATCTCACTTTCTGCACCCTCAGGTCCAAACTGCCTCATCTCTGGGATGTGGTCAGTGGCTGTGTGATATGGACATTGTGTGGCCCAATAATGAGTAAGCTTTAAAACAAATAATGGCTGAGCTTTACTATTAAACTCTCACACTAGGGATTTGTAGATTAGTGTCGCTTTTTGATCTCATATCCTCGACCCGCTGATGAGGCATCGTAGACGCCGTTACCCCAATCTTCATGCAGGCTTGATAATGAGCAACAGGATGGGTGCAACAAGGGACTGCAAGACAAATACTGGATGCATGTGCTGGAAACTGTAAACACTCTTAACTGGATTCACCTGATTTGTGCCGGTTTATGCCTCATTGTGCCAAGCTGCGTTAGCTTTTCAGCACCCAGGCTCATTATAAGACCTAATTCAATTGACCTGGAGATGTAAACACACATGTATGGGGATATAAGAGGGCCAATTAGGAGTGCTGCATCACAAAGCCTCAGTTATCCGTCGTACTGTGAGGGTAATCGCCACAGAGCCTTAAAAGTAATAGTGAGAAACTAAGGCAATAGCATATTTTGTAGTTCCTTTTTGGAGAGGGAGACAAAAAGAGAGAGAAAGAGAGGGGGGTCAGTACAGGCCCAGCTAGTGTCCCATGCTTACTTGGGTGTAATGACCCATCAATGGTGACATCTTGTTTCATCAACTTCTGCTTCCCTTCACTTGTCTGTCTGGGCCTGGTCTCTCCCTTTCTCCTGCCCTTCTCCCCTCCTGCCTCCTGAAATCCATCTCCTTCTCTCATGTTTCCCATGTCTGTGTAACTGCCTGAGAGCCTCCGCTAGATGTAAAGGATAACCCTGAAACACGAAGGACATCCAGATTCAGAGTGTGTGCTGTTTGTGCAATAACATACAGTTAGGGCTGGGTGTAATAGTTAAAATCAATATCAGAGATCAGTGTACTGTGAAATGTCACAACTGTATCTGCAAAATACCATTTAAACTAACTAATTAACTAACCAACTAAACTGATAATGAACTATTTCCAGTGTTTACATGAGACGAAACTCTTTGAAAATGTAGAACAAAAACTAAGAGGAACACCTCTTTTTTTACTTTAACAGTTTGCCTGGTGTCATTAATTTGGACAATAGAAGTTTTGTAACAAATGTCATCACAATATAATTTCATTTAAAGAAGATACAAAATCTTTAAGTTAAAGCTGGAACAGTTAGTTGATAAAGTCAATACTCTATCTGCAGAAGATGTATCAATTAATAAAGTATTTAAAGAAATCACCAACGATTTTGAGCAATCCAAAAAATCATTTAAGATTGAAAACAAAAAGCCAAAAGTAAAAACCAAATCTTTCCAAAGCTTCTCATCTGTGCGTGTTTGCTAGTTTCTTAGTCTTCTATCAAAGTAAATTAAATATTAATTGGGTTTTGGACTGTCAGCAATTTAAAGATGCCACCTTGGACTCTGGGAAAGTGCAATGGACTATTTATTAATCAATCAATATTTTCTAGTCAGATAAATGATTGTGAAAATAATTAGCATGTAAATACTCTCTATGCCTTTGTTTAATGACCAGTAAGTGTATTTTTAACACTTGATTAAATTTTGAGAGAGAGTGAGAAAAAAAAAAATACACGAAACTTGAGGATTGTATTTCAGAGACGTATAGTTACATCCCAGAGAGGGTAAACAGAGGTGAAAGTGGTGTGAACCAAAAACGCCATAACAGCATAAATTGCATTCTAATGTTCTCTGTCAGAGTTGTTTGCGTGTGTGTGTGTGTGTGTGTGTGTGTGAAGAGGCAGGGGGCTCAGCTGACGAGGCCTCTCACTGGGACACTGGCAGGCCTAACTTGCTGCAGGCCCAGCCCTCAGCTCTACCTCTGACAGGCTTCATACTTATTGCTCAATGACATTCGATGTTTTCCTTCAGTTTGCTGTAAGATTGATTTCCCAGATATGTTTGAAATATCTCCAGAGCCCTAGAGCAGGGTGACTGGCACAGTGGCACCGAGAGAAAGAGAGAGAGAAGAGAGGGGGTACAGAGGGGGAGATGGTATGTACAGGGGAAGGAGAAGGAGAGGTAAATATGAAAAGCAGGTGCAGACTTCAAACTCAACAGATGAGCTGTCTTATATTCAAGCATAGATTGAGTGATTCACTGATTGTTTTCATTACTCTAGATTTTTTTTTCTTTGGTTAATCATTTAATTGTTTAGCCAGAAAAAGCCCATCATAATCTCAGAGATCAAGTTTACGGAGCACTATAGAGTTTTCTAGAAACAAACAAACAAACACATACATCCACTTTAACAGAGTATATCCTTAATATCAAACAGATATTTGAATGCATTTATTCCTCATAAAACATTTGCAAGAGGCAATTTTTAAAATACTTGTATGTTTGCTTTTGTGTTTAGTAGTGAGCAGTCATCTTTACTGCCTTTTTTGGTGCCTTGCTGAACTCCTTTGCAAGTTACTGTGTTGTGTGTATAATACATGCAAAAACATTGTAAAACATAAGCTCTATACATTGTAAAATTACTTTTATGTCCTGTCACCAAAAGTGTAGATTTCTGTCCAACCCCCCCCCCCCCCCCCATTTTTCTTTTTTTGCTGACAGAGTTAAAGACATTGGCACCATACATTGATGCAGAAAAGGCCCAAATTAGTGCATAAAAATTCACCATGATGCAGAAAATAAAGTGTTTGATGCTTAAAATGTTCTTTTGATGGACACCCCCCAAACCTATCAATTTCATGTTTCCCCCCTCCACGTGCACCCTTGTCCACCTATTCTTGTTTTGTCCAACCAACAGTCCAAAGATTTTTAATTTACATTTATATAAAACACAGCAACAGAGCAAATTTTCACATTTGAGAAGCTTAAACAGGGAAAGTTTATAATTGTTACTTGAAGAAGTAACATGGCTTATACGACTAACCAGTTTTTAAAAAGGTTGATAGATTTTCTTTTGCTGAATAAATCAATTAACTGACTAAATGTTTCAGCTGTAACTGCGTTTCTGACTGCTGTAAAAGTTTCAGTGTAGTCAGAGTCATTCCGTCCTTCACTCCGAGGATAATGTGAAGACAGACAGTTCAAAATAAATTGGGACATATCAAAGCATGATCCAGAGGCGCCTGACAGTCCCTTTGGCGTGACTCCTGTTGTGGTGGCATCAAGTTCATCTCCCTCTCCTGAGTTGTTTGTTATGATTGGTTAGGGCCTCATGATGAAATTTTCCCCTTTGTGAAAATGCACCCTTGGTGCGTATTACATTATGTCACGCCTTGTCACTGAGCATTTGAGCACATTTACTGCTTTGTTTTCTTGGGTGCGTGGAGGGGAGGGGGGTGCACGTATCTACTGTTTTAAACTCTTTAATGCAATTTAACAATGCCACATATTCTTTTCACGTTTCATTGGGGTCCTTTACGTGTGAAATTGCAGAGGCTTGCCCAGCCTGAGCGACACGGCACGGCAGAGGCAGGGTCACAGCGAAGCGCCAGATGTGGGAGGGAGAGCGAAATTAATTGCTACACATTGTTCAGTGGGTGTGTATGCACCTTCAGTGAATTAACCGCTCTCAGGGTGTGACTGTTTGAATAACGGGAATTAGGTATGAGGCCTCTCACTCACAGCTGAAGCCAACTGCAGGCATTGCATCCAATTAGCTTATCTGGCCCCAAATTCGCATGCTTAACTTGTCACTTGTTAGCGCAAAAACAAGGAAAACACTTTGGTGAACAACTCGTCGCATATAGTTTTTGTTGTTGTCAGGTTTTCTGTGCAGCTCTCACGCATACACTACACTTCTATATACTCATATTTTCAAAATGATTTTCACATCTTTCAAGACAGGAAACCATTTAATTTAAAGGCAATTTCATATTACTGATAAGAATCATTAAGCTACTTAATTCAGATGACATATCCAGACAGACAGTTTTAATAATGATGACCTGAAAGCTATCCATTAGGTGAAAATGGCAAACCAATTAGAGGGACCATTAATGTGAATCTTAATGTTGTCTGTTCACTCTTGTATTGCTATCAGATTAGACCTCACAGTGTGGTTGAGTGCAGAGGTAAAGCACATTAATGACAGTTGGATGACAGACATCAGGAGCATATGGTGCTCTCCTATGGCCATTACCAAGTTCATGCCATCCCTTCACCCACATGGAGCGTGACAAGATAATCAAATCACACTTTTAGATAGAATTCCTTCTATAATCATGTATAAGTAAGGGATGCATGGATTTTTTGGAAATATCCAATATACAATATATAACAACTCATATGGCTGATAACTGATACTGATGTTGACATATCCACCACCTAATTTTCGTGATCATCAAGTCTCTTATGTAGTGATATTAAAATCATATTACATATTACATTAGCATACTCTAATCATGATATGAATGGAGGAATAAAATCCAATGTTTTTCAATGTACGAAGTATTCATTTATTGTACAAAATAACAAAAATACTTGAACTTAGGGTTGATGTTTTGTTCACTTTGTCAATAAATAAAAAAATTGGTTTGTGATGTTGGTTTTACATCAGCATATTGGCTAATTCTGATATTTAATTTTAAAGCCAATATATGTTGATATCTATGACATGCCGATATTATCATGCCCCCCTAGTATGAATAACTTTTGATCACATTTGATCTAATTAGCTTTGTTGTATTGTATGACAGGACTGAGTGACAATTGTTTTCTACATTAAAGACCTGCAATATCAAGAATGGCAGTACCTCATCATAATCCTCTGAGGTCTAAAATTACCATCTAAGTAGCTCACGCTGCTACCTAGCCCACGCTCCCAGCATCATCAGTATCAAAAGAACTTGCAGTGGCGTGCTCACCCTAATCGTGACTCTGCCGTACTCTCCGGTGTTCAGAGCTTCTTGTAGCCTGGCCCAGCTCAGTAGAGCACCTCTCCCCTCCACCTGACCCCTCCTATCTCTCTATTTTCCTGGGCAATAGGAGGGTGGAGGGACGGAGGGTGGATTGGGGGAGATTTGATGGAGGGGGGGGGGGGGGGGGGGGGCACTCTGCTTCCCCTGGGGCTGCCTGCTGGAGCGAGGTGACCCAGCTTGTCGCTCGGTGACCTGTGAGAGGGACATTATGAAGTGTGAGTGGCTGTCACCCTAACCGCTTGTGACAGCACGGCTCCCGGCACAGCTGTGCCAGCCTGCCCCAGCCAGAGACCCAGGGCCCATGGAGAAGGGGGCGGGGGAGAGGCCGCTTTGGAGAAGGCGCGGACTAGGGTGGGGTGTTCAGAGAGTGTCTGTGTTGGGGCAGGAGGGTCGAAGTAGAAGGAGAGACGAGGTGAGGGTGTTTAGGGCCTAAGCTCTTAGTGGTGTAATGACTTCTCCATTGATTCTGGTGCTTCAGGGACCGCCTCGCAGATCCGCAAAGTCAAAGCCAGCACAGTTGGGCTTTGAACTACAGGACGACAGAGTGATGTGACAGTAGAGGTGTAAGCGACCAGCTGTTATAAGCCAGCAGGGTTACATACATATCTGACATCTGTATGTTGTGCCAAAAATAACTTCTGAACTTGCCTTTTCCATGTTGCCAGTTCCCCCTCACAATCAGAAGTGTTTCTTCCTCTTCAAGCATGTATGTGACAGTTTTATTCTAAATTCAGAAATGTTTTGGCACCTTCCTCAGGTCTCTGAAAGGCATCATGACCATATTTGCTTTATGGCTTTCTTCTACATTTCTCATCGTAATGTTGGGTCATGCTCAGCCTCAGGAGGGCTTTGTTAGATTTAAAACCTTTGTAAATCTCTCTGATCAGGGCTCTAATAAAAGGGTCAGAGACCTTTGACATACCCGTGCTGTTGTTTGTCATCTCACTAAATTTAAGAGTTTGCAGACTGACTAGACGAATGAGAGCACTGGGGCCTAAATCCAGATCAGGATCATAAAGCCACACAGTTGCTTTTCTCATAGGTTGATAGTACATCGCAAACGTTACTGTCTTTTCTTCAGTTTTAAGTGCAATTTGTTAGCTGGCCCTAGAAACACTCATTTTAATAATGTGGGATGAAGCCTCTGTGGCTGTTTATGAAGGTCAGTGGAGCTCGTCTAAAGTTAAAGATTCAAGTGGTAACATTTTACTTGCAAGTCGACCAAAAAGGACAAGGGACACATAGGATATCAGTTTTTATAACCTTATGCAAATAATGTGTATGTGCAACTTAAAAGGTAGGCTTATTCTGTAGAAGACAAGTGACACAAAGATGGAAGTTTTAATACATTTAGAAAAAATGCACTTCCTGTGACTTATACTCACTAATCAAATTGTCTGAAACTTTTCTACAAATGAAACACACCATCCCTCAGAGTTGTGGATTATGTTATGTTAAATTTTTTGAGTAAACTTGTTTCTTCTCAATGTCTCCATGTTGAACAAAAAAAAAAAATCCAAAACAGTCAAACATGCTTCATAAATTTAAGTAAACGGGGACTGCTTTAACAACAGCAAAACACTACAAACTGTTTCCGGCATGGCCCAGTTGCGTTTGAACTCTGCGCAAACGGGACTTATGCGCACGCGTGTGCTCAATGCGCGCTGCCGGTACGGAAGTGTTTTATATGAACATATTAGCGAAATAGGATGTGCTCTGAAGTATTGAGCATGCCTCTGGATAAATAAATCGCTGATTGTACCGCACGAGTTGTTTGGGTGTTGAATTTATGTTTTATATAGTTTCGCTGTTGTTAAACGCGACTTCAGTTCATCAAGAAGGGTCACCAGTTTCGGATTTCCTCTTCACCGTGGAGGCATGCGAGGAAAACGTTTTTTTTCCCGAGTTCAACCTACCAGTAAGTTATTAATACACAAATGGGCATTTTGCAGGTGAACTACTCTTTTATCTTTAGTCGAATGAAAGTAACCCCACAAAGTTCATAGATAAATATGATAGAGAAAATGAACAGTGCAAGGTATTGTTTTGTCTTGAGTATAATATTCATGTAATTCTGAGTAATTTGCTTATTTCACAAAGTCGTGTGTTGCTGTATTAAATACATTTCCAGTGTGTGCCTCAAGGCTGTAAAGAGCCATGCATGAGTGAAGTGCGCAGTCTAGTTTCCACTGACTTTAAAAGACAAACAGAAGTATTGCACTTGTTCATCTATTAGTGACTGGGAAAGAAACTGAAGAAAAATGAGCCTCAAGATCTGAGAATGAAGGGCACACAATCCTGTGGGTGGTTCAGGCTTGATGATTTGGATGTATCTGGCAGTGTTTGTTAAACTTTTATCAGTTAAGAGCTTCACTTACTTTCTTGTACAAATGTGCATATACAAAATGTAAGCGAAAGGAAGTTGGCAGCTTAGACATGACTTTGAATACAATAGTTAAAAGTCAGTTTGCATTACTTTTGTAATAAGTCTTTATGTGAAAAAGTCATACAGCCCAGCATCGACAACTGACATTGTACATTGCAGCAATCCTACAGGGTGAACATATTTTCATAAGCAGGTCCCTAATTCCCCCAATCACTGTTCATTGCAAAAAGTGTTATTTACATATGAAAGGCCAAGACCTTGATACAGAAAGTTGACTCTTCTTGAGGTGTTCCCAAGCACTAAATAAGCTTATGTGTCTTACAGTACTTCCTTTTTTAAATACTATGACATTGTTAGAACGATGCATTAATTCCTTTATAGCTGCAATAAGAAATATTTAAAATCTTAACATCTTTGGCAGCCCCTTTGTGTCCTTCACAAATTGTAATTCTTATTAGTTGTTACAAGGATGAATCCTAATTTGTCAAACCTTGCTGCGGGCTGCGAAGAGGTGAAAGATATGCAAACAGAAGAGATGACGTGAGATTGGCCTGGTTGAATAATAGAACTGGAATTAACCTGCTAAAGGGAACATTTTTGCACAATACACGACATTGTAATCTAAGAGCATATTTACCCAACCTGACAGTCTAACTACTGTGTACAGCACGATTAGACGGGCAGGTCTGTCCATTATAGGTTTTGATAAGTTTGACACTGTTTAAAGATCCAGTGTGTAGAGTTGAATGGTATATAGCGCTGAGGTTGCGGAATTGAAACTTCTCCTGAGCGTCAAGCGTCACTAATGTGAAAATGCAAATGTCCCTATTAGGAGCCAGTGTTTTTTTTTCCTGTTCTGGGCTGCTTTGGAACAACATGGCGGACAGGACATGCCCCATATATAGATATAAATGGCGTATTCTAAGGTAATGAAAACACAAAAAGATCTTAGTTTCAGGTGATTATGAACTATCGAAAGAATAAAAGATCATAAACATGAGTAATATATACCATATGCCCCTAAATACTACACCCCTTACTTTTACATAAACATAAATTACATAAACAACAAAACAAATTGGTGGCCTCTAACTTTGATTAAATATTTTTGTATTATATGTTTGTATTATTTTAGATGTTTGTAGCTGCAGTGGCAGTTTGGCCACACAGCAGGTAAACTTTAAATTAAATTAAATTAAGTGATTTAGCAAACAACCACTGCATGTAGTAATGTGTAAAATCATGTTGTGTGATCAGCCCAGCTCACTGAATAATGATACATTCAGTGAAATATTACATTATTTCATAGGGGTGATTTTTTTTTTAAAATAATGGGGGCTCAATGGTAGTTTTGCCTAAACCTGGGTATTTGCTCATAAAAAAATCCACATACTGGTATGAAAGATAATTACTTAACTAAGTTCCTGAGATTTTTTGAGTTTGAGTTTAAACTGTAACCGATATGATGTAGGTATAGCACGTAAGTAATACCATAAATACTAATACTAATACTACCAATACTAATACCATAAATGTTTTGAATAACCTCAGCTTGGATAACTAACCACGTATGTCTTTTTGCTACATTTACCAATTTAAATATTAGGACAATAAAACAAACAGAAAATAATCTATGAGTATCTAATAATGGTACTTCCATTCAGTGTGAAGCTAAGGAGTTATTTTGTGGGGTTGCAGCCCTCCCGTTCCTCCCCCAGTCCCTTCGTATCCCTTCTCTGTGTCTAAACCTTTCCACTTTACTCCACACCTCTCTCTCTCTCTCTCTCTCTCTCTCTTTCTCTCTCTCTCTCTCTCTCTCTCTCTCTCTCTCTCTCTCTCTCTCTCTCTCTGTCCCTCTGTCACGGCTGACCTGCGTCCTCTCTCTGCAGGGCCTCTCCTGGTAGCGCCCAGCTGGCGCACTGCGAGTCGGCTGGGCAGAGGCAGGAGGCAGTGCCAGCTCTACTGGTGCAGAAAGGGGCACACCAGGCAGGCAGGCCCAGTGTCAGCAGCAGCAGCAGCAGCAGCATGCTATCCCCCGGCTGCCACACTCACAACACACACATATGTCTGCATATATATTGCTGTGACCCAAACGTGCGCACACCGGCATCAGCGGACCAATGCCAAATAGGTTTGGTCCGACTGGGACCTAGTTAACTGGGACAAAACATTTGTTTACACATAAGACTAGTGCAAACAGGCACACTGACACATCGAGCCATACACACACTGCAGGATATGTTGAGATGTTCACATGAAGAGAAGTCTTTGGTCATGTTTGCTGACTGCTAAGTGATTAGTTTGGCAATCCTGATGTCAGCCTGCGGCCTGTTATCCCCTGAAGGCAGCGCAAAGCATGTAATAGAGCACATACTGAATGGCACGCATGTTATTGGCTTGTATTCATCCTCAGGGTCAACACTTGAAGCTCTTTGTAATTAAGAAGGAGACTGGGGCCTCCCGCCTGTAGTTACCCCTTCATGTCTTCAGCCCTGGGTATTGCTGTGCTTACTGAGTCAAATTGACCCTCCTTTAGTAGCAACTTTATTAACCCAAGTGAACCCCTGCTGCCCTGAGATCAGACCTACAGTGATTAAGATCAGCAGGGAGAGGAGAGAGCGCGTAGCACCTTGACTTACATGCTATTATTTAAAAATTGGTGAACTCAGGTGAATTTAAATGTCAAGAAATATCCAAAATAATGCAGCAACATTATGATATGCATGACATTAACTTCAATAGCAACTGTTGTGTTTCTCATTCTGTTTCAGGCACTTTTATGGGAATTGTATGTCTCTGCAGTTAAAAAGGAATTTGCTAATTTGCATACTGTTTGATTATCAGAGTCTTGAGTATTCAGCCAAACTTCCTTATTTGTGTTTGTGCCTTTGTGTGTGTGTGTGTGTGTGTGTGTGTGTTTTGACCTCTTTCACACAGAGAGACCCCCAATTGTGCTCCAGTAGCCAGCCGAGCTCAGTGAAGCAGAGCCTATATGCTCACTGGCATTTCACACACCCAAACGCGTGCATGTAAACACACATGAATGTCATTTATCCAGCTGGGGTCCCCTGCGACACACACAAACACACACAGACAGCGGCGTAGATATGGAAATAATGGTCGGGGTCTCATCCCCTAATATACGCCTTGCATAGCACCTCTCTGCAGCAGGAAACCCCCCCAGCCACGTCTCCACTCTTATCTTTCCAACTCTTGCTCGACTCCGCAGGTCAGCCCACCCTTTGCCATCCCCAGGATTTGAGGCGCACTTCCGCCTTAAAAGTTGTACACCACTACCTTTGATAATCAAGATAGAACCTAATTGAGCTCACCCATGCAGAAGATGCTCTCGCCTTTTCGTGCACGCACACTTTTTGAGGAGACGGGGGCCTATACTGTTTCAGCTCATCCAACTGTGAGATTCTCCTTTCCCCTCTCTAGTCCTGCCATCATCTCACTAATGGTGTTTCTATCTCTTCTCCATAGGAGGTAAATGAAGCTTTTAAGCAGGGTGGAGGGAAGGGGGACCACTGCAAAGATTAATTGACTTTCTGCAGAGCTTCACTTATCCTCCACCAGCACCTTTGACTTGTGAGTGTATTTGTGTTTGGATTACATGATTATATCACCATTATTGCAGCAATTTGTGGTTTGCTCAAAACTGTGCCAGGAAATATCAAACTGTGTCCCATCAACCATTTCATCCACAGTGGCTGCTCGGTACCTTGATGCAATTAGAGGAAGTCTTGGTGGGCACTCTTAATAAAAAAAAAAAAAAAGTGATTATAAATTATTAATTTAATAAAGATAATTCTGAACTCATCTGTTTTTGTGGATTTAAAAATCAGCAATCACAGTTAAATGGCTCATGAAAAAAAAAAATCACGATAAAACACATGACAGTTGTTGTAGACATTATATAACATCTTTCTTGTTTTTATCCCTTAATTGTGTCTGTAACTTGTTAGTTCCTAATAATTTGTAAAACATTTAATTCAGAGGAACAGATCACAAAAAACAGGGACCATGAACATAAGAAAAGTGTGTAGTCACACACAGTTTTATCACTTCGACAATATTTAGAAATCGGTGCAACTAAATTAAAAAAAAAAAAAAAAATTAGAGACATATTCCCTAGTTTTGCAACACACGGTTTGTGTCATATGGTGCATTTCATACATAACATGCAATGTGTGATTTGTTGACTGCCCATAATCTATCTTGTATAAGAGCTACTGATGTTTAAGTTTCAACATTGAGATCAAGAGTCTGATTATAGTAAAGATAGTAATCATCCTTGTAACAGCCATTTACTTTGTACTTTTAGTAACTTTTAGTGTTCTCTAGAAACCTCCATTGTATTGTTAAGGGCCCTCACACTTCACAAGAATCCTGTGTCGTGGTTGACTGCCAGCATTTTTATTTTGTTGAATTTTATCTTTTTTCAGTGTCGTATCGGTTTGTTTATAGCGCCACATGATGGTGCAGTGGTTAGCACTGTTGCCTCAAAGCAAGAGGGTTCTGGCTTCAAACTCACTGACTGGGCCCTTCTGTGTTGAGTTTCCATGTTCTTCTCATGTCATGGGTTTCCAGCTTCCTCCTACAGTCCAAATTCATGCAAGTTTAGGTTCAGATTTAGTTTATTTAAAAAGGCACGGTGCAAATTAAATACACAAGGTATAAAAAAAATGACAGAATTAGCCAGGAGGTTATTTTTCATTCGTAGTCCCTTGGCCGGGGTGTTACACAAGGCTTCCAAAAAAAATAACAAAGAAAAACTGGCATACAGTTTAAAAGACTTTAACATACTTTAAATACAACAGCAAGAGAAGAAGAAGAAGGTTAGGTTAATTGGAGATGAAATTTTGAGCTCCAATAGTTTGTATTTAGGTGGGATATTAGTAGCATATACTGTACATGTCATTCCCTTTCCTGTCTGTGTCCTAACCTAGACTTCAGGACTGCAATGGAAATATGTCATGTCACTTTATTGTGATATCCTGATGAAATTTAGTATTGTATGCACATTTGTGCATTGTATTTTTAATTTATCAAATGAAATCAATCACTCAGCCTCACATATTGTTCCCTTGTACCTTAATGTATGTATATACACACACTGCACTGCACAGTACAAAAACCTGCACTGTAAATGGGAAGACTTTGGCTGTACATTGTGGCCCAAAGCCTCTCTCAAGTTTCGTTGGTTGTGAAGCTAGCTTAGGAAATTTTATGTGAACAGCAGAAATTTAAGAGTTTGCGAATGAGCAATGCAGATTATTGGAAAGAGCATTGACAGCTTAAACAGACTTATTTCAAAGGATGTATGGAAACACAGTATGTTGCTGATACAAATGTGAAAATGTTTGACACGGCTATACTGAGCAAGAGGAGCTCGTAGACCCTTTTTGCAGGGTGGGCTATTAGTTTACATCTTTCTAAATAGGAGCTAAACATCCCTTTGCACAATTTGAGTATAGGGCAGGATGAGAAGCTCTGCATGTTTTATGTAGGAGGTTGAAATGATCTTCCATGTCTACTAGCGAGGAAAGTTGTGATGAACTGTTTTGTAGAACAAGACTACAGAGGGCTGTTGTCGCAGACAATTATTAAGTCTTGGACTAAAGTCATGTTTAGTCTCTCTGGGGTCAACAGAGTGATAGTGGGCAGCAGGTAGCCTCATGTCCCAAATGTTATTCTGATCTCACAACATCTCACAACTTGTTTCCTTTCACCTTCTTTCATCACCTTACAGGCATGTTTTTTCATATATCATTCTCTTGTAGAATAAATTCATTCTTTGGCCTAATGCACAGTGAAATTTTTACTGTATGTGCATTTCTCTGTCTGTGTCTCTCTCAGAGACACATATGTATAAGATGGACAATTAGTGCATATCTTGTGGAGACTGAAGTAAGTTTGACTTTGACTCCAAACAATTGTATGGTGAGAGAGAATAGCCAAATGTGTGAATGCACAAAGACTTCGCTCCCCACCCCCATCTCCCCGCTGTAAACTCCACCACCCACAGCTGCACACACTTCCCCTGTCACGGTGATAATCTCTTTGTCAGGAGCCGTCTGTTAGAGATTTGTCCGTCTGATTCGGTGAACGTCCGAGTGGCAGGTCTAGCTGTAGTGCCACAGGGTGTCTGTGTGTGTGTGTGAGCGCGTGCATGCGAGCACACCCAGTGCCATAGGTGGTGGGATCTCCGTCCCTGTCAGAGTGTGTATGTCGCCTGTCTTCAGAACTCTGTTTTGTGACGGCAGAGGAATGTTGAGCAGAAGAAGAACAGATATGTTTGCATTTTACATTTTAAAGCCACTTCAGTATCATCTGCTCCTCGTGGTTTATTTGCATCCATCTTCTCTTAGTTTGCAGCCAGTCTGACTGGAGATACATCTATGTCACCCATAACAAAATGTGAATATTAAAAGCTTTCATACCCTCAGCAGAAAAATGTCAAAATAGAGATGGCCTTCCACTAGATGGCTCTGCTTTTAGCATAAAACTATGCCACTTTGCTTATAAATTAACATCAACACTTAAAATAATTTGTCATCTGGTTGTTTGAAAGATAAATTCATGTCTAAGTGTTCAAGTAAAAAGGAATAAATGAGCCGATTATAGTCCAGTAATATTGTTTCAGTAGTAGTCAAGTCATATATGCAATTTTTTGCAATATTTCCAGTTATCATGATGTGCAAATGTTGATGAGCTCCATCTGTTTAGTCTTAAATCCTGCAAGATATGATGTAATCGATTCCAATTTTGCAATAACTTCCTGGACAGTGCTTTCTTTGACCCACTTTTGAAAAATGAACCATTTTCTCCAGTTTGTTGGATGCAGTAATTCATGCTTAACACTACAATATTTTACATACTCCATTTTACAGTAAGTGCAGTGTGATTGTCTCTCCTGCAGTCCTGAACCTAGCAGATTTGACTCCCTAGGCAAGCTTCCCTTGAGTCCACTTGTTTTTACAAACAAGAACAGTTAATGAGAAATCAAAACATTTTTTAACAAACAATAAACAACTAAAGAATATGGTATGTGCAACTTTTGCAGTTGTTTTTTCTTTTTGTACTGCACCCTTCACGGCTTTTGGTTTATACATTTTTTTTGTTACTCTAAACCTTCTGACTGTGATGATCATACCTCACTGATGAACACTTAAAAATGAACTGAATTAACAGGACTAGAGCTTGCCCCACTACCACATACTGACCATTAGCAGATTTGTGGATTATTTTCCCCTTTTGTTTGAAATTTTTCTAAATGGTTTTAAAAAATGTGAGGGTCTCCCCCTCTGGATGGAACTTTAGTTGGTTGCCCATGTTGCCTATGCCACTGCCTCCCTGTAGTATTCAAATCTAAATTTGTTCCAGATGATGAGTTGAGCTTGTTAGTTGTGAAATACACAAGTTTACTCCATGTAGCTGCCCATATACTCTGCAGATTGCCTTCATTCACGTGATCTGATGGTGTTTTGTGTTTGTCTTGAATGCTGAGCAGCACTGTCACATGCTCTGCAGCACCTTCCACATGCTGCTAATCTAAATGTCTTTTCACATTTTCTCTTTGCAGAATGGCACTACAATACAACACTTCCAGAGTAACTTGCTCAAGGACACTTTGGCAGTTTTTGGCATACAAGGATCTGAACATTGCCTAAAGGATGGCAGGTACAGACCAAGTTTCCTGCTAATTATAATATATTATACTGAGTTTTAAGAGGATGAGAAAGTACATTTGGAAGTTTTTCCTTGATGAAAGATAATATAAATTCTGCCAAAGCTGTAATTGTTGGGTTGAGTTATTGTTTCTCAAAGCCCTTTTTCTCTCTTTTGCCTTTCATCTCTCCCCTCCCGACACCTTCTCCTTCCTCTATCTGTTGTTTGGTCTCCTCTTGTCACTCCACTGCAATCATCTTCGCAGGGGGGCTTGTCATCTGTATCTACTCATATCCTACAATCTGTTTTGCTCTGAGCACTACTGCACTTAAATGTCAGGGCTGATGAGCCTGCCACACCCACCTGACACATCAGCTCAGCGCCTGCTAAAAGCTTTTATGGAACAGAGTGTGAGCCTGGCGGTTGATATAAATTAAAGTGTTCTTTGCTTCTTTTGGGGAGATTATGGCTCTAAAGGGACAACTTCTGCTAAGAAAGAGAAAGAGAGTTAGAGCGTAGGCTATGATTGGTTGCCATCTAGTGGTTTGCCTCCACATCATGGAGAGAAAGATGCAGTGACTAAACTCTCACAGTCTAAAAAAAACTATTACATTTCACACAAAGAGAAAACAAATAGTAAACAGATCCTTCACCTCTCATGGTTATAGGTCCTCCTCTTATTTTGATTTCATTTCCAAATGGAAAACTGCTTAAATAATAATAATAATACAAATAAAAAAGTTACTATTATTATGAGGAAGTACTATTTTCTGGTGGGTCAAATCAGAGCAGCATCGAGTAGTAGTATTTTAAATATATATTTTACTTTTGTAGGGAAAAACTTTTTTTATGGACTGCTAAAATTCATCAGTATCTGACTGAGAGGTTTTGTATGCAATAAAAATTCTTTTTGGGTAAATTTAGTCAATTTGTGCACATGTGAAAGTTTTTGTGTCAGAGCATGTTTTGAATTTCGAATGCAGCCCCCATAAATTTAATGGAAAACTACATTGAAGGGACAACTGCATAGACTGGACATGGCACAGTGACCTCTGTATGACTTTCATAAATGTTATGTTGGTGTTTGGTATAGCAGTAATAAATAGTATTGTGGATGATTATTTTGTCATAAGTAAATGCATTTTAATGTTACTTGCCTTTGTCTACTAATCTGTTCCTATCTTGATTTACCTGTATGATCTCTGATTTTTTTGCCTCATGTAACTCATGCAAGCCTTGATTACATATTGTAAATTCAACTCTTGCTTTGAGATTTAAGAAAAGTAAAGCAAAAATTGTATGTCTTTGTCTTTAACTTTTCGGAAGTGGCGGATGAAGTATTCAGATCCCTTTCTTAAGTAAAAGTATTAATACCATACTGTAAAAATTCTCTGTGACATGTAAAAGTCCTGTATTGAAAATATTACTTGAGTAAAAGTATGTAGAGCTTTGAAAATGTATTTAAGTAGTAAAATTACTCAATGCAGAAACACTTTATTCAGTTTATAAAATTAGAATAATAATAAGTCCTCATATTTAAGATGCTTGGATGCATGGAATATGTCTGAAGAGATTATCAAAATAGTTGCCAATTAATTTTCTTATCAATTAAATGGTTTCAGCTGCACTTTTATTTTTTCATATGGTTTGTGTGATAAAATGTTAATTTGTAAAGTAAATTAGGTTATCAAATAATTGAGGCGCAGTAAAAGGTACACAGGTTTTTCCTTCTGAAGTGTAGTGGAGTAGAAGTAGAAAGAGGTAAGGGATTAAAACACTCAAGTAACGTGAAAATACCTAAACTTTGTACTTAACTACAGTAAAGGCGTTTAATTACATACCACAACTGCTTTTCAGAGGACAAAATTTGACTGTTGTCTTGAGATGTAAAGTTGAATATTGCACCTTACTAATAGACACAGATGGCATTTTGACATGTCAGTAGTAAAAGTGCAGGTTTAAATAAAATGAATGGTGTCTAAATTCCATTAAGATGCTTCAGTTTTAGGGTCCTGGTATTGTGTGTGCTGGTTTATTGTCACAAAGTTATGACTTAATGAAAAGAAGACTCTTTGTTAATGTTTTAAGTAACATGCTTTTCTACTATGACATGTCAAAATATTTGCTGTTAAAAAGGCATATTGTCAGCTAGTAATGTAAGTTTATTTTCTGTGGTACACATTGTTAATTTCTAGGTAAGAACATTTACACATACCAGTACATAAACATGATTTCTACAAAAAAAAAAAAAACTAAACTAAACAAAAACTCTTTGTTCATTTCAGTCTGTTTCTGTTCTTTTCCTTTATTTGTAAAACTTTGGCATTCTAGCCAATAATTTCAGTGATTTGGCCAGGTATAGACAGTATGTACACTCTGAGCAATGGACGCACAACACAATATAATATGTACAATCTCTATATATATCTGCAAACACAATATATACAGTCCTACTGCTTGCCGATACTTGTACAGCACTATATGTACAATCTAATTAGTAAACAATATTTACAGCTTTACCTCAAGTTTGTAGTTGTACAACACAATATCTACAACCGTATCTGCACCAGCTTCACCTCTCGCAGTTGTGCATTGCAGCAAATACAGCCTGTGCATTGGCTAACATAATATGTACAGAATTACTGTCACAATATGTTTTGTTTTATCTCTGACCAGTAAGTATGTGTATTAATTGTGGAGCATCATAATCTACATTCCTACTGGTAAATTGTACAACACAGCAATTGTACAACACAAAGTGTGCTACTCATATCTGCAAAACACCCTGTTCAGTCTTACCTCGTATTTGCGATTGTACAACTTATTAGATACAATCAGGGCAGCAGCAATAGACAGTATATACAATCCTCTGACACAGTGCTTCTCAATATTTTGGCTTTCGGACACTAACAGCAAACAGAAGTGTACTTGCAGCTACTTTACACACTCGAGCACACACTGAAAGATGATCTATCACACTGACGTTAATAATACAAAGTAGTATAGGCTGCAGAGTTTTTCTATGAGTTTACCAAAGAGCCATATGATGCCCTCCAGGTTTCCTGCCTCTACGACTACTCTTAAGCCAAATAACAGCTTTGAATATGTTATGAAAAACACAACAAACTATGTTCAACAAAAATAACTTCATAGCCCACTGTTCCATCCGATCTGGGAAATGTGGTACTGATACATTTAACAATAAATTTTACAAGAGTCAAAGGCTGTATTTATGGAAGACAACAATACATACAATAAAATTATTAACCATATTATGAACAATAAGACTTTAGCGGCATTAACTCAATGATTCCCTTTGGTAGGATATTTACATTTTTCACATGCATAACTAGAATTCAGAGGACTGACTGGAGGAGTGACAGTGCCTCATTCAAATATACTGTATGTTACTCGAACATATTACGTATATCTATTGTTGGATACAGTATATGTCAGAGCAATGACTATGGAAGACATTAATGTTTTGCATGAACTCAATGATAAACACATACAGTATGTGCTAAATGTAAAAACTTCAGTTTTTTTCTGGCACCGAATTCTGCTTTTTTCTGATTTTGGTGTCCAGAATAATTTGTCCCACTTGTAGCAGCTGAAGCTTCTACAGATTTGGACAGTTTGTCTGTGTATATTGCACTACAGTTAAAACTGCATTCTGACATGTATGACCAAAAAGAAGTGAACTTCAGTCTGTTTGCCTTGAATATCATTGGTTTTATAGTTGTGGCTAAGCTATGAGAAATGTAATCTGAGAGCCAGGCTCAAATTTTAAGTGTGAATAACATTTAGATCAATGTTTTTTCAACCAGTTAAAATCAAACACTTTTTTTAAAAACTGAGCTTGTAATACTCGCACGGCAACTGAGAAACTTTAAAATGATTGAACACGGCTCCTGAATGAGTGAATGAAACCCTCTGTGTTTATGATAAAGAATTGTAAGGTAATAATAGTAAACTTCCTCAAACCATTGGGTTTTAATCAGATTTAGAGTCAAATTTTATGTGCAGGTGCACATGATAAATGTAATTTGCAAAGTATCAGATTAGTTTAAAGGTTTAAAATTTGCACTTTAATTTGAAGCTAGTCCTGATGCCAGCGGACTGCTTTAATGTAATAGTTAATTAGGCTTAGTCCCTTTGCAATGGGATTTTTAAATCAGTTAATTTCAATTTATGAGCCTACACGCGCTTTTAACGAGATTTATGCTTGAGCAAATTTTCTTTAATTGTATGAGGTCTATTATTCATTTCTTTTGATGTTTCATTCATATTGTTGTGGCTACTCCTTTTCTTTAGGGTCTGAATTCACTTTGGGACTCCCCAGTTTCTTCATTCCTCTCCGCTGAGCCAGGCTGGAGGACTGAACAGGCTCCAGGACTGGAGCCGGAGTGCATCGCCTCAGAGCAGAGTAGGTGGCAGACAGTGCCCCCTGGTGGGATAAAAGGAGACCATATCATATCATATCTATACTGGTCTAATCTGTCCAACAACTAAATTACTGGCAGAGAGCACCATCTGGTGGACAGACAGAAAAACATCACATTTATTTTTATTTTTTGCATTATTGTACATTTTGCCAGTGCTGACATGAACTCTGTTTTGAGCACAAATACATCATCAAGATTTTTAAGAGCTCAGTCATTCAGGGAAATCTAAATACTGGCACATAAAAACGCTCACATGTATTATTCACACTGAGGCCACTCTCAATAATCATTGAAATATTGATCTTGCTTTTGCAGGCTGAAACAGCAATTGTTTTAAAAACAGTGTGTTTGACACTTAAACTGTGATTCTCATAAGATTAGGTTGTAACATGACTACACACACAGAGCAACAAGCACTAGAACTGTTGTTCTGATATATTCTGTATTTACTGTACACACACGTGCCCACAGGTCTGACCTTCACAGTAAGAGCATCTTGTCTGGTAAGAACTCTGTCAGAGAGTTGGTCTCTGTCTGCAATCCAGGGGTGACGAAGAACCTAAAGGACATTATAACAAACGTTATTTTCTGATGCATTTTTCAACCGTGAAATACATAACATACAGCTAGCTAAAGTACATATATACTGTAAGCTTTAATACATTTTGTATTTTTCTAGTTAACAGATTGTAAATGGTATAAATAGAATTTATACCAGCAATCGTCTAAATAAAGTATTCCTTGTCATATGACAGACTAATTGTACCTGGGGTGCAGTCAGGCGTTGGTGAGGGTCCACGTGGAGCATCTTGATCACGATATCCTGTTACACATATGCATGTGTGATATTAGTATTAGACAATACCAGTATCATCATGTCAACAACACATCCATTTCATGTGTATCTATCTTCAAGTGAAGAAAGAAAGAAAGAGAGAAATGTAACCTTGGCAGCATCTGATACCAGGTCCCAGTTCCCTCCTGTGATAATGAATTTCCCACTGCCAATCTGAGCCAGAATTTCCTCCGCTGTGTCCTCAGAACTGCTGGCGAATGGACTGAAACTGGGCCAGCAAGAATAAAAATTTACAGAGGGCAATTCAAAGATAAGGTGAACTACAATAACAGATAATGACTTAGATCAAAAGGAGCCTTCTAAAATCTGCACTTAAAAAACAAAATGCTTGATAAATTTAAACCTCTGTCAAAATAAAAGACACAATTGCAGAAAATGGCAACATTGCATTCAGTTTTAAACATCAAACTAACCCAGCTATCATAGTGTAGAGCAGGATCCCCAGACTCCAGATGTCACAAGCTGCATCGTAACCCTGTTTCTTCAGGACCTACACACACACACACCCAGACAGACAGAGAAAGAAGGGATTTCAACAGAGTGCCTGGAAAAATTAGTTTCTGTGATTAATACATTTTTTTTTATATGTATTTTAAAATTTTTTAGAGTTGTTTAGAAATGTTTGTAACTGTTGCTGAGATATTAGAGACTTCTTATTATGATTACTGATATACTGTACCTCAGGAGCCATGAACGTAGCTGTGTAACAGGGAGTCATCAGTAAGCCATTCTCAGCCCTGAGCTGTTTGGCGAAACCAAAATCACATATCCTAATGCATTCTGGGAGTCCACTGTCATCAGAATAGCAAATGTTACTGGGCTTCAGGTCTCGATGCACGACCTGAAAAAGAGAAAGACAGACAGACAGAAACGCACATGATTAGCAAGTTAACATATGATGTAAGATTTTGCTGTATAACATATTTTGCAAGGAAACAAGTGTAATGATGTCAGGAAGTCTTGTGTTAAAAGTTTTAAAAAATAAGTTTACCCCCTGTGAGTGTAAATATTCCACGGTTTTGGTCAGTGTGCAGATGATGTCTGACGCATTTTTCTCTGTAAAATTTGGCACTGTCAGAGCTCTGTCCAGCAGCTCGTCTCCTCGCAGTAAATCCTGAACCAGGTACACACACTGGCCATTGTCAAAAACCTGGTAAAATCACAAACACACACACACACACACACACACACACATTCATTCATTAAAAACTATTGTAAAGCTGGTGCAGAGGCTCTCGTAACATGGCTCTAAAAAAAAAAAAAACATTTACTGTGTAGCACAATGTGTCAGTAGTTGGTGGGTTACACTTACGTCCTTCAGAGTAATAATATTTGGATGCTGTCCATATCTTAACAGAATCTCAATCTCCTCAGATGGATCTTTCCTCGCTCTGTCAATGATCTGACACAAAACCAAAAATGCACAGGATATGTTAAGAAAGACAACTGCAACTTCAAAATCTCTAAATAACAAGGATGACCCAGATGCACAAAGCATGTTGTTTGGGTGGTTTCATTTAATGATCCAGGTTTTCCCACATTTCATCACTAGCCTATGATACATGTCTTTACTACAGTTTGTTGGTTAGATTCAGATGTGTGGATTCAAATGCTATGACAAAAGCTGTAAATGTTTTTTTGTACGTTTAAAAATACATAGTTTATTATGACCCTATTCCAATGCAAGCAGTTACTATTATTTATGCAAATGGGTCACATTTTTGAGGGGCTAAAGATGCTCAAAATCTCACCGTTCTTCTCACACACATTAAAACACAGGATTTTGATATTTTATGGGTCTCATGCTCGGGTGTGACAAAATGGCTTGATAGTGGCCCCTTCAAAATTTCTACAAAGTAACTCTTGTGGTACATTTAAACTAGATGTAGGAATTTTGAGAGGCACATATAACATTCCAAGATGTTAAAAAGCCTCACCCTAAACACGCCCTAAACACACACCCTAAGATCAACTTTATATTAGGTCAGTACAGTATTAGGACCTCAATAATTAAAAGTTGCAAAAATGTCAGGTTTTTGTGGAGCGACATTGCTGTGGCATGATGGCCCTTTTGGCCTATTTTGCTAAAAACAGGAAGTTAAATAAATTCCAGCATTCATGGTTACATCTACATTTTTTTTTTGCATACCATAATTGTAAAGGATTGGCGTTCACTACCTTTACTGAATACTCCACAGCAGTAACTCTGTGTAGACATCGTCTGCAGACAGAAGTTGCTGTCTGTCCGACTTCCTCCTTAAGCTCATAAACATCACTGAAGGCCACATCACCTTGGAGATGCTGCCAGGGACACAAACAGACAGACAAACACTCTTGTATTATATTTCTATAATATCTGTCTAAGTCAAATGTGTCAGAGTCATATATTAGGTTAGAGAATAATTGCTTTGCTTCAGCAGCCAGTTGCTGTAATTATGTTGAGTGTGATTTATGAGAGCAGTGTTTTGAAAGGTCAGAATAATTAAACAGTCAATCTGTCTGTTTATCTGTCAGTTAACTCATAAAACAATGAGTTCAGGACTTTATTTACATGGTTAACTTTTTATTCAATCAGTGTGTAAGCTTATGCTGTATGTTTAGAAAGTGGAGATAGGAAATGAGCTGCTTTCTCAAAGGCACAGACCTTTGCTATGGGGTCGATGCTGTTCACCTCCTGACGAGAAGGCGCTACCGTTGCAACACTAGGCTCCTGACTTTGATTCGTTGCAACAAAGCTGAAACCACGAAACAGCTGGTGTGTGTTTGCGCTTGGAGGGATGCCGGGAGAATCTGGGTAGGCAAAGACACAAACATGTGCAGCAATATTTTACTATTAATTTGAATGAAATTTACAGCTTAACTACTATTTCTCATTGAGCCCAGATGCATTATCAGCTACAACAACCACTAAATGCATTTTATCCTAAATGCACTTGTCTTATTTTATCTAAGCATGTGTGTTTATGTATAAATATGCATGCATCCATGCTTATGTTTTTGTGTGTTATAGTTACCAGTGGGCGTTCTGGAGGTGAACTCAGGGTCAAAATGGAAGGTATCTTCAGGTCTTCCAACTGTCGGTTTGAATGGAGGCCTCATTTCCTTCCTGTATAACCTCTACAGAAAAACACAACAAAGATCATTATCAGCACTTATCAACAACTGCTGGTTTATCCACAAAATGACACAAGATCTGGTGCAAATTAACGATACGACATAAGGCAAAAGTGATGCTTATCATTAGGAAAAAATAAAAAATAAAAAAAAAAACGCTGCTCTTTTTCCATTAAATTGTTGTGTTTAATAGTCACCAGTTCCAGTGAACCAGGGAAAAACTCTATTGTATAAAAGTACACAGAGTATGCTTTTGGCCTGCAGGTGTCACCATTGTAGAGTCGGTCGTTGCTGGCTGTGAACAGTCTGGCAGAGTCTCTTTGAGAAGTAATCACATTAAAAGGCCACCAGTAATGGATTTTTTTATTTATTTGTTTTAATCTATGGTGAGACTGATAGCAGAGTATCCTCCAGTCCTCTTGACATAATTCCAACTAAGCTTTTATTTGAAGTAATGGATTGTATTGGGTCTCATTTCCTTTGTATTTTGAACAGCTTATTGTTGACTGGCTATGTCCCAGATTACTTTAAAACTGCTTGTGTCCATCTAGTCCGTAAAAACCCTGGGCCTGATCCCACCCTCTTAGATAATTATCTCCCAATCTCTAAATTGCCTTTATTTTCATGATCCTCCGGATAAAGAAAAAAATCAAAGCAGCCTCTTGTTAAAAACCTTCTTAACGCCTGGATCAGAAACAAAATGAGCACACATTAATTTACAAGAGAAAAGGGTAGGCACATATTGGCAGGTGCTGAGCCAGCAGCATGTTTGCAATGAGCCAAACAGCAAAGGACAAATGCTGATTTTTAAAGTTAAACGGCTTTATTCTGTGCTTTAAGTGGTTTAAATAACCTGGTCTGTTTGTTTTGGAGAGGAGGATACCTCTGCTGAAAAACTCCTGAACAATGAACAATAAAGGAATATAATAACGTTTCAGGTGGTTGCAATCTGCAATCTGCAATCCTCACTGCAGGATGTGACTTAATCACCCTAAATGTTACACATTTGTACCTTTTAAAGGAACTATCAAATAAAGGTTATTGGTATTTATTTGTATTAAACACACTCCTGCTATTTGATTAGTAGTGAAGGCTTTGTGATGCAAGTGCTTCTGAGAGGGTGAGACTGCAGAGTTGGTCATTTTTGTCAGCTTTATGAGAGCATCACCTCAAAGATGCAGACATTAATGAGAGACTAGATGCTCACAAAGAAAAAGTCAAACCAGATTCTGATGGACAACAGAGTAAAGCATTCTGTCTGGTACAGCACAGGGATTTAATTAGCATAGTGTGGAAGAGAGCATAAGCCTCTTATTGATAGCTTGTCACATCAAGCCAGCAGCACCATCTGTAAATGGGAAAATGTGGTGTTTGGCAGGGTCGAGCCGGTAGTAATGTTGCGAGGAGTACAGTGAAAGCTGGTGGTGAGGGCAGAGATTAGTGGGCATGTAAAGCAGATAATAGTGGATTTTGTTAGAAATGAGAGCGTCACTACTCACAACAGCAGAACATCCCTGATAAAACGCAATGGGTGCAACAGTGTGACCATAAGTAAGGCTCTCTTATTCAGCAACACGCTGTTTGCACTCATACTTGTTGTATTTGCAGTATATACGTATGATGTACCTCATAAAAACATTGTCTGTTATTGTGATGATTAGTGTTCAAATAAGAAAACATGAAATAACGGCACCCTACTGTATAGGATATACAGTAGTTATGTAAGAACTTTACTTTTCACCGATGTAAGCTTGTTGAGTTGCTCATCAGAATGATGCAGCAGAAAGCTTCTGCAGCATAAATGTTCCTCATATGTAACTCAGATTATGTAAATAGACACTCAGGCTGTGAGTTTGTACAGTTGAACGAATGATCCCTTCAAAGCAGGAGTGGATGTCAAGGTTAATGTCTGTAGCCACAACATGTGCTCATGAGCAAACTGTCTTTGAGAAAGGCTATTATAGATAAGAAGATTAGTCACAATAAAGTTGGGAGAGAGAGACCAACAGGGAAGTTACAGATTTTGCCACTAAGCAGTTTCTCATTCTGAGGATGTTTAATGGTTCATGATCATGGTTTACTCTTGAGGAAGTGGATGAACAGAAACAGGGTTTTGATGACAAGACACAGCTACAGACACCAAAATGGGATTCAGTGTTCTTAGGATAAATGTTTTCATTTAATTTATCTTAAGCCTCTAATCTGTGTAGTGCAGGAAACCAATAAGTTTGTCACATGATAAGGAAAAACTGCTGCAATGTTAGCAGAAATGTATTGAGAAAAAGAGGATTTCCCACAACCACTGAACCATAAATATAAAATGAAAGTTAACTATGTTCAAGAAACCAGTTTATTGTAGGACAGGGTGTTTACTGTCAGACCTTTTCCCCAACTGTGGCTAACATACTTAGGCATGATACAGGCCTAAATCTTTGCTCACTGTCTCTAGCAGTGTTGACTGTATGCTATGCAGGATTGTCTGTTACTGTTTGTAAACACTAGGGTATGAAAATTGACAGTTGTTATACTGTATACTGTACATTTGCCTTTCTACAGTTTTGAAAAAAAATTACAACTGGGTGGAGAATCTCACCTCATATATAGCCTGTGTTGAACCAAAAAAATCCCCTTTGTTTGCATTGCTTCATGGGTCATTGTAACTTTGTTTTTTTTCGTGGTGCTGTGTCTCTTGGATACCTGACCTGCTACTTACAGTCTGGTACCTGTTGGCTACCTTTTTTAAAAGCTTTGATCTCACCTGAGCTCTGTGTAGGTACACACCCATAAACATCCAGAGCATTATAAAATAAGAAAATTAATAATAATATATATATTTTCTTTTCTTTTCTTTTTTTTTTTTTTTTAGGAAAATCCTGCATAGTATACTTTGACAACTCAGCTTTGTTTCAATGGGTCTGTGGTCACCTTTTTCCATTATACTGTGTCCAGCATGTTTATGATTCCCATTAATATATAAGTGTGCTATACATCAAAAGTTAACAGTACTCTTGCAAATTGCGTCCTTCCTTTTGATAAAGAGCTTAAAATCGTGTAGATGTCAGAACATTTTTAATGAATCGTACTTACGCTCCAGTCTATGGATGCAAAGAAGCGATGTCTTTTTATTTCCTCCACTCCATCGGGTCCTGCACCTATCAGTCACACAGATTCAGATAAATTGAAAGAATTATGTCATTGTTCACATCTATGAGGCAAACAGACAGCATGGCAAAAAATAATTGAAAACCAAATAAAACTCACAAGAGCATGACTACAGTCATGTCTTTTATGTGCATGACCATGATGGTTCAGCTTGACATTTGTTGAGGCAGAATGATTATATACACATCAGGTAGGTGCAAAGATTTAAAAAAGCTGTATATACCACAGAGGTTTAATGGAGACAACATTCTGATCCAAGTTGGATCTTCATCAGCTGAAGATTCAAGTAGGATCGAAAAGTTGTCTTCATCAAACTTTTGCAACATGAGTGGTATTGCTTGACATTGTCAGCATAATTCAGTAGGGCTGTGGAAGCTTTGAAAATCACATTGTACTTTCAGTTTTGGTTACTGCTCGCTATGAACAGACCTGATGTGTAGAATATTATGTCGCCACATCAGGATGAGGTTTCATAGCATTAACTCCCCAGGCTTATAGATGTGAAATGTCTCATGACTCACCAACTTAACTGTTATGCAAAGTGTTCCAAATGACTGACTTTATTTTGCTGCTATATTGTATAAGTTTTATAGTACCTAGTCGATTAGCAGGGTTCCTCTTGAAGAGCGCTCTTAATAAACTCTGCACTTCAGGACTGAGGAACTGTGGCATTCCCAGCTTAGCTCTGTACAGACCAGACAAGAAACAGGTTTATGCTCACGCACATGTTTGGTAACATTGCGATACATATCAGCATCCTAGCACTGGATCAGTTTAACTTTTTTCCTTAGCAACAACTTAATTTTTCTGTTTATTTAGGTATGGTAGGATATTCTGAGACTGATAATTTAATGTTCACAAAGGTAGCTTTTGTTGAATAAACCAGAACTGAGTTACGGATTATTCTTTAGAATATAAGAGAATATATGTAGACCATGTAGTTGCAAAGGAAAAGTGGAATCCGTTTCAGAAATTTTGTGGAAAGAATTGAAGCATGACCAAAATGCAGTAATATTCTGTATATAGTGTATCGTAATAAAACCACTGTTATGTAACAAGCACACAGAAGAAGAAGACACTAATGAAACACCAATAACACATGTAAAAAAACCCAAACAATTTAAACAGCAACCTCAAAAATACCCTGACCATTAGGATTTGGTCATAAATTAAAGGCTTTAAGAATAACAACAGATGACAACAGTTTGATTGAGTCTTACTTTAGAATAAGTGCCATTGTTTCCTTTCGGTCTTTTCCTTGGAATGGTAATGATCCTGTCAGCATCTCAAACTGAAAAAGAGACGATAACAGTTGTCAGAACACGCGGCAGCTGATCAATAGAAAGTAACATTGAGGTAGATTGTTCTCAACTTTTGTATTCAATGATACGTTAGTTATTTGACTTCCCTGCAGACATGAACAAGACTTTTTTAATTGATAATGCTGACAGTGGAATATTAGGAATGTTAAAGCTGTGCCTTAATCTTTTGTTAAAATGAGAAACCTGGTCTGTTTCTGTTATCTAACAGTTGCTGTTTTTTAAAGGTTCAGTGTGTAGGATTTAGGGACGTCTATTGGCAAAAAATAGTATTTGTAACTATGTTTTCATGAGATTATAATCACCTAAAAATAACAATCATTGTGCTTGTGTTCCCTCAGAATGAGCTGTAGAAGAGAGCGGGACATCTGTCACAAAGTCCACCATGTTGTTCTACAGCAGGCCAGAACACACAAACTACAGGCCCAACATATAAAAGGGCCATTTGCATTTCTGTGCCAGCCGCCATAGTTCACCTGCATGCTTGACACACGGGAGAAGTTTCGGGGGTGTGTAACCTCACTGCTAGATGGCACTGAAACACTGACATGTAATAAATAAGTCTCCATAAAATGCACTGTGACACTGTGTGTCCTATGACCATAATCAACCTCAGTGACTGACCTGTAACATTAACAACAACTTTAGGAAAAAAAATTATTTACCTACATGACTCTTCAGCACCCCAGCCAAACCTGTACCTCTAGTCATGATCTTTTATTATCAAAGAAAAAAATCCAGCAGAGATCATCTCAGATCATAATGCATTTTTAAAATAACCCAATACAAAATTGTTTGCTCACAATGTTTTATCATTTGTAATGGGATTTACCTGTCTTAAAGACCATATTACAATGCATTGAATTAGATGTAATCACATTTATGACTGTTGTTTTAATTCATAAATTAGGCTCCTTCTACTCTGGGTTTCCGAAAATCTGTATAGACCAGAGGGAGGACTTTAAAATATTCAGCTATCTGTTTGTCAGCTGTGAGTGAATGTTAACCTCCTTTTCAGTATTAGTAAAATAAGCCACCAGGCAAACAAAACAAGCAAAATCCAACAGATGCACGATTACAGAAGTGATGGGACTTAATCTGCCAGATACGGTAATTAAGCAGCTTTGCTGCCAGGAGAAAGCCAAATTCAGAAACCAGTACACTGGCACATTATGTAAGAGCTGAGCCTTTGGCTCATATGATATAGTAAATTCATGCCTGCTGTTTGTGACAGCACGATCAAACATAACTTGCAAGTCAGTAGAAAAATGTTTGTGGGTACTTGAATCAGAAATGCACCAAAATAGGCTGTCAAAGAAAAGGACTGATTTAAGCAATTAAACAGTTCTTACCATAAGAACTCCAAATGACCACCAATCGGCACTTTGTGTATGCCCTCTCCTGTTTACGACCTCTGGAGCCATGTACTCTATTGTTCCACAGAAGGAATACGCTCTTTTATCGTGATCGATAGCCTCCTTACTTAATCCAAAGTCTGACACAGAGAGAGAGAGAGAAAAGGGGGACACAATGAGCAGAAAGATTAACATTAAGTAAAAGATGAACAGAAAGTCAGAAAATTGAAAGATATTGTTAGTTGGTGGATGCACTGACCAGTTATTTTAATGTGTCCTTCTTCATCAAGAAGAATACTGTTGGGGGAAAAAATTAACATTAGAACCTGCTTTAAATATAATTTTGTAAAAAAAAAAAAAAAAAAAAAAGGATATGAAAAAGACCCTTATTTGATCATACTTTTCAGGTTTGAGGTCCCTGTAGATGATCCCCAGACTGTGTAGATGGTCCAAGGCCAGGGCCAGTTCTGCCAGATAAAACTTCACATCCTCCTCTGTAAACATTACCTAGAAGAATCGCAACGTTATGTTTTGTGATACTGTACTGATGCTCAAAAATGCTGTATTGATTTTTGATTCTCTACATTTTTTTCTTAATTTGTTTACCTAAAAAATACTGTAAGCACTTATATCTATTTATTTGTTTGCTGATATAGGCAAAAATTAATTCCTTTGCTCAGATTGTATGACAAGTGGTGCTATAATGACTGATGATAACTGCAAATGTAGATCTACTGTTTAAAATGCAGAAGAAAAGATGCAAATGGTGGTGTGCTCTTTATACTGACAGATTTCCTAAAATAAGATATTTCAAAAATCGCAGCATGCTTGCAGTATCATAACATGTTACAAATATATTAAACTGTAACCCCATGTATCATGATTTGTATCATATAGCCAGATTCTTGCCAATACAAAGCTCAAATGCATATGTTGTTTTTAGAGAAACATTATAAAACAGAAAAAAATCTTATCAAAATAATACAAATATTTAAAAAGCAGCAGGGTGGCTCATGTTGACAGCTAAGTCTTAGTAATATGTATGTTACCTTTATCTAAGTAGGAAGTCACACTGAAATTAAAACCTCTGTTACATGTGAGACCAAAGACAGGTCAAACAGCAGCATCCAACACATAAACAGAGCAACAACTTGGAATCACATCAGCAACAATAGGTGTGTAGTATAGTGCATTATCAGGCAGTAATATTTAGATGTGTTTTTCTAGTTAGTTGAAGTAGCTGACATGACCACTGTTGTCATTCATAATAAGAATGTGATAACTAAAAAACAACATGACACCCTCGTGGATGTTCCTAAGTGTTATAGGTCTCTAGGTGATACCAAGATGTAATTAACTAAAACTACACTCTTTCTTTAATTAATTAGTTTGTCAGTTCATTTGTTTGTTTTTTTATTCACCCTGGAATAAAAGTGAAAGCTGCAATACAACAGACAAGAATAGCTTCACACGGCAAAAACACTGATCAGTTTAGACTTTTGGGTGTCAATGGAAAAACAAAATAATACCACACTGTTTTTATTCAGTAAAACTCCTCCCAACACCCACATACTTGTGCTGTTTTTGTTTACAGCTGATGCATAAGCATGACAGTAATAGAGGCCAGGGCCACATCAACACAGCGTTCACAAGGAAAATGATGGCAGGTATACTCCCTCTTGGTGATTCTGCTCAAGTGCTATACAGCCCAGAATAAACCTTGAAAAGTAAAGGCTTGTAATTCTTTTAGCAACGATGGGGAAAGAGCCAGAGAACCTATCAAAAGTAAACCTACCTCCTTTGACAGACGAGTGAAAAGGTCTCCTCCCCGGAGGAAGTCTAGGATCAGATAGAGCTTTCCCTCTGTCTGGAAGGCTGCACGTAAACACACACACACATACGCACATGCACATGCACACAGGTTTTACATTAGTTGGGGATATATTGCTGTATGGACTGTATTGTTTTCTGTGTTATTTTGAGGATGCATTTAATATTACATGACATAACAACATTCAGCCAAGAACTTCCCAATAAAAAAAAATTGGGCATTGATAACATACCTATTTTTATGCTTTTCTCTTATCAAAAAAGAGCATCTTATACACATGGCAATTCACTGAATCTGACTGTCAGGCTTACCATAGTGCAGTTTAACTATAAATGGATGGTTCACTTCTGCCAGAATATCTCTCTCCATCTTGGACCGTACACGATCCCGAACTGAGGAGGAGATAGTTGGTGAAGAATATTTTAATAAAAGAATTTTTTTCTATCTGTGTGCAGATAAATCATGTCATGCCTCTAAAACCATGAGAATGTTTTATGTAATATGAATCCGCATTTACTTAATTGAAGCATGTAAATTGAATTAAACCCATCCCATGGTGCTGCTGGTCTATAGTCAAGAGGGAACCACAATAAAAGTGTTATTGCAGAAACTGTCTCCTTGACAGGATGAGACCAACTACTCAAATTCAAATTCAAGAGGTGCAGGTTAAGAGGATTAAAGCTTGTACAAAGACACTAAATCAGCACATGACTGACATTTCAACCTGCTTTTAGAGTACATCCATGTTTACAATAATCCCATTCAGTTTGTGTGTATCAAAAGTACAGAGTAACCTCTTTTACCCCAAATCTTCCTGAATGTGGGGCATTTTGAGAACTCACACAGTCACAATATTTATTTAATCAGTCCTGAGCATAACCAATATTAAATTAAACTAATCACCACTCAGCATACAATAAAGAGCAAAGTTGTTATTGCAGAATAATGTGTCTCAGCCAAGATTCTGTAATTTATTATTTTTAGTCTGAGATGCTAAAAGCACACAAAGAGGTTAAATAAACTTCTAGGCTCCTTGAAAATGGAAAGAGGCATAAACATGACAAGAAAAACATCCTAATATTCTTTTTTTTGCAGTGTTTTTTTTTTTTTTTTTTTTTTAAATTTGCCTTGTATATTATGCCTCCCAACATAATAAGCAAGGGATTTTTAAGGGAAAGTGATCAGGTTTGTTCTTCTTCGTTTATTTCAAAAATTACTTTTCAAGTGCATCTATAAAAAATAATTTAGTGCCATTTTTACCTTTCAGTGTGGCTTTCTTGAGGACCTTCATGGCATACAGCTGTCCTCTGTCCACTCCTCTGATCTTTCTCACCAGAAACACCTGAAATCATCATCATCGTCATCATCTTCATCATCATCAGGTTTTGAGACAGACTGTTTTGTAACAGCTTGAAACCTTTTAAAACACCAGTTTATCATTTTAAAATACCCAGTGTTGCAGCCTTATCTAAACACACACACACACACACACACACACACACAAGCAGGGGGTAGTTATATTAATATTCACGTCACTTGGGTGAATACTCAGAAAAAAAACGTTTAATTTTGAAGACAGTATAATACATCTGCTTTTTGGTTGTGCACACTGTATTCGATTTTGGAAGGACTTAGAGAATTACAACACATGCATTTCTTATTAAAGGCAAAAAATATCACATATTTTGTATGTGATGAGAAATTATGCACTATTGTTATATGAAACTTCATAAAGCTAAATTTCTTAATTCAATTCCACCTTCAGGCATTTCATTTGAAATTGAAACTGAATGCAGATTTGAGACACTTAAATTTGCATTAAATAAGAAATCCATTTCAATAGCTACTATTTACTCAGTGATGTTTATTTGATGAAGTCCTCACAGAAATTATTTTTCTTTTTTTATTTGCCATTATTATTTTTATAATTGTAGATACACGGACCCTACTGCTGTGACTTACTCCTTCTTTACAATGAACTGACGTGACTGATGTTTACATATTTTTTCAACTAAACTAACGAACAAACAACTTTTTTATTGTTTATTTTGGTAGTACAGTGACGTTTCCTCTAACACCCATTCAGCACCACACACGTCTGTCAGTTACCACGCCCTCTGCTGTCACTGCGTTTTGACCCAGATACCACCGCATGCTACACCGCCCTCTATCACAATTTGTTTGTCACCGAGCTAAGTTTGGTAAGTATGTTTAATTTAGCTACCACCATAAGATCCATAAGATATTCACATGAACACGGTTTCACGGTGATTGAGACAACAGCTATCATGAGAAATGGCAGCCAAACACCATCGCGCGAATTAAGCTAAAGTGCGTAAGCTAGCTTTGCTAACATGGTATCCAGGCTACTTTGTGACTTTACAACCCATGGACTGTATATAAAAAAAAAAAATATTTGTTTCTTTATTTACAGTCTATGGTACAACCTGACCGCAGGACCCTCCTGTCTGTTACTAACGTCTGCCATAGTTTGATGTCTGCCCCTTTCAGACCTCTCATAAACAGTGAAACTGACACTTCGGTTTGCCTTTACTAATTTAAATAAACTTTGTGGGCGGTGAGCTTGGTTTCCAACGAAGGGAAACTATAATCCTATTTTATACTGAAATCAGGGTTTCCACGGTCATGGAAAACCTGGAAGTGACAGTTGATATATCATTAAACATGGAGTTTAACAATCATGTTTTCCGGGCCTGGAAAAGTCATTGAATTATTAAACTTTTGAAAAACTACAAGATAATTACTAGCAAACAATAACAAAAAACAAACAAAATAAGTGTTCAGAAATAAGAATTCTGTAACATATTTTTTATTATATAATTTTGATAATTATAAATATGGATTTCCTGACATTTTTCCCTAGATTTTTTTTAAGATAGTTTGACATTTCATAGTAGGAAGATCACAGGCATATTAAATAACATTAATGATAGCTTACTGGGACACTTAATGTAACTGAGCCATTGTCAGTACTAACAATTGCACCTGTGCTTTTCCTACGACAAGTCAAAATGTCTTCTGCGAAAAGGTCTATTGTGCCCTTCTTATTTTGTGGCTGTAGTTCTGGGAACACTTCCCTGTTTTAGCTGCCCCCCTGTGCACAAAGCAAAGCCCATAAAGAAACTATTCACCCATTTGGTGTGGAAGAGCTCCACTGTCCCAAACAAAGCCCTGACCTTAACCCTGTCCAACACCTTTGGGATGAACAATGAGCTTGCTATGAGGAGGCTACTTATCGTCCAACATTAGTGTCACACAGAGTGTGTTTTGCGTCTGAATTGGAGTAATTCCCTGCAGTCTGGTTCCAGACTCTCCTGGAGAGACTTCCCAGAGGCTTGTAGGCTGTTAAGCATATTTAATGCTCATCGTTGTGAATGAGATTAATTTTTCACTTTATTTTTAGAGAAAAATCACATTCTAGGATGTCAGCTGTTTCCACATAAATACAACAAAACACAGCATTTAATGAAAACACAAAGCCATAGTACAGTGCCTCCAATCACATTTGACATGACAAAAAGTGGATGCAGTCTAACAAATTAATTATTTATAATATATTCTGTGTCCGACCCAGGTACACTGACGCTACTTAGAAGTCATACCCTGATTTAATGGGTTGACAGACCGAGGATCAAGAGCTCCTCACTATGTTCAGTCAAGCTTGTGGGACTCTAAATCATCTGTATGATGGCAAAAATGGTGATATTCGTTAAATAAACTGTAAGTGGGATCGGACATAATATTCCCAGACAGAGACAATATTCTTTTAGCATACCCAGCAAGCATTTGACTCACATTTTTTTTTAACAGGCATATAACAGACTAGGCAGTCTAGCAGTCCAGAGCAGCGGTTTCCAACTGGTCAAGGGTCACAGGGTCAAGATTTCTTCATTAGTCATTAGATCACGCAGTTTAAAATATTTAGCGTTATACTTGGGTTTGGCCATGTCATCAAGCTAGTTTGCTGTCTCTGTTAAGTAGCTGTCTATTATTAACTCACTCTACAGCAAGAAATAGCATTTCAAAGTTAAAGCTCTATACTGGAAATTCATCTTACTACAAAATAAAGTGTTGTTGTTTTTTTTTTAAACTGTTTGAAACTTCTGTGAGTCACTGATAGTCCATTTAGATTGGACCCATGACCCACCTTTGGACTGCAACCCACCATTTGGGAACCAATGGTCTAGACAACTATGATGTTAAGAAGTTATGAGTGTGCACAAACTTTTTGCCATTTAGACTCTGAGTGGTGCTAATGCTGTAAACATGTACTACAGCTGAAAAATTGCTGGTTACTGCAGCACCTAACCTAAGTACAGACCCACTGGGTCAGACAGGCAAGTACAGAGAGCCTGCAGGCAGTCGTCAGCATTGGGCCTCATGTCATAAGCTATCTTTTGTCCTGTGGTGTCAGCACTGATATCGTGTCTTTCTCTTTGACAGGAGTCTGATCCAATTGATTTGGAAGAACTTGCTTTCTCTCATATTCAATTCTCATGGGTTGTGGTTTTAGATATTCAGGTCACAGTGGCTAGGGTTAAAATTTGGATCCTGTACCTTTCCATAGGAGCCTTGTCCCAGCACTTTAAGCAGCTGGAACTGAGAGGGGTCTGCTTTCTCACAACCCTCCTTAACATGGTGGCTGATGTCAATCTCCTTAAGTATACTGTCATCCTAAGAAAAGAGAGACAGACATCATTATTGGTTTATTTACAAAGACAGAGACAGAAAACAGAAAAGCTGAGGTTAAACATGAACAAGATGAGATGAATTATGGTTGAAATATTGCTCTCTAATATCCATATTGATAAAATACCCCACAACATTAATGCAAATCCCTTTAATGAATACACACAAGGACAGATGGTTATTTATGAAGCATTATGTTATTGCTGGAAAGGTATGGGGTTAGGGCCTTGGCGGTGATGCATAGTGTATGCTGCCTTTTTTTTTTAGCTGCCGATTCAGTCTGCTCAGTGAAGCAAATGATCATCTGCCAACCCAAGGCACGACTTAGATTGGTCAGTGTGACGGCATACTGTAATTCTTTTTAGTTGTCATTTAGATGTTAAGAGCATTACACCCCACTTTCAATCAAACGTGTCATGCTTGAAAGGTAATGGCTGACAATGTTGAAAAATGGTTTTAATAAAAATGCTGTGAACTGGGGGTTAATGCTGTTGTCGTATCCATGTGCACATTCTCCAGTTTGATCTTTTGGTTTGACAAAACATGCACATGGTGAAAAAAGGAAAAGGGTTGGCTGGGGCCAATTTTTCCTGTGAGTCATGAGGCAGGGAGTTCCCTTGTCAGTTTTATCTCCATTTATTCCATTTATATGTATTTTTTGTATTGCTATCGTCAGTGTCTCATAAGCCCATGTGGGCTGGACACAGTTAAGTGCATGACACTTAAATAAACTAATCAATCAATCATATTCCTAACACAATCACATGTATTAGCATTTTAGTTTTAAAATATGGTTTATAGTTTGACTAAGCTTTATTTTCATAATATGTGTAAAGTACTATATATTTTACAAGCTTATTTCTCTTTCTTGTTTATTTAGGTTTGTAGAATTGACAACGATGTCTGCCACTATTCGAGCATTTTAATCAGTACAACATAGAATATTTCTGTAATGGCATGAAATCTGTCCCTCTGTTGGGAAGAAAAATAATTTCTCAGACTCAAAGTCCACATAAAGCTAAAAATAATCAAATTGTCACTTAGATGTGTTTCTGCCAAGACAGCAAGTACTTTGAGAATGTCTCTGTAGTGAGAGTGTTATTGAGTCTATGCAGAACATTTCTGTCCCTGTTACAGTTTACCCAAATCAAAAGTATGCAGAAAGCAATCATTTGTTTTCAGATTCAGCCATCAAGATTTATTGTTATTGCAACAATAACAAAATCTGCCAGACAGAAACACAAGTCCATTTTTTCCAATCAGAGTCGTTTCCCTTGTATCAGAAATATTTTCGGAATAGAGAGTAAGAATCTCTAGATTGATACACTGTCCAGTGTTATATAATAGATTCATATTGCAAACAAGTAAAATAATTTCACCCTCTTGGCAATTCCTTTTGCTATTCCATAATGGAGGTAATTACTAAAATATATGTTTTGTTTTGCAGTCCAGATCCTAAAGGATGTGCAGAACCAGGCTGAGTCACATATTCATCCTCAATGAAACAAGGGAGGAAACAAATTTGACAGCATATCAACTGGTGACATGACAGCACGGCAACAGCACAGATCCACACCTCAAACAGGAGTAAGTGATGTCAAAGGATTTTCTGTCAGAATATTTTACTTTCCTCAACTGAATATTCTCATCAGTTTGTGCAATTCTAGTTGTGGAACTGTATCAAATTATAGCACTACTTAATGTAAAATACATCATGTTTAAAGTTTATTAGAGTAAAGCACTTTTGAGTGGTAATATGAGGTGGCTATATTCTAAGCACACAGCATGTGAGTTACTTTGAGTGTATTTGAGTCTAGATTGCTTCAGTGTGAATTGCTGAGTGCTGGAGATATTGGCAGTAGAGGTGTCTGCCCTCTCTCAAATGTAATCAAAATAGATTTGGCTTGTGGTGCTCTAAGGGCCAAAAAATACATTTGAAAAAACTCATCAGCAATGTCTCAAGATAATCCACATACATTGTTGTGAGCAGTTTCATGTAGGAACTGTTTTCTTTCTACCAAACTACACCCGTCAACCATGTCACCACACAGAAGGAAATGGGCATCTACTGCTAGCATAACTGAGCTAGCCAACGTTACAGCTTAGCCGAGGAGGGCACCATTAAAGTTTACATCATGTATTGTCATGAGCATGAGCCTCTCGTCCATGTGTAGATGCATGCCTCCTTTGCATGGCAAAATAGTAGGTGGGTTCCCTTAAAAAAGTTCCTACATGAAACTGCCCACAACAAGGTCTGTGGATTTTCAGACAGATACATTGATGTTGAGTTTTTCAAATGTAATTTTTGGTGCTTTGAACACCACAGGCCAAGTGCAATGTAATTGCATTGTATTTGAGAGAAAGCAGACGTCTTTAAGCTGATATCTCCAACACTCGACAACTCACAACAAAACAATCTAATGAATAAATAGCACTACAGATAAGAGGGAAAATTTATATTTTTGATTTGGGGCCAAGCTTTCCCTTTAAATGTAATTCTGCTTTTTTTACACTAAAATTGTAAAATCCCAACTATTGTAATATAGTTTTTAACCAGCAATCACCTGCTGTGATGTCACTGCTTGGGGTGTGGCATGAATGTAACATGCTGGAAAGTTTCGGCCTGTGGAGAGCATTGCAGTAGCTGTTTTGCCCTGTGTGATTAATTTCTGTGTTATTCTTTAAACAGTGCAGCAGGATGGATGTCCATCAATCAGAGGGAAACAGGTTCAAGGCCTCAGCATTAGATTCTGGTGATCTATAGATGACCCTGAAGTCTGACCTTCCCATGAAGTGCAGGAGAGTGAAAAGAGACCTTTCCCATGTGGAACATCAAAGCATCAAGTTACAGATGTGGACAGCCAGCCAAACAGGTAAACAAACACAAGCAGACAGACATTTGCCAGCCAGAAAGACTAACAATCACACAAACAGGTAGATAGCCTGTCAAGATGATACATCAGCACTTGGTCACAACAACAAAGAGCAGAGGAGGGGAGGGTTTCTATTTATATCTCCAACAAACAGGTAGATGTGCTGCAAACAGCATACTGTCTCTCTCTCCCCTGCTGGTTTGTTTGGGCTATAAATAGACCTCCACTGCTGTGGACGTCCACTGAATCAATCTGTCGCTACCCATTTATCTATCAACCTGCCTGCCTGGCTGCTTGTTTGCCTGATAGCGTTTTTGTCTGCCTGAATGTATTTCCATGCAGCCTGTCTCTCTCTCTCTTAGTCAAAACACAGGAACTCTCTGCCCCTCCGTTTTCTGGCTCCTTGACAGACAGGCAGAGGAACAGCTGTATCGATGCTGCAGTGACTCCTTAACCACTCACCACAACAAACCAAATAACACACATTCTTTCCACACCCATTCCCATGTGCACACAGGCTCTCCACACACATCTTCATCTACTGTTGATATGAGACGGCTGCTGTTTTGGCTTTAATATTCACACAAACGCACACATGGTGCAACTCTGATGCAATCCCTGTCCCTTTACAGCATGTACAGATTCACACACACAAACTAATCTCTTGTTGATAGAAGTTTGTACTGCTCTTGGGTGGGTGTATGAACAGCTTAACTAACCTCTAGTTGACAGAAGCCAGTGTTATTCTTGTTCCTCGCTGCCTTGTTCTTCAGGTAGATAGAAAACCATCTCCGCACTGTGAATTTTCGCGTGCTGGTATCCATGGCAACAGGCAGACCTGTGCATCTATCCCATAATGATGAACATCTCCTTGCAGGGGGGTCCTAAGGTAGAGATGCAGAAACAGAGCTTTTTTCCGGTTATCTATTTGTCCCGCAGTTTATCCATTGGCCCATCCTCAATGCAGTCGTCGCTTTTTAGTTTTCCCATTATTCACATTCACCGCTCGTCTCTCTGGATGTCGTGGTCCCCCCCCTTCGTCTCTCAGACGCAGTGGACGCCAGTAAGCATGCAGTCAGAGTTGTAACAGAGCCGTTAATCTGCACAGACAGACAGATGGGTTGACGGACGGGGCAGGTGCTGCTGGGTTTGGGATTGTCTTGTGTTCTGCAGCCGGCTCGCTGCGTGAGGCAGCCGGGAGAGGTGACGAATAAATCTGTTCCGCTGAATCAGGAGAGGTGTGTGTGAGCTCCCTCTTCACAACCCTGCTTGTGCATGTGTGTGTTCATCCCCTGCTGCCTCCCTCTTTCTCTCTCTCTCTCTCTCTCGCTCTGCAGAAGGGATTGTCACCAGTCACATTGTGTGCCGGCGAGCTCCCGACCCCTCCCTCCCTCATGCTCCCCTGTTCCTGTCCCTCACCTCCCTCTCTGTTTCTCCTACCAGCATACAGCAACAGCTGGCGAGGTCACATGGTGTAACCCAGCTACCTCTCTCTGTCTCCCTCTTCCTCTGTCCCTTCTCTTTAGCTCCTGCCTGATGTCCAATAGCACACAGGCTGAATAAAAGATGATGACATATGACAACATAAAGCAGAATGTAAGCAGGATACCAGTACAGGTCTGTGCGGCTGTGATTCACTGACATTTGGGAATCAGTTTTAGGACAGCAATCAATGTTGCAGTCAATAATGTTGACAGGACCAAGGACAGCAATCAGAGAGTACAGCGTGATGTGGATGATGTGGTTGATTACTGGGTGTGTGAGAGTGTATGTGTAGGTATTTGGATCTGTCACATCAGCAGCTTTGCAGAACTGCAGTGTTACATAACCAGAGAGAGAGAGAGAGAGAGAGAGAGAGAAAGGGAGAGAGAAAGAGAGAGAGAGAGAGACCAAGGGAAGTGGGGTAGATCGGGGGGCTTTACTCGACTGAAGCAGGGGGCCAAGTAGAGACTGCTGCTCTACCTGGGTCAAGTGTCCGTAGCTTAAGTGGGCTTTAATTTATTTCTAAAATTTGATTTCAAATTCTTCAGACAGGATAATTCACCTCAAATGCTCAAACTGTGATCCTCAAACTTGGAACGTCACTAAAAACAGAGCTCATAGTGGTGTTTTCATGTGTTTGACAGGATTTGGACCAAATTTAGAATATAGCTGGCACATAGTTTCAGGGCATTTTAGCACTATTGAATATGTAATCAGATGTGTTCAGTCAATCTGATGTGCAGTGTTGTGGGAGGAGATTCAGGATTATGGACTGGTGTCTTTGTCCCGGGAGGATTAGGGCTCTGTAAGGAGATCACGACATTAATATTCATACACACTGAGTGGATGTGCACTGATAGAAATACAGACATAGTACTATTACTGTACTGTATTTCAATGCATGCAAAGAATGACATTTTGACAGACGAAGATGTGTACCATTTTCAGACAGATGGTCTGCCTGTATTTATTCACCTGGCTCTAATTAAAGGTTAAATTCACTTCCAATTACGTAAATTAAGAATGCAAATAGATGCACTTAATCTAATCAATATTGAATGTTACATAACTCAGTGATGACCAGAAGGCAGATTGACTTTTCATGTGATGTTTTATTAACATAAAAAATAATTGACAGTACAAATGTTAATTTCTGTAATTTCCTACCTGAATTTATAGATCTACGTACCAAAACAGCTACAGCCACACAGCACCAATATAAACAGGTCATTGTACAGATCAGTTGGCGATTAAATAGTGTTTATCAAAACATCCGCTACATCCTTGAGAAACAAATATTTGATCTCTACAGGCCTAGAGCATGTATGTAAAAAAATGGTGCAATGTGCACGAATGGGACATCTTGTCATGCATTGTGTTAAGTGTAGGGTGTGAGGTTTCCATTGCAAAGTACTTAGGTTTTTGGACTTGTATCTACCAAAAGTGAACAACACCGAAGCATTTTTTTTATACACTATGTACTACATTTACTTTCTATGCTCACAAATGTGACTAGCAGTCCTCTTTCAGCAGCATAGAAAAAGGCTGAACCAGGCAGACAGTGCAACATTAGGTAATGGCTTATGTACTTGGCAAACATCATACTGAAGCTAATGATAGCTACTGCTAGTTTAAAAAGCCTGAAAGATGTTGATGTAGTTGTAAACAGCAGTATTCCTTTAGAAATAATGGCCCTTGCCCCCAAGAGCCCTTAAACATACGCATATTACCTAATATTATTTACATAGTGATTTAACAATAAAGATTTACTATTTGATGTACTAGATGAATTTAATTGTAATTATGTGTGAAAAGCATGTATTTAAAACCTGAAAATCCAGTTACCCCTGGAAAAAATGCAGTTACATTAACTAGAAGACAAAAATAAGAACGCGTGAGGTATAACATATGTCCAGCAGTTACAAGATATGCACTTGGATTTGACATCTACATACACTTGTGTAATAATAAGCAAATCTGACACAAGGCTCCACTCATTTGGAAAAAAGAGACAGCACATTAACTACTCGTCTGCCCGCCTGACCTGAACTCACCATGATGCTTCCTGTTGATCCCTGGAAAACAACATGCTGTGCACTACATAGGATTCATCTGCTAGTAGGGTTCAGGAAGGGACATAATTCCATTAAAGCACTGCGTAGTAGTCGAGTGCGTGTCCTGGTTTTTGGAGGATATTAGAAAAAAGGGGGGGAAAAAAGTAACAATGCACTTAAATTTGTTTTCTTTTTTTCAGGTTTGAGTATGAGGCTATTTTTCACATACATTATCATCAAAAGTATGATGTTCATTGTGAAGCCTGAGAAAAATAGTGTGTGTGTGTGTGTGTGTGTGTGTGTGTGTGTGTCCTCAATTAAAATACAGTTGATTATTGGTAACTAAAGAATATGTGTGCTTGTGTGCATTTGTGTGTTTATGAGTAGGGCTGTAGTGTGCTGTTGCATTTCAGTTCATGTGTATTTTAGTGTCGGTTTTGTTGAAGAGGTGGGTAGTAAACTGGCATGTCATGGTCACACACACTGAACCCAGATGCCTTGTCAACAGCAGTTCGATTGTCCCAGTCTCTAGATATTGCCTCCTTGATAAAATGTTTCTCACAGTCCAGGAGGGTGAAGTCAGGGTTGAAACAGATCTCAATCTGCCCCAAAGTCTGGAAATCGTCATTCTGTCAAACACAAAAATACACAATTTGACTATCCAAAAGACTGTCAACTGCAGTAGAAACATACATATTATGATTTAATTTTCTGAATGTTATTCGGTGCTCATACCTTTGACGGATGGACACATTGGATCTTAGGTGTGATGCCGTAGAAGTTCTCTATGACACTTTCAATTTCTGAAAGCTGCACAAAGACACATTAGGGGCAGAGAGGAGAGCAAAAGTGAGATGCAAAAGTTGTTGTTTTTATACTATGTGGCACTGTCACGCCCAACATAATGCTGATATTTTAGATTTGATTTTAAAATATAGATAGACCTACTGTGTAGTATTTTTCTGACGGGATGATGTCAAATTTCTTCAGGATGCTACAAGAAGAGAAACAGATTTCTGTTTGAGGCTTTGAGGTGTTAGTGCTTTCATTTAGAGTGACCTAAAATAAGTACACAACAGTAGTCCATTTCTGTGAAGCACACTGAGGAAAGCAAACATGCACAGTGAACAGTAAGACATTTCTAAGAAGTAGAAAATCATAGTGTTCATGAGGAAAGAGGTTTGTGTGTGTGTGTGTGCACGCTGTACCTGTCCAAATCTACTTTATGGTATAGGTCCAGTGCCTTGCTGAAGTATTTATGTAGACTGTTCAGAGAAGCTGCTTTGGCTGCACACGTACCATGTTTGTGCCACTCATACTTCCTGTTGAAACAAATATGTAACTTTTGTTACTATAATGTGCAAATTTACTCAAGATGACATCCTCAAATCTCAAATGTCTTTTGTTTTATCCACAACCCACAGATATTTGGTTTGCTGTGATAGAAGTAAATAAACCAGGAAATAATTTAGAACTTTTTTCTCCCAATAAACCTACTCAAACCGTTTACTTTGTTATCAAAAAAGTTGGCTATTATTCATGAGTAGGCCACTAATCAATTAATCTTTTCAGCTTTAGTTAGCATGCATCAGTTTAGAGGGCTAACTGGGCCTGTTTATTGTATAAGGTAAACGTCACTGTCACCCTTAATGTCTTGTTGAACCCCGCTCAAACTCTTATCCTAAAAAACGGAATGACTAGGCGAGTATTTGTATTAAGCAGCCCAATCTGTTTCAACATACATAATCTTTTACTCCGATACAACCCTGATTTGTAACCCTAAAGTATATTGATAAAGTCATTACACTACAACTTGGAATAATCTCTTTACAATAAAACTTGGAATACGCTATGAAATACTGTGCAGCATTGTGTCAAGAAGACAAAAAACGGCTGTATTTTGGTTTCAGAAAAACCTAGAAGTAAATGTTTGTTGCCATTCAGAGGCAATGTGAAGTACATAAAATCCATTCAGATCAGCCGGCTCACTTTTTTTTTTTTGTAATAAATTTCGTTGGTCTGAAAGTAAGGTAATACGATCACACTGCGTCATACAAATTGTAAGTGTAAAAGGCATGGTATAGTGGAGAAAAACCCACTATTTCAATCAGCATATTATACTGTGATACAATAGTTACTATCATTGTCATGCATATCCAAATCCACTTGAAGATGCATTGAAAAACAAGTGACCAATGCAGCAGCGGTTGGGAGATACATTTAAGATAAAGATAATACTGATGTTGTATAGTGTATTACTACAGTACTTAAAACTAGAACATGCCCAATTAACAAAGTTTCACATAGATTTACAGGCAGGGAAAAAGCAGAAAGAATTGACTGATTGAATACCAGAATCCAAGAGATGAGGGGTTAAGCAAGTCAGGCCAACTCCTCTTCATGTCTGGAAGCAGGTCCTGAAATCACACACCCCCAAAACAAATTTGCTTTATTTATCCGCATGCCACTTAGAGAAAAACAAGGGAAAATCATTTGTCAAATTAAGTAATGTCAATTCTTTCAGTCTCTTTTGGTTTTATGTGGGCGCAGTTATTTGAAAATATGATAAAAAAAAAATGCAATATAGCCAAGTACAATACCCAAATTGCAGGAGCTGCATTTTTTTTTGTTTTTTTTTAGAGAAGACCAGATTCAAAAATGACCATTCCCACTAAAATAGCAACTAATACTGCAATCCCAAATATCTGTCAAACCCATTGCTAGTTGAGTTAAGTTGAGACTAGTTGTTGTGTGCTTAAGATAAGAGGAGTATTTCATCTGGCTACAGTGAAAAGTATTCTGTTGTTTCTTCTTTGTCCTGCCAATTGTCGTTGGTTTAAACCATTGCCTGTTTATGTTCCTCCTCGATAATTTAAAATGACTACAGATCTAAAGAAAGAAAATAAATTAGTTTTAAACAAACTCATCCTGAACAGTGTTGTACCTCTATTTGAGAAGAGTTGAAATGCCACGATGAATTACAGTCAATCCCTTTATCTGGCCTGGACAATAGAAACATTCACAACATTAGGTATCTCATGTGCCTTGTGTTGCTCACTCTCTCAGAGAGAGAGAGACACAGACAGAGAGAGCACAAAAAGAGGTAGTAAAAACAGTTATTACAGCAAAGCAACAATAAATGTTTCAAAGAACTGATTTGCCATGTTTAGCATTTCCTTCCCCAAGTATTGCGCAACTAGTTCTGAGCTGGATTTTATTATGAAATTGTATTACAGGTTTTGGCAGTATCACAGTACTACGGTATATCAGGGTATTTAGAAATGATTTTCCTATGATTTTCAATACCATCAATAATACACTCTTCTTTTAATTAAGCTGTTAGAGAGATGCTGGATTGAGATGATGCAGAGTACAGCACACAGCCCTGAAGCTGGTTGTTATTTATTGATTTATTTTTAAGGAAGATACCACCAGATATCTCAAAACAGACAAAATGACATGAAAAAATAGCTTCTGCCCAAGGTTACTGTATATAATAGCAAATATTTTCAGGGAGTACATTTACTTTTGATATTTTTTTCAAAATGGTGATACAAGTAGTTGTGAAGTAATATCTGCCACAATAGAAGATGACATTGTTATCTGACAAAAAGAAAGACACACACGTACCAGAGTCCATGTAGTGTCCAGTAGCTGATGTTGGGATGACATGCTGGGTGTTCCATCTGAAATGTATACAAATAAGTATTATTACTCCTTTTGGACACATGAACCTTACACTGAATTCTGTTTTTAGTATGAATGCTCATTAATACTCAGCTAATGATTTCTCATGAAACTGAATTACAAAAATCTGTTACAGTCTCTATGACGGTGCATATATTAAAAAGGCTGAAATGAGCACAAAGCTAATTTTGAAATGTCGCTACTAGCACAACAACTAATGATTATTTCGTTTTCTTGTCAGCACCACTAGCACAGGTTTACTTTTAACTTTTTTTGTAATGGATAAAATACCCAAGTGATTAATGAATTGAACAGTCATTTGAGAAATATAATACATCTTGTATGTAGTTTTTATATTACTAACCACCTAAAATTAAACAAAAAGATCCTCCTTTTCCTACTGGAGAATGTCACACTGTTGAATGGAAAGGGGAACTGCACCAACTCTGTGAGTTTGCTGTCAAGGCTCTCTCAAGTATCTCTCAAATTTCTCCAGTGTATCCCTTCTGCAACCAGGCCAGTCATATGACACAAAACCACATGTCAACCAAAGGTTTAAACCATCTGAGCAATTCTGAAGCAACAAAAGCATAAAAAGCAAGAAATGTTTGGTCAAAAACACAAAATAAGGGATGTGTGTCTTGTATCTTAAAGGGGTCTTGCCTAATCAAACCAGAGTGTTGACACACAGCCGGTCTCATGACTCAGACATTGACATCACATGACTTTTAAGGATTAAACGTTGACTCAGTAATACAGTATACAGGAAACAACCTGGGTCTATATAAATAAGTGGGGAAATTATTAATCACTTTATCATTGTTAAATAAGTATTATCCATTAATACTAACTCAATTTGTTAAAACGTTATATTCATCTTTGCTGGTGCCGAAGTTAACCTATCCAGACACAGACGTAATAGTTTGGCTGGGCCAACAGATAAATTTATTGCTGGATTAAGAATATGGCATATGAAGACACACTAAAGTTTGTAAACAGTGAGGCTCTTGAGAGGACTTACAGCTGAAAACAGACTCATCAATCACAGGCTGCTGATAGTGTAGATGCTTATCATGATAAACAGAAAACCTTGTCTCTCGCAGACAACTTGACATCTAATATTGATTCAGTTGAACAATTAACTGTTGATTCAGGGACTTAATTGAGTAACAGCCTCTTTACATTCTACAAATGAACAAATAACAGAAGAATGTGTAAATCTGGATCTGGTCCAATAAATCAGTCTTTTTCACAAGAGATATTTTTACCTTTCTTAGTAGGAAAAGTGCAGTTGGTACTAATAACATTAGGGCTGACTCTGTGCTTCTCCAGCGACTAAATGGCTATCATCAATATTATTAATTATGCTGGTGGCTTTGTGAATCAGCCCTATTGCATCTTTAAATAAAAGTCCAAATAAACATAATTAAATAAAGGCAGGAAGAAACTCACACTACAGAAGGTGCTTGGCCAGTGGTGGGTCAGGATCAGTTTGGTCCACATGTGTCTGAAATTCACGTTCATTATTGATAAATGAAAGAACACAACGTTATGTACTGAGAGTGACATGTACTGTAAATTCAATAGACATACAAATGGAGAGGCAGAAAAAACCGGGGTTCATCATATTCATTGATATGTACAGTACTTTGTATTATGTTGCTGCACTTACGGAGGTGAAATCACTAAGGCAGATGACAGGGCTGCTGCCAGGCAGAGCAGAAGAGGGGAGCAGAGTCTCATGTTTGATCTGAAACAACATAATAGATTTTTCAGTTAACAGCTGCTTTTATGCAGAACTCAGTACTGAACATCAGATCAACCTCAGGTTCCTGCAAAACCCACATCACAACAATATTAATACAACATCCAAAGTGTGGAATTGGTTAAAATAATTGTTATTTGTATCGCATTAAATCTTAACAAAAGCTAGCTCAGGACTCTTTTCATAGAAGGGCAGGTATAGGCCACACTGTTGATAAAACTCAAACAAGCAAAAACAAACAAACAAAAAAAAATATTTGTAATGGTGGAGAATTCAAACATTATCATCAAAGTGCAGCTTTATAATACATTGTGATACATTTAAAAAGCAAACTCGTGTTACACAAACTGTAGATGTTGGACTGGTTAACTCAGCAATAAGAATAGGCTCCTGTGCACAGTGACTGACAAGAAAAACTGGTTGTGGCTTCAACTCGGGAAGTGAGTGGTACTTAAACCTTAAACCTCGCGTGACAATATAATTAGGCAATCGACAAAAAAACCTTTAACCCAGCAACCTCTCCCTCAAATACAAAAAAATGACACAAAATTCGCCTGGGCCAGATTAGCAAACAGTGTGCAGTAATACATCAAATATGGAGGCGACCGTTGGTTGAATTATCACAGGATAGATATCTCTGAAATTGTGCCAAAATGTGCTTAAGTCCCCACTCTGATGGTGAAATTGTCTCGTCTGTGGTCATAAAACACTACACGAGCTCTAAGAAGCGTGCCATGCACACAAAGTGTGCAAAATTGCCAAAACAGCAGTCTCAGTGCCGCATCCGCGAGAAAAAAAAGTGTCCAGCAATAACATGTTAACACACTCGTAACGACACAACTTTAGTTGTAGAGAGAGTTGTTGTAGAGATAACGACCACCTTTGACGTCAGTGATCAAAAACAAGAAATCATAACTTTTTCGTGGTTAACATAATCTAACGTCACGTTAATCTAAAGATATGCTTCGCGCCTGCATTTGTGAAACGTCAGCTAAAAACTATATCGGCAGCTGGATGTTAAAAATAAACTTTAGCCTGCTAAATTACCGACTCTTCAGTCAGATCAAAGCGAACAGCGGTGAGTAACACCGGTTGTTTAAACAGATATCGTGTTTAAATCAGCCTCACCTTGTGCCGGATATGTTGCAACAAAGATCTGTGGTGGTTACTCGTACACGGTGCAGCTTATCATTTAGAAATCCTCACTATGTTGGTGCATTAAACAGGACATGTACAACAGAACAGTCTGTTGTTTATGCTCTGCAGCCACTGCACTACCTGTCTGTCTGCTCAGCCAATCAGCAGCGCCGTAGACGTCATGCGTCATCACGTGGTCGGATGGGTGGCTTGATTTATTTTCCGGAGCGCACCGGCAGCTCCGTGTCTCATAGACTTGTGATGATGTTGTGAAACTAGATTTGCGGATGTTACACTGTACAATCGTCCCTTTAAAAACAGCTTGCACTACAGTTTACAAAAAACAAACAATTTTGTTTTTTCTTTTAGGACAGTTTTTGTCACATTTTGTTTATATTATTCATATTATTATTATTAGTATTATTATTGTAACGTTTATTGAGCTATGTTGAAGACTAATTATTAAACACCACACAGAAATTCATAGGCATTCATGTTTCTTTGCATCTAACCCAAAGTTGACAGATAAACACAATTTTAATGATTTTACAGAGAATATGTATTAGATGAACAATATGTGAACAGCTTTCGTGCCTAGGCATAGGCATGTGTGAAATTTGGAAGTGTGTCAACAGAGAGTGGCAGTTTAACAGTGCATCCACCACAAATGATTTAATTAATCTTTTGTCTTATATCTGATTATATATTAACAGGGTGATCAACAACCAAACAACACAAAATAAATTATTCATTGTTTTGACTTAAATTGTATCTTTTAAATTATTTAAAATATATTTTTTACATTGAGTCGTGATGAGAGGGGACATGAACAGTTGGAGTATGTGCACAACATACTGGGGGATTTACTGCACATCTCTAATCTTTCTCTGCATTATTGTCCTTACAGCTGCTGCAGTTTTTGGCAAGCTGCATCCTCTGTGCCCCTAAGCTCAACACAAATCATGTGACCGAAACAGAGGATACCACTCTGCAGTTAATGGGAAGGGAATGCCTCACATACGGCTCAGTGCAAATCTTAGATCGAAATATATAATAATAATACTATTTATTTTTTCCCCCCAGGAATAGGTGTGTTCTAAATAGAGAAACAGTCAATGAAGTGTATTGCATGCCCAAGTTATGCGCCTTCAATTGGAGGCAAACATTTTCCTTTGTAAAGTGCTCTGCACTAACGATTCATTATTTAAAGTTAATCGGACAGGCCTGACTTATTAAATGTATGAAGTGCCCAGGGGTTATTTTAAATAATGACTCATTATAATCCAATGTTTAAAATTAAGCCTGTCAGGAGACTGAAATGAGAGAATAATTAATCTTGCCATGTCTCCAGGGATTGCAGTGTTAAATGGTGTTGCCTGGAAAAATCTGAATTTCTTAATATCCTTTTTGGAAGAAGCAGAGATTCATCATACAAGAAAACTTACTTTTTTCATTTTTTCAAGGCTTTTTCTTTATTGTTCAACTTGCTGAAAATTGACCACCTTTCATTACCCTGGAGCCCTGGCTTACCAGTGTCTCACTGTCACCTGACAACATAACATCTTAAAATTATCACTGGGCTTTGGTTACAGAGTGTATTACCACATGACCAACAGAGGGCTCCTTTTGACTACAGACGTCAGTCCAGTTTTAACCAGACATACGAAGGCACGCGTGCACACTCACACACGCACAAAAGCAAGCACAAGGACAAAATGAGTAAACAAAGATTACTATTGTGAACAGAGGTACAGTGCATCTTGCATGGACTGAAGTCTATGGACATTTTGGCTGTGTAAGACATTCAAGATTTATTAAGACATAATAAATCATAAATGAACAAGTCATATGTCTCATGTGTCTGTATGGTTTTCAATGCAGAGTCCTGTTGCCCTGTCACAGAGTTTAACCTCTCAACAAAATGCTCTTAATTTAGTTTCTGTTTATAATTTTATGATAAATCATACTGTGTTTTACATATCTGACATTATTTGGAATTTAATCTCTTTCTTAAAAATTGTTAAAGTTTGGGGTTTTTTTGGGGGAGGGTTGGTATTGTGAGGGGGGTGGGACCTTGTACTTAGTGTTGTCATGATACTGGAATGTCGATACTCTACCTTAAAAAATATTTATTTACCGCCATTTTTTATACCATGGGCAACGTTTTTCTTTGATGACATAGATTTTTTTATTAAACCATCAATTTAACAGACTATAACATGACAATGGCAACTTTGCCTTTCTTGGTTTGCAGCAGCAAGCAGCAGAGTGACTGTAGAAAACATTAACAATAAGAGAGTAAAAAAGTGCAGCTGGCACAGGTGTATCAATACTGATGAAAATTAATATTGAAACAATTTCAACTATTTAGACTCTTTATATTGATAAATTGATATTTTTGACAACACTGCTTAGAAGTCCAAAAACCTAGACTGTCCGGGTTTGTGTCTCTTATTGTGTCTTTTATTCACACTCTTCTCTCTGTCTCACTCGCAAATCACCTGCTTTTTCCAAAAGCCCCCACCCTGCTGTTCTCCCATTCTTTCCAAATTTTTCCCAGGTCTAACTCCATGTTGTCCCACCTTATGATTTCGCCTCAGATGTGAAATGTGTTTCACAGCTCCTCCACTGTGTCAGGAATAGTCTAGCTGTAACTGTAGCTAGTTTTATAAATAGGCCCTGGCCAAAGTTCAGCCTGCGACACAGTGTCTGAAGACGTTTGAGTGCAGATGGAGAAAAACCTTAGAGAGGGGCTGAAATACTATTCAAAGTACAGCTTTAATTAGCCAATTATATTTCTGAAACAGCCATAAACTGTAGATATACTGTATGTTGCAACATTGAATTTTAAATTGACTTTAAGAATTTGAAGGTACATCTTCTACAAGCTCTGGATCACAGTTTAAAGCATGTTTTATCATTCAAAAACGATGCCATTATGGTATGGCAGGAATTAAAGCAACCACCCTTGTTGCCATAATGCTGCCTCTTCTGTAGAGCTTAAAATGCTGCTTGAAAATGTTTAACACCAGCCCCTCCATAACAGCTTCTCTGCATTGTCTACATCAACTGATATACTTGAATAACCGTTTATTTAGCATCAGTTCTTGAGCTAACATCCCAGAAACCAACAATTGGGCTAACATTCTCTTCCACGCAAAACTGTAACAGGCAAACTTTATTAATCAAATAGTTGACTGGTTCTAGTGGCCCTGAGTCTTGAAGGATACTGGTTATATATAGGCAGCTCTCTCTCCTTTTAAGGCCTCAGGGAGCGGCAGGTGGGGGTCGTTGGAGACGGGTGGTGGTTTTGTTGGCCTGGTACTTGGTTTAGGCTGACTCCCTGTGGATTCAGGCTGACAACCGAAGTCGCTGCAAAGGAAATCTCAAGGGGTAAGAAAAACTACAATTTCTTCTCTTTTTGTTTTTTATCACCAGTGTATCCTCAGCTTTTTAATTTACTTTTCAAATTTAAGTGTAGCAGGTGGGATCAGAGGGGTAGAGGAACAGAGAGCGGATTAGGGCAAGACCAAGAGGTGTTGCATGGCCCCTGACCAGAGCTGATCCTACCTCAAGTGATGAATGATATAATATATGAGCTTTGAAGGATGTGGTGAAATTCAGTTTGTCTAAATGAGTTAACCGCTGTTTTGAGGATAATGGCCATTATTGTCTTGTTTGAGCTGGGACAGATTGACAGCATGTCTAAGTGGTTATCATAGACTGTTAATTGGTTAAAATGGACTCCAACTGGACAGTCAATTTTGGTAGGGACATTTGAGGCTGTGGCTGCATTGGACAAACTGTTGATGGTGCGTACTAGGACTTATGTTATTTTTTATATGATCTATACATTTTAAATTAAGGAACTTCAAATACAAATTGTCCTTAATTATTTTGTTTTGTATCACCACTAGTTAGCACACGGCATGTGTTTCTATACAAATAGCACCAGTTTATGCAAGCTGCAGAATTTCAGAGGTTTTATGGTTATGAATTTTAGAGGTTTACTGTTACAGACAGAGAGGCTCGGGTGTCATTTGGCAGGCATTGGTGCTGCTACAGTATTGGCTGTACTGACAGGCAGAGAACAGCCCCTGGGGTGTAGGACTAATGGGACTAGAATATGACCTGCCTGCAGTGACCGAGGGCAGTTGAGTCTAATGCTGATTTTCTTTTGAGGCAAAGTGTCTCCCAAAGTCTGTTGCTTTGATTTCTGATTTTGTGAGTTTGTGATTTCTAACTTGACATCTGCTTTGGAGAATGCTACATGAATAAACTTTACGGGCTGATCTTTGAGTGGGGTGAAGAGTGTGAAACCTCAGAACATTTTCTGTGACAAATCAACATAGGGTTTTTTTTCTACTGCACAACCACAACCAAATCCAACTGTTTTTATTAACTTTACGAGTCAGAGGTTAGAGGTCACGGGTTAGGGCATTTTGATGTCATCTATGTGATTGACTTGCTGCTTGATTGACAGTTTTGGGACATTAGAGGTGAGTTGAACATCCTGGGGGTGAGCGTTTGAGTGATGTGGAAACAGGAATGTCTTTGCCAGCGGAGCATGTCTGAGTAGCTTTCAGGGTGAGGTTGGCTTGGGAGATCCGCTTCACGTTTCATCTGACCTTATTTTCGGTCTCTGAGGACTCAGGTGATGTAAGGCAATTATGTTCTCAGCCCCCCTTGAATGCATGATGTAAGACAAAGTTATGCTCTTGCTTTGGAGTGTGTACTGTAAAAGATGTTTATGTTAGTCACACAGCAACTTAACTGTCAGTGATACATGTGTGGTAGTGTTTCCCTTTCTTTCTTGTGATGTGAATAATATGAATGTGAATGATGAACGAATCTTTATTTTGAACATTTAAAAATAAACAGCGAAACAAAACAGACAAAAGCAAACAAGCCTTATGACCAAGTGCAATAAAAGTTATTATGATAATTGTTTTTTTGTAGACCTTTCACTAAATAACTATGGGGGTATATAGGGGTATTATTGGGATTGTTGTCCTTTTTCCTCAGTATCTACCAACTACCAACAACATTGGACACACTGCAATTTGTTTTCTACAGTAACTTTACACAGAGCCCACACTCTAGGGCCGCTACAAAATCCCTTCTTTAAACTGCCTTTTCCATTTGCACAGACAACAATGGCATCAAGCTGCCCTAGTGTATGGTTTTAGATGGTATGCTGGCATTGCGGCAGCAAAAAAGGCATGCCGGGCGTGACTTAACACAACAGCCCCTGCCTCTAGTAGGACATAAAACATACGTATTGGCAGCTCTTTATAAACAATAACAATGACATGTAATGCTAATAACAATCATTTACTGTTTCTGTTTTATGGCTACTCATCCCGCCCTCTGCTTGGAGGGTAAGAGGCCCTCGGACCTCGTTGTTTCCCCAATTTGCAGACATTTTTGGCTGCTATTCTTCTTTGCATTGGCTTAATTTTAATAATAATAATGATAATAATAACTTTATTTATATAGCACCTTTAAAAACACAGGTTTACAACAGGCTTTGACAGAAAGCAAAAAAAGAATGACAGACCCAAATACAGAGGAATCCCACAACAATTGTAAAATCTCTCTCTAGCATGGCGACATTATTCTGTAGTCATGAGATTTTGCCATGAGCATTTGCATTATGATGATTAGGCAAAAAGCTAGAGAAAAATAACAGTATTCAGTTTTATATTCACCACTGTATATAAAACTGTAATAAATATCAACTGCCCATGCCGATTTTGGAGTTGTTGATTTGATGGATAGTTTTCGGTGCAGCTGCACTGTCAGTTGCTGTTACATTACTGGTCCAACAATAGTTTATACCCATGCCTTTTGTTTATATTTACATGTGTGTCTGTGTTAGTGTCTTTAAATCAGTATATGTCACCTTGTCATTCCTGAGGCTGACAGTAAAACACACTGCACACACACTGCGTTTGTGTGTGACATTGTTTCCAACTCAGCGTGTCCAAATTCCAGGAGGGCTTTTCTTTTTGCCGTGGCCAAAGCAGTAAACACAAATATAATGTCCACAAGGCCTACGATATATTGTTGCAAAGCACCAAGTCATTAATAGAGGGAAAGACGGGGTTTTGTTTCCTAATTTCCAAGCTGTACTTCCTCACATTTACTTTCATGACAGCATCTTATTTCTGAAGTCACTTTTTCAGTCCTTTGGGTTGGTTGCCCTTGTGTTTGTGTCTGTTTGTGCCAACGTGTAGCTGGTGTGACTTGTAAGTAAGGATGTACTCTACTTTGTTACCATGTCAGTGTGTGTGTGTGTGTGCTAATGGTCCAATAGGTCAGTATCTACAGTGTCACCATGTCAGCGTGGATCAAACGTGGGACTTACGACCATGAATATCACCACAAACAGAGCAAATATGTGGTTAAAGAATACAGCAGGTACTCTCTAATGCTAATTACAACTAAAACATTAAACTAACAGTAGCATTACAACATTAACAGTTGTACGCTTTTACCAGGTTAAAATAGTGAGGCTGACCTGGTTAACATTAAGCTAACATCAACACCACATTAACCCTGAGCTGGCCAAGCTAACCACAGTGGGTTGAATAAAGCATTATTTTAAAGCATTTTTTTGTTAATTGTTATTGGCTATAATAAGATAAATTCAAATTTAGTATTCTTATGCTTAAGAGAAGCTTTCCAGATTTTGAAGCAGCAAAAGTTTGATACTGGTGCATAATCCAAAGCTACAATGCAAAACACCTCAGGAAGGTTTTAATGCAGAGTGACTTGTTAGATTTCAAGTATAATTTTCCGAAGTTGAGTCAGCTTTACTAAATTTAAGGTGGAACGCTCTGGGAATTATGTCATCTCAAAACATGGGAAATATAAAGTTTTGACTGAATCAAAATCATGTAAAAACAATCAAAACCCATCCAGAGTTTTCACTCTTACACATTGGTTGATGTCCGTTTGAGCTAGTCTCAACACCACCGTGAAAAAGTCTTTTGCTAATAGATTTTCTGTCACAGTGTGTGTTTGTGTGTGCTGTGTTTCATGTCTATACTTGCCACTTTAAAAATCTTATTGTTGTTGCAGCTCACTTCTTTTTGCTTCTTTTTTATTTTTCCTAATAAGCAGCTAATGTGCATACAGGTTGTTTGTTAAAGTAGAGTTTATTTCCCTGACTGATTTCTTTATCTTGTATTTCAAACTCAAGTAAGTATGATAAAGCTTGTGTGAGTAACGTGCTCTGAACACTGATTGACTGATTTGCTGTCAAATATAATTTTGCTATTTTATGCTTAAAATGATCATACCTCTACATAGAATATTTTTTTTTCTGCTTCAAATATGATCTTTCCTAGTTTGCAAGGTGACAAAATGTGGTTCTTTTTTTAATGCTACTCTCCTCTACAGAGCAGCAGATTGAAATGTGTATGTTACTTGTTTCACCAATTGGGATGAACCCACATGCTGCCACAGGCTGCATAAATGGTCGTCATACCCCAACCTGGCCTCCACTTACCACATAAGACATTATTTTTAATCATCTTCCTCTGTTAATATGCAACATGGTCTCTCCAGCCTCAGTCTCAACACAGAGCTCCCCACACCATCTGCTTTGTCTGTTGCTGCCAGCTCTCAGGATCCCCCTGACTTTCAGGACTGCAGGGCACTCCCCTCCATTTTGCTGTGACAGTGGAGGAATGGCATAAGGCCTGAAGACTTTATGGACAACAGTGATGAAAGACATAGACTCAGAGCTTGCCACTACTGACTGTGTCTCTCCTGCTGACAATCTCTGCTCTCAGGCAACAGGCCTGATCCTTGGGTTGGGTTGGACCTATAATGGCATAGTCTGCTGAACATGGGATTTGGCTATATGCAAAGAGATTGCATATAGCAGCAAAAAAACAGGGAGGATGTTTTGAATAATAATTGTCCTCTTTTTAAAACTGTGTCAGCCATAATGGTTTATGACAAAAATAACTATCCCAATGGACAACAGTTGTTGTTGTCCACAAGGTTCAGCTTACAAATCAAGGCAATATGTAAATTTTTAAGTTAAATATTTATTTGTGGAGACTGTGAAATCCTGATTACATTTTTGTGGCCAATGGTGCGCAGGCAAACAATAATAACCACTTACAGCTAATGGCTTTTCGATACTGAGACTTTATGTCTTGTACACAGATGTTGAACAATAAAGTGAAATCCAATTATGCACCCATTTAAAAAAAAGTTTTTTTTAGTGCTCAAGGCCCTCTGAGGTCACCTGTGTGAGCCTTCTTTTAATGACATTTTGCTCAAGTTGATCTCTTTGGATTGGTGGATCAGTACTGATCAACTTAAATGATAATTTCAAATTTCAGTGCCTTCAGTGTTTGGCAAAGACATGTCAGCTAGCCTGCTGAACTTGCGAGATGACGCCCCCTCCCCTTTGCTCATAGAATTTTTGATTGTCATGAGTAAGGTTTTTTATTGGCTTATTTAAATTGCTGCACTTGAGAGTAGTTTCATTGTTTTGGTGTCATGAAAATGGCAAGAAACAATGTGGAATCAGATTACAAGCCTTGTCAAGCACTGGCTACAGACTGCTCACCGCCTATTGCACATATCAAAACAAACTGACACAAAGCACTAAAGCTACTTTGGAGGCTTGTTATTTGGGCTGGTAGGCTTCTAAATAACTGAACAGTCAGTGATCCCCAATACACCTTTTACACACATTTTGATTTGAAATCACTTACTGTAAATGTTTTTTCGGCCAAGATGAACACCTACATGAGGCTAATGTCACATCGTTGTATGTACGTGTTCAAAATCCCACATCTCTTTAGACTTTATTCAGTTCTCAGCCTATGTGCAAGGAAAACATTGGTTTCCTGAATCTGTTTGCAAAACTGATTTACTGTTTGTTCTTTAGTTCTGAGGCGAAGGAGGAAAGGTATGAGCACAGAACCAAGGTTCACGTTCAGGAAATGGTAAGAATCTATGAACTTTCTGGTGACAGACCAGAGTAGCTGAACCACATTGTTTTAAAAATGTTTATGCGAGAGGTTTAGTAATGTTTATTGTTATACTATGTATTAGTTAAGTAATAGGATAATGCGACAATGTAGAGAATGTGTGAGTAAGAGGTGTATGCTATTCATTTGCTTATTATTGGTATTCTTGTTTCCCTGTCTAGGTAAGGACAAAGATGTTGGACAAATACGTGCACGAGGAGCCCATGATCAGGGGACCAAAGTTCCTGGTCAGACTGAGATCTCACACCGTGTTTGAAAACACTCCAATCAAACTCTTCTGTACTGTTGAGGGCTTTCCTATGCCTTTTGTAAAATGGTGAGTAAGAACTAAAAGCTTGTTTTTAACCCAGTTATCCGATTTAAAAACTGGAAAAATAGCCTTGAATGGCCAATCATCTTTCTTCCCTTTCTTCTTTTAGAGTTGATAGCAATATGATAGATCTTAGCACTGATGTTAAGATAGTTTCTGCTGAAAATGTTGATAATGGGTCCACATGTCTTGATGCTTGTGAGCTGTAATCTTCCTCTATTTCAGGTATAAAGATGATGTGATCCTGTCCATGTCCTCTGGACAGTACCTGGTCAAAGCTAATGGTGGAATGCATTCTCTGGAGATCCCAAGGTACAATATGTCAAAAAAACGCAATTTTTTAAAAAAGTCTCCTGTGGAGTTCTGACCACTTCATAAGCAGGCTTTCATACTAAAGGGGCACTCCACCAATTTAACGCTAACTGTCCGTATTTAGTGCTCTGGTGGGAGCTTTGTAAACTGCTGATATAGAGGTGTAGAAGAAAAATGCTAACGAGTTGCATTATGTGAATTGTGGGATGTATCATTTATTAAGATTGATGCATAGTAAGGATTAAATGTTAGGATTTCTTAGCCTCTATTTTTTTTTCTTTTTAATATAACTTTTCCATGTCCCCCAACTTAATGGTAGCATAATATTACGACGTTCTTAATCTCCTTGGGCTTTTGATTGTTGGTCGGTAAGACAAGACACTTAATAATTCCTGCTGATAGTTTGCTATCGCCAGATCGCTCTTTTTAGTGACCTGAGAGCCCCTCCACCTGGATTTCCTCCATTGCTACGAGCTTAACCTGATCTGTTTTTAGCCTGGTGGCTAGGCTAGCCAGCTGCCTCTGCTATAGATTGGGTCTGAAAAAGCAAACCTTTTCACAATGGCTGTGTGTGGACATTGCCAGCTACATACTCACAGTTACAAGAGGACGTCAGACGGCTGAAGCGGGACCTTAAAGACAAGGATGAGCTAATCCTGGGGTTTTCCACTGTCCCTACGGCTCAAGCTAAACATCTCTCGGCCTTTGGGTCCTCTTGTCTCGGTAACAGAGACAACAGATGCTCAGCCTCTGCCACCAATAATGATGCCACTCTTCCTTGGTCTGGTTCTGCCTTGATGGGAGGGGAGCCGATCCTGTCAACCGATGTACTGGCCTTGAGTGAAGATTTGTGGCCCATTCTTGGGTCCAAACCCAAATGTCAAGCCTGCTCCACTCCCTGCAACTCGGAGCCGTGGGTCCTGGTTAAAAGTAGCAAGGGTCGTGCTAAACGCTCCATGCTCAGCTGATGTTCTCCAGCTGAGCAATAAATTTCAAGCATTGGACAGTGAGGATAGAGAGCGGTTTCCTGTGAAGCCGCAGTCGGGTGATCATCCACATTCTGCCCGGGCCACCGCCTCCAAGCCAGTTGGTGGCTCTTCTGCTGCTGCCAAGGACCATGGCTTGAAGCTGCTATCTTCTGGCTCCACAGCTGCTGTCAGTCGACTCGGCTCCCAGTGCCGGATCGCTGCCCTTCGGGACTGTTCTGCCGCCACTGACCGTCTTCCAGCTCCACTAGCAAGAGGTCTGTGCAGTACCGGCTCAGCTACTGCTGTTAGGCCCCGGCCCTGGATGCCGGGGCCACCACTCTCAGAGCCAGCCTGCCCTCTGTCCTCACCGTGGCTCACATCACTCCGGCTACCTCTCCAGCTGCCACCCGGGCACGGCCCCCACCGTTGGTGCTTGTTGTTGGCACCTCTATGGTCCAACACGTAGCGGTAAGTGGTGGGTGGACTTTCTGCTATCCTGGTGCCTCGGTAAGGACATCGCATCCTCTGCTCTGCAGCCTACTCAGATCCACAGCTCGGCCTCTACAGTTGTTATCCAAGTAATCATAAATGACTTAAAACAACAGTCAGAGATCCTGAAAAAGGATTTTGAGTTCCTCGTGGACATTCTGTTGGACACCGGAAAACAGGTAATTATTTCCGCCCCCCCGTTTCGGTGATGGAAAGTTTTCTCGTCTTCACCAGCTACACATCTTGTTGATGGGTTACTGCAGGAACAGAGATATCCCTTTTGTGGACAATTTTGCTGCCGTTATAAACAGGCCACAGCTCTTTAAACCAGATGGCCTCCATCCTTCTCTGGGAGGTTCTGTTGTTAGTCCTACAAATAGTACATCCCTGGGCTCATGCAATATTGCTGTTAGAATTATACCTAGACTAAATTCTCACCACTCAAACAAAAACGTGTCTTCATCTGCTAGGGCAGAAAACTTGATTAGTCTACTGTAGTAATTCTGGTTCTTCCTTACTCCAGCTGTTTTTGCTCTGTTGCATTTCCAATCCAAATCAAACAAATCTTTCATTCTCAGTGATCTAATTACATTCCAAAAATTCGACTGTTTGCTCTTAACTGAGACTTTGTTTAAACCAGAGGAATGCATTCTACTGTAACCCAGAAATGCGTAACCCACTCTTGCATCTTCAATGAGCAGTCTGTACCTGTATTTTCCAGCTACTTTTCTAGCTTGGCAAATGCACCTCCTCCATTAACTAATATTAATGATTATGTCAATTGGCTTAATAATTTGTGAACTTTGGCCCTTGATCTTTCTGCCCCCTTCACATCGAGGGCTGTCCCATCTATCAACACAACCCCTTGGATTAATGACAACATAAGACAACAAAGAAGAGAATTTCAAAAAGTTGAACATAAAATCTAAATTGGAAGTCCACCATATTCATATGAAGGATCTGTTGTTTCAACTTAACCAATCTATTAAAGATGCACAAATGGTTTACTTTTCTGGCTTGATAAGCAGTAATAAACAGAACCCTAGGTCCTGTTCAGCACTACTAAAATGCTTCACCAGATGACTGTGAAAAATTCTCATCATTTTTTGTTGGCAAGATTGATGGTCTCAGGTCCAACTTTCACCTGCCTGTTTTACCTGCCGCTCCATTAAACAGTCCTACTTTCTGACTGAGTTTGCTCCTATCTCCCTACAGAAACTTTTTTTAACACTATAACCCATATACGTCCCACTTCCAGTCCCTGCAATAAAGTTCCCACTAAATTTCTAAAATCTGTCCTTCCTGTTTTAGGTCTCATCCTGCTTTCTATTAATAATCAGTCTCTCACATCTGGGTCTGTAGCTGATCATTTCAAAACAACCAGTGTTCAGCCACTTTTCAAAAGACCCTCTCTCAACCCAGCCCACATAGAAAATTATAGACCAATCTCCAAACTGCCATTGCTATCCAAAATCCTTGAAAAAATTGTTGCAGACCAACTCATGGTATTGGTTGAGGGCCATCAAATTTTGTTTAAAATTCAATCTGGCTTATACTACAAGATCCTGTTGATAACATTCAAAGCCCTGCACAACCTAGCCCCCAATTACATTTCTGATCTTCTAGTTCCTTATGCTACCTCTTGACCACTACGATCTGCAAATCTTTGTCTCTTATCTGTCCCCCGCTCCTACTGTAAAACAAAAGGTGATTGTGCATTTGCTGTTTTAGCCCCTACCCTCTGGAATAACCTATAACCCACTCCATTAGGTTTGCAGAGTCCTTGGACTGCTTTAAACGTCTACTAAAAACTCACCTTTATAGGCATGCCTTCCTATAGCAACTCCTTGTGTGATATTTTTCTTTGTTTGTTTTGGTCATGTCTGTCCCTCATTATTCTGTGTTCCAAATTGTAATTCACTGAAACTCAATTAACTCATCCATTCACTGATATATTTTTAAGTGTGTGTATATGTGTTTTGTGAAGTGGTTTGTGACTGTATGTTTTAAAAAGTGCTACTGTATATAAATAAAGCTGTACTTACTTAAGTACTTACTAAAACACTGAAGTAACTCATTGCACCTTGTTTTCTACATAGCATGTAGGAGCTTACAGGGAACATAATCAGCATTTGTGCTGACTGCAGAGAGCAGTTACATTTTGTGGCAGTACAATGCACTATTGAAAGAGCTGTATGCAACATTAAGAGCATATCTATGATTTAAAGTTTGGCAGGACAGTCTGCACACAGTCCTCAACATGGAGGTGACTAATCTGGCTTTGGATGGTAACAGTCCTGACATTAGGCTTGTTTGAGTCAGTTCAGCTCTGCACAGAATCGATCATCGGTGATCACCACACAGTGCATGCCGGTTATATTAATTTCCGACTTGATCCCAACTTGCTTGGTCATCATGCGCACGTGGGCAAGGATAACCTCACAAGATTGAGGCAGCCTCAGTTTTTAGAACAAGGCGCCGCAGTTGATCTTCAATGACTGCAAGACCCAGAGATCATGGGTGCATGATGGGAAATCAAAATGGTGATTGGCTCTTAGTTTTTCAAACAAACATCATGATTTAAAAAAAACAACGGATGTGTAGTTTTAATATTAAATGCTAGATTATAGGCTATTACTCACATATTGTGTAGTGAAGGTTTAATTTGTCAACAAACACATCTCATGTAGTTGATAGAAAGAAAACTAAAGGTTATGCTTCCGCAATGCCGCCATCACGATATCAGACGTAGCTACTGTATGAGTGCAGTGCAAAGCGACGGCGATTAGCTAGCCAGTGGGATACACTCACAGGTACTCACATGCACATGCTGCTGGCCTGGCTACCACAACAACTCTTGGAGAGGGTTGTATTACAACACACTTATGGGGGTAGCGTTATTCTGTGTTCAGGATGACATTACTCCACAACATCTTTACATAGCAAATAGTGGTGTGCAGCTTTATTAATGTTCTGGATGTCATATACAGAAGCTTTTCAGGCAGCAATGCACTAATAAAAGATAATTAAAAAAGACAGTAAGCTGATGTAAATGATGCAGGTGTCTAAACGTTTAAAAGAACAGTTCGCCAAATGATTAATACATTAAAAATTCATTCAATATGTTTGTTAGTCTTTAAGGATACAATTCATTTTTGTCAGAAACTTTCTGTGTACAATGAAAAATTCAGTGGGCTGTCTATAATTAATCTTGTCCATGTACTGGATTTGTAATTCCACTTGGGCCACTGACTGGCTTAGCACCTATTCCAACGCTACGTATTGAATGATCAGCATGTCTTTCCTGTCAGTCCCATCAGGGTTGCCATACAAATTCAGACTAGAGTAATAACGTCAGAGTCAGCTGACTGACTGCTCTGCCTCCAGTCTTAGGAAGCTCAGCTGTTCCGAATGCTGACCTCAGTGCTACGTGATCCTCCAGGATTCTTGCAGTCATCACTCTCTCCTTGGATCCAGTCACCTTTAGTTCCTTCTGTCTGATACTTACACACAGTTCAGCCAACAGCAATTACTCCTTGAAGAAAAATACTCCCTCCTAAATCATTTAGAGCTCACAAGACTATATTATAGTTTACCACTTAACACCGAATGCTGTGTGTTTTAAGTGGAAGAAAAAAAAGGCTAGGAGGCCTCAGAGGATATATGTCTTTTGAATTACAAATTACCAGCAGCTTGTCATAACTTTAAGCTTAGCTCATGACAGACAGAGAAAATGCAGAATCCCTATCTCCCAGCTTCTCAGTCTGAAATCCTTGGCATTCCTGTAAACCCTCTCAAACCACCCCATACCCCCACTCACTCACAGTGCTGGTTACATTTCTGTGCATTTGAAGGATTTACTGAATACTATTATGATTAAAAATATGAATACATTTGCTGCTCTCTCTCTCTCAGCTGCCTGCTGTAACTCGCAGTAGACACTTCCTCCAGTAATGTCAGAGTCATCTCCTTATCACTACATCGGCCTGTGGATTCTGCCTGGGTTGAAATTCCCAAATCAGCTAATACTGGTTTAATAAGAGGTTATGGAAAAGTTAGTGAGAAGAGCATCAGGGAGAGTGAGACATACAGAAAGAAGAGGGGACTGTAGAATAAAATAGAGAATGAAACAAGAGATGGAAGTCAGACATTTAGGTTGATGTTCAGGTCATGAATGCATGGCATGCAATGACAGTAAAGCTTTGATCCCTGCAGCAGTCCTCTCGTGCCTCTTAGTCTTTCTCTCTACATCTGTCCCACATGCATCTCAGCCTGTAAATGCAGTTCTCTGCGTTGGCACCATCTGAGCACAAAAAATAATTGTACTAAAACAGAAGCTTCTGCAGTTTGCTTGGGGCTTGCTAAGATTGTCAAAATTTCTCTGGCCATATGTCTTTGGAGCGAACAAAAGGGGCAACATCTCACAGGGTTTCCCACGCAGTCATCTGTATGTGGCAGCCCACCATAATATCAACATGGGACACCACATATTGATTTTCTGTTTTTTAGAGCTGGACTGCTCATTAGATGCACTATTGTAATATATATACCTCTTGGTTATTCATTGCACCACACTCTCTGGGCACAGAGGAGCTGCAAAATGCCAGGCACAGTGAAAGTGAATCATAACCTTTCATTTTGCTGGTTCTAAAAATTTGCTTTCACTTGCCTGTGCAGCAGCTGGTCCTCTCATACACCGTTCTTATCTGATCAGCTCTGATCAGATCAAGTGATCAATTATAGACCCCTTGACTCAAACTACACGAAATGCTGCTAAGGAAAACAAGAACTCACAAAGAGTTTTCCAGATGCCTAAAATCCTCCAAATTTAGAGAGGGGGCACAGAGTAATACAAAGGGCCGCATCCACGCATCAGCTACCACCACATGTAGATACCTAATGTATGAAACATTGACTCGTACATATGATTTAGTGGAATCCATTCTTAATCTCCATCCTCTATCATTATCGTACTTTCTTTGCATTCAAGATTCATTTAAAGTTCTTGTTTTCACAAAGAACCCAGCATGGTCAGGCATTTCTGCATATCCTTGTATCAATGAGGTCTTCTTACCAGGGCTTACTGGTTATTCTTTGCGTTCAATTGAGAATAAATGTTGATTATGCCGTTGAAGTGGTAACTCAGATACTGGTCTGTGGCACTTTTAAAAAGCAGCTAAGGACCAACGTATTTCCCTTTGCCTTGCCCTGTACTGTCTAGTATTTGTAGATGTGTGTGTTTTTAAGATCTGTTGTTGCTTTATGTTTTATTGTTCATTTCTTTTTACTGTTCATGATCTTCTTTTTTCACAATTGCACTCATGTGAAGCTCTTTCATGACTTTGCTCTGTGAAAGGTGCAACTCTAAATAAACTTTCTTACTTACTTTACTCACGCAAGACAACAATGCAAGACAACAACATCCTGTAAATTGACTACAGCATGCATTTAGCAGCTTATAGAATAAGCATTTTTTTCTGAAAATCCGACTCAAAAGCACTGTCATCTTCTTACTATGACAAGATTATGTTTCAGTTTTGTGGCACTGTCTCCTCATATACATCTAATGCCAAGTCTTGTTCAAACATCTATCCTACCTGGCAGTACTGTAGATTGTACTGTATGTGCGGAAAGGGTTTTCGCAATCTTTACTGTGCCCACTCAGCTGCTGATAATCCCTGGCAACATAATGCATCCGTGTGGGAAATTATTGCTCATTTGGTGCATTAGTTTCATACATCTTGTAATGGCATATCCCTGTTGGCACTACTTAAGGGGTTTACAGTTAGTCCTGTAGGAGCAGATCTTTGTGGATATACAGTGAGCCTGGAATGAAGGCATTTTCCATGTTTTTGTAGATGACTGTACACATTACTAAAGACTCACATAAACATCCAGGGCTTGATATGAGGTGACTAAGAACCTTGCTAGGATAAAACCCTCATAGTTTTGTTAAGATCTATTTTTTGATCATCCTGATAGGGATATTGACACGTAACCCTGTGTTTTATTGTGTACTTATAGATGCTCAATCGATGATACCGCCCAGTACACTGTTGTGGCTTGTAACTCCCATGGACAGGCTTCCAGTCAGGCCTCCGTCATTGTCAAGAGTAAGTATCTCTATGTGATTACCCTGTATCTGATGCTGTAGTGTGATCATAGAGTCCCATCAGAACATGCTGCGTTTAAGCCAGACTTGTGAAGTTCTAGCTCGTTTTATCTGTTGCAAGAGGGTATCTCTGGGCTCTCACGAAGTATTGAAATGTATTAGAGGTCAAGTTTTCAATGCACAATGACATCTCTTAACTTTAAACTTAAGATAAGTTGTGAATATACATTAAGTTTTTGGACCCAGTACATTTAATAGTAAACTTGATGAAGAGGTGCAGGACCAGCTTTGTTATGTGTCATCTGGGACAATGTCTTCCACTCACTCCGTGATGTGCTGGTCAAACACAGGAGTACATGGAGCGCGAGACTTATTCCTCCAAGAGGTACCACAGAGCGCCACAGGAAGTCATTCCCTCATGTGGCCATCAAACTTTAATGAATATTTGTTCTATACATGAACAAACGGATGGCGGCCCATATACAGTAGAATGATTTTCAAATATAAAGCATTTGTTCATAGTCTTTTATTAAAAAACCTTTCAGTAATTGCAGAATTGTAATTTTACGCCCATATATTTTTTCTTTGCATATAATATATTACAACCCATGGCAGAACATGGACGTCTCAGTTAAACTAATCAATCATCCCCATATGATTGATTAGTTCGCCAGCTGTTGAGCCTTTTGGCAAGTGCAGATTTTACTGCACATGTTGCACCTCAATGATATGATGCAATATGACGCCACATCTCAACTGTCATTTAATAGCTCTGCACAGCTCCATCCTCTTGTTCAAATGTGGTCACCTTGGGTCACTCCACATTTCCAAATAATAGGTTGATTATCTCTAATGGTTACCGTCTATCTGGATGTTCACCAATTTCTTAGCCTTAATCACTACAACTGTCAGCTGCTAATGTTGAACTTTTTTGTGTTTTTTTTAAATAATGTAGGGTTCAAGCAGGAGGAGGAGTCCTGTTCATATGCATGGCTGCCTTTCACTGGTAAGCATCATATTTACCTCCAGCCCTGTCTAAATATGTCCAGAAATTACAAGAAAACTCTCACGAGTACAAAATCTGTGTTTCTTTTCGAATAGTGTTTAAAGCAACATGCTGTTGCCACTGGCACTGTTCCCTTCGCTCTCTTATTCTCCATTTTTTCCTTTTCCCCAATCTCTCAGCTGCCATGCTTCCCAAGATCAATTACACTAAAATCCACATCACTTTTCTGGAGAAGTTTGGGCCAGTGTTTTCCTCTGAGGGAGGATCTGCCACTCTGACTGCTACCATGACCCTGAATCCCAACCTTGCCAACCTGCAGCCTGAGGCACAGTGGTATCGAGATGGTAATTGTTATAAAGGAGCATTAAATGACAAAGTAATTGCACTTTAATTGCTGGTAATATATACTGGCTGCCACTGCCACTACCAGACCCAATCTAGTCGACATGCAGCCAGAGGCACAGCAGTGGAAAAATGGGAATATCTTACGGACACTGTTTTCATTGCTAATTAATTATAGTGGAAGTATTTAAATAGACTTTTGTGATTTCCCCCCAATTAATGCTTTGTTTGATTTGCTGTGTGTCCATAGACATTACATTAAAGGTATCATGTGGGATTAAAAGCAAATTGTAACTGGTTTAACTTTTGATATTCAAGATCAATATATGCAGTCAAGCCTCATTTATAATTTATAGAGACATATTGCTAAATTAATTAAGAATGGAGTTTTCGAAGGAGTATGTAAGAAGGGACACTGAATTCATGATCCTACCTCGTTTCCAGACACACGTCTGTTTGACTCTAAATGGGTGAAGATTGAAACTGGCAGAGGAGTGAGCACCTTGACTCTGCCGAATCTCTATAAAGAGGATGAAGGCCTCTACACACTGCGCATGGTCACGAAAGGAGGCACTGCTGAACACAGTGCATTTGTCTCTGTCGCAGGTAACTGAGTCATAGATTCATTCAGGATTTCTATTATTTAATTGTTATTGATTTGCTGTTGACATGATGCAATACATTTGAAAGAACCCTGTTAATATATTTATTAAATGTGGAAATTAAATGAATAATGCCTTTTTTTACCCTTTTAGATCACATCCCCTTTATTTTTGAGCACCTTTTTAACAATACATGCCCCAAAACATTGCAAAAAATCAATTTCCTCATAGTCCTGTATCAAAACCCAATCCTTTTTTCTTTTCTGTAAAAAAACCCCTGATGTGTGCTTATGTAAGTTAGTATGAATAATACAAATAATATCAAGACATATATCAATCAATCCTGCTGTAACTTTTAGTCACACAGAGCCATGACACAGTTAGCTAACTAGTAACAGCATGCTACCTCAGTGTGTCTTCGTTTGTGCTGTGGTTACGGCCCATTGGCTAGATTCTATTCACCTGAGGAAAGCAGTATCTGTGACTGCTTCAGTAACTAATGTTACATGGAGCATATGACGGGTTTCCTCTCTCTCTCCTGGAGGGATACTACTATCCCAGAGGTGTATCATCACCAGGGTTTCACTTATGAATTTTAAATGTTTTGTTTTCACACAAATTAATATGGCTGAGGCCTAATTCGTTTGTTTATTAATCAGATTCATTCATTTATTCATCTTTACCTTCTCCTGATCTAACGTTGAGAGGTGTGTGTGTGTGTGTGTGTGTGTGTGTGTGTGTGTGTGTGTGTGTGTGTGTGTGTGTGTGTGTGTGAAGCCAGCAGTCTGCAGTAGCTCTGTATTAATGTAAACTCTAAGACTGCTAACTTCTTTAAGTGGTCAAATCAAATGCAAAGGATTTGATTTAAGCCGTCTTGTAACTGTTCACTGATCAAATATTAAGTTTCACTGGGAAATACATCACAGTACAGAAGCTAAAGACACTAAGTCCCACGAGTACTTGAAAATGTATTACTAACTTATAATACGATTATTAAAATGTCATTGTGTCTCTTCCTCTGTAGATGGTCCTCCTCCTGTCCCTAATGCACCTGGTGCTCCTATGGACATCAAGATCCACGATGCCAATAGAGACTATGTCATTGTGTCATGGAAGCCCCCAAATACCACCACAGAGGGACCAATCCTGGGATACTTTGTGGACAAGTAACAGTTTCTGATATAAGCACCATAAATATATAAACTGACCTACATGAACACTGATTATTATAAGTCATCACATGTATCTGTACATATGAAGGGGTTATTGTCTTTAGGTATGGTACATGAAAACCTTCCCTTTTCTCAATTTCTCAAGCAGTTTTAAGCTCTACTCTGAAAATGTTAAACTCCTTTTCTCCTTTCCCTGTCTCCTCTGATCTTGATTTTGTAGGTGTGAGGTTGGAACTGAAAACTGGGCTCAATGCAATGATCACCCCATTAAGATTTGTAAATATCCAGTTTCTGGGCTGTTTGAGGCACACTCCTACTACTTCAGAGTCAGAGCAGTCAACTCGCACGGCATCAGCAAACCATCTCGCATGTCTGATCCTATCGCCGCACTGGACCCCACTGAGTTTGAGAGGCTCCATGGTGGGTTTTAACTGGATTAGTGATTAGTGTGAGAAAAGTCACTCATGCTTTTTATATTACGTCAGTCGTAGACTTGAGGGAATGTGTCCTGTCATTGATGACATGCCAAATGTCACTGCTTTTTTGATATGTTTGGATTGAATCTAAAGTAAAGATTTCTTGCAGTTAATAAATGTTTGTTTTACTTTCTTATATTGACTGGACACAAAAGCAGTTCATCGTATAGCCTGTGTATGAGCATTTTCACATTTTCAGTTTATTTTTTTTTGACAGTAAGTGGATTGGATGAAATTTAAGCACAAGACAATTTCATATCAATTTGAGGGTTGTGCAGTATAATAGTATGTAAGATAGTATGCCAGTAGGGCATTATTTTCATGATTAATTGAAAAAAACATTTAGTCTATGAAATATTTTTAAAAAATAGTGAAAAATATTAATCACAATTTCCCATAGAAAAAAAACTATCGATCTATCTATCTTTTATTAGAAAATAAGAAGCTGGAACCAGCACATTTTTTACTGTTTTGCTTGAAAAATGACTGAAACAATTAATTGGTTATCAAGAAAGTTGATGATTAAATTTCTTTCAATCATCTAATCAGTTAATTCACAAATGATTGCAAATCTACATGCTCATTTTTTTTTACTCAAACAACTTAGCAAATTCACAGTAATATATGTTTTCTGACTGTAAACAATTACAAGTTATGTTGCTGTTGATATGTTGATGAGATGTGGTTGAAGTGCAGTTATTACACTGCAAAAAATATTGTTAAATGTAAATAGTTTACATTTTACTACACTGTAAATTCAGGCAGGTCACATTTCCTCTTTATTTTCAAGATACTGCAGAACTGTCTAATGTCTGATCATTTCACTTCACTGACTAAATTGCTTTTTTGGACTTTGCTGCACATAATTTTCATTGTACGAAGTTTGATACATGTTTAAATGGTGTTTCTTGGTTTTTGCAGTCTTAAGAATAACTGGTACTTTTGTTGTAATTGATCAAAAACAGACATATAAGTTGATTATATAATATGATTAACAGGTAATCGCATCCCATTGTACTGATTTGATAAGTTTTAAAAGAGACACAGACCAACATTTATATGAATTTCTAGTTTAAAATAAAGACATCAACAATAAATGCAGCTCTGTAAATTCAAGATGCACATAAAGCAGATTGGTGATAATGGTTTTTTTTTAATCATCCTGTAGCCAAAAAACTTGGAGGAAGACTGGATGTTGTGTCTTACCATGATGAGGTCGAAGGTGAGTATTTAATCTAAATTATTATAATTATCTGCAATATCCTTCTAGTATAATTCTGTACAGAGTAGACGGAAAACAGTATGTGTTTGGGAATGCAGTTTGTGTATGTGTATTTGTCATCTCTGTGTGTTTCTGTGTAGCTGAGGGAAAGCCTCCAGGTGCTCCATCAGGAATTTCTATCTCAGAGATAGACAGGACATATGTGGTTCTGAGCTGGAAAGCCCCTGCATATTCCAGCAAGGCTCCTATGTGGTACTACATAGAAAAGGTAACAAACTGTTCTCATATCATGTTGTCTCAGTGCTGCTTTGAGTACTACACTACATAAAACTTGGATTTACACTTGGGCTGGACAATTATGTGAAATTTTATCAAAATCAAAATATGGCTTACCGCGGTATTCAAATTACAGGAGGCAATACATCGTATTCTACACCCTGAGGAAAACATCTTTGTTTCGTACAGATCCCCGCAAAAATCGCACCATAATCATTTTAATATCTTTCAATGAAAATGAGAAGAATGTTGTAAAAATGATAATTCTCCCTAATATCAGAAATAGTATCATAATCACAAGATCAGTCAAAAATGATCACAATTAGCTGTTCTTGCAATCCCAATGTACATCTTACTAGTAGTGTCACAGTGTTTTTTTCTGTATTGTAAACCCCATCTCGAAATCAAGAGGTAAAGGCTACCGTTGTGTTTGTGTGGTTGTGTTATTGAACTGAAATGACTGATTTGAAGTTAACAAAGCCAATACACTGATAGCAAGCAAACTATATTTGTGACCATACAAGTAATTCTGTACAGCGTACATTCAAGCTTTAACAGCAGTGGGCTTTGAAGCCAATTTGACATAACAGCCCAACGGTGGAATTACAATTTCCGGGTCCATCACGTGGTGTAATGGGGCCCAAAAAGACTTTTTCCAATCGAGTTACATTTTGAAAGAGGCATCTGTAAATTAGTGGATCCATTTTTTGAGCGTCAGCCTTCACAAAATGACTCGTTTCTCCATCAAGAATTGATAACATTTTGAAAGTCTAGAGGACTTGCAGGATTAATTTTTTTATTCCCATTGAAGTTAGCAATTGGCTAAACCGAAAGTTAGCTGCTTGGCTGGCAAAGTCTCCAGTGTTCTTGCTTTATGGGTTACACAGTGCAGAGGATCTGGGATTTTTATACCGATAAATAAATAAATAAAAAATTTTTTAGCTTCACAAAGCAATTTTCATAGTAATGAACAGGGCCCGCCTGCTACACTGTATGCAGTTCTCTTCATACATACATATACACACTAGTATTCTTCACTTCTGTAATATGTAGTTTTCATGTGTGTTGAAAAAAAAAAACAGTTGTCTAATCACCCCGCTAGATCTTACTATTTATACTGGTGATATTAACTTAATTACTAAAGATCTGCAATAAATGTAGCATAACATATTATGTGTGCAGATGTACACTAACAGTAGGCATGCTTTCTCTATCTCCACAGAGTGTTGCAGACAGTGGTGCTTGGCAGCGTGTGAACACTCAGGTTCCTATTCGATCTCCCCGTTATGCTGTCTTTGATCTGGCAGAGGGCAAACAATATCAGTTCAGAGTACTGTCTGCCAATATCTATGGAAACAGTGAGCCATCAGAGCCAACTAAACCTGTTGAGACTCTGGAACTCAAAGGTCTGTTTCTGTCCATTTCTTTTCATTGTTACACAAATTTCTCCAGTGGCATAAATCCAGACTTAAACTTCTGTTATGTTATTAATTGTCTTCAGGTGTGCCATCTGCACCTGGTCAGGTAATTGCTACCAGGGAAACGGACACCTCTGTCCTCATCCAGTGGGCTCCTCCAAAAGAGCCCAACAATCTGATTGGCTACTACATCGACCAGTGTGTGAAGGGGTCTAAAGACTGGACCTCGGCCAATCACAAACCTCGCGGGAGCACAAAGTATGTTTGAAACCAAACAAAAATGTGTCTTTCTGTAATTGTTGGTTATATTTAACCATGCATGTAATTCTGTTTCTGCAGGTTTGTGGTCAGCGGTCTGACCACAGGGGAAACCTACGTGTTCCGTGTCCAGGCTATCAATGAGCTTGGTCTGAGTGATGAATCCCAGGAGTCCGCACCTCTGACTGTTAAGGCTGCCCTAAGTCAGTATTAATATATTTTGTTATCTGTTTCGAACTAGATCGCTGCTGGATCGCGGATAACTTTGATGATTTTTAAGTATTCTTATTGTAATTATAATCATTAAAATTCTGCCTTTTCAGCCACCCCATCCGCTCCTTATGACATTGCACTGCTGAACTGTGACGGCCATTCGATGGTTCTGAACTGGAAGAAACCTCTTCACTCTGGAGGAGCAAAAATCAAGGAGTATTATGCTGACAAAAGGCGCAGCGGAACAACTATGTGGAGGGAGATTCACATCCCACCACTCTCAGAAAGACTTTATAAGGTACAGTAATTTAAGATGACTTGTTTTCTGTCGTTACTGTAAGTCTACCTTAAAACTTGAAAACAAACTGAAGAGGGAGCAACAGTTTTAGCATAAATTGCATACAAATACTTCAGTTTGTTGTTCTCCATTACCACAACAAGGCTCAAGTAACATACTTTATTCCCCCTTTATAATCCTTTATCCCTGTGTTAACTGATCATTGATCTCTCGTTGCCAAACATTTGTCAAAAATTAGTATCAGAGTATTTTCACATAAAATCCATGACTTTTCTCTTCCTGTAAAATCAAGCTAATTTGCTCAAATGAGACTTAAGGCTACTAGCTGGACACACCAGCAACATAGAACTGCATGTCACCGTATGTGGGTTGTACTAACTAAGAAAGCAATAAGTCGAGAGATAGGTTGAGATGTGTGTTTGGATATCAGTGGGGAAAAAGGAGGGGGCTGTTTGTGGAGCCAACAGTCCTTTGTATCGCCCTAAACTGTAGTTTAAGTTATATGTACACCACTGTAACAATGCATTTTACTGGAAAATACGCCACAGTACAAAAGCTAAAGATGCTCTTACTTCCGTTTTGCTCAGACTTCAACTATGGATTACCGGATAACTTCGCCAAGCACACATTCACCACAACTACCCACTATATAACGCTGGTCTGGCATGTGTGAGTCTGGAACGTGGCCAGTTTGTTCAAGATAATGATGATTGGCATGTAAATATCCTTTTATCGACAGGTAGAGGGCCTGACAGAGGGAGCAGTCTATCAGTTTCAGGTGTATGCAGCCAACATGGCTGGCCTTGGACCTGCAGCCAAACCTTCAGCCGACTTCACCTGTGAGGCCTGGACTATGCCGGAGCCTGGTTAGTAAAAGTCATCTCCTGACTGACTCGCTCCCTGTGAAACTCAAAAAAACATGAAACCTCTACAAGTTTATGGCAATCATTGAAATGTCTTCACATATAGTAATGTAAACATGGGTTTGTATGTCTTCTTCTCTCATTCTGTGTGTCCTTCAGGCCCTGTCTACGACCTGACTTTCTGTGAAGTGAGAGATAAGTCAGTGGTGGTCGAGTGGCAAAAGTCTGTCTATGTTGGTTCTGGACCAGTTACAGGTTATCACGTGGAGTACGCTAAGGCGGGCACATCTGACTGGACCACTTCCAACAAGGAAGCTGTCAGTCACCGCTTCCACAAGGTGGGTGCATCTTTATTATGGTTCTTTTTACTATCTGAATACAATGCAATCTGACATAAAAGTTAAGTGGAGCTAAAGCAATTAGTTGATTATTTGATTAGTTCGTAGTCAGTTAATCATCAATCAAGCATTTTACAACTTTTTTATTTATTCAAATGTTTTAAGGAGCCAGGTGAATAAACCATAACATAATAGGACTGGTTCATAAAAAATGATAATAATAATAATAATTTAATTTTTTTTACAGTAAGCAAAAAAAAAAAAAAAACAACAACAATAACAGGGAAACAAAAGCATGAAAGTGCATATAAAAGAGCAGATGACATTGGAAACAGGTAAAATAATTAAGAAATTATGTAAATTGCAGTGATGTGAACTTACATTCAACTGTGTGACACTGACATCTAGTGGATAAAATAAACAGTTACTAGCTGAGCTCAGTCACTGAGGCAGATGGATGTTTGGCTATAGAATTACAAAGTACCATCAATTAGGTGACGTTTCTCATGTGCCACTGGCAAATCAGTAGAGAACTCAACATTTTGTATAATTCATTACTATGTAAAGCAAAAAATATTTTGTGACCTATTGAAAAAGTTCAAAATTGAACTTGTTATTATTGCTGTCACCATCTCATCTACAAAACAATTATCTCAGAAATCTGAAACAGCAACAGTTTCTAATGTTGTGGAAAAAACATTCTGCTAAAAAGTGAATGCAACAAATTTGCCCAAACCTATTAATAATACCAGTGTATGTATACAAAAAAATCACAGCTGTACTCCCTGCATCAACACTTGATGGTTTTATTGTCTGTTTGTTTTCTAGGTAACAGGTCTGGAGGCAGGCAGTAACTATGTTTTCAGAGTGCGTGCGGTCAATGCTGCAGGAGTGGGGATGGCCTCCATGCCCTCTGACCCTGTGACTGCCAAGGCTTTGGAAGGTAACATTATTCATAAACAGTAGGAGATTTTAACATTTTTATCATCTTCAGCATTTTAAGTTTTTGAAAAAGTCAAAAGACACAACATAGTCAACACACAGCTTTGCTTAGTTGGAATCGTGCACTTTTTTTTAAAGTGCTGGAGGCAAGATGAAAGTGTGAAGTGGAGCTGATTAAAAAAAAGAAGAAAAAAACCCACTGAAATATACAGAGTTCCTTACTTCTTCAGACTAAAATTTCCACACGTCTCTGTAGATTTTCAGACCATATTTGACATCTGAGTACAAATAGTGGGAATGAGTTGAAAATAGTTAAATATTTTAACTTTCACAGCATATGTGCAGCCTTGTTTCTTCACTGTGTCCTTGGAAATGATGATGAGTGCAGTCACAAAGGGAACGTTTCCTTTTGCTTGACAGATAATCCAGTTACTTTTATTAAAACTACATCACTGCATAACTCATTAATGTTCAGAAAGAGTAATACTTGGTTATTTTAGATGCTATACATAAGATTTTTTAATTCAAACTAATTTGGTAGTTAAAAGGCAACTGGGTTTTGCTAGCTGTGACATACGGGCATAGAGGAAGCACTGCGTTCCAGTTGCATGCCATACTTCTTGACTTGCTTCCGATGACATCAACCTCACTCTGGCCCGTACTCACTCACCCAGTGGTTAACATTTTGGCTGCCCACTCTAAAAGCCTTGAAAAACTGCATGTTTGATCAATTCATCTCAAGAGAATTCTGAATTTTATATTTTAGAAAACAGAATAGAGGAAACCTAAAATTTTCCTGTACTCTCAGTTCTTTTTTCCCCATTATTATCCAGAGACAGAAATTACTGAAATCAAATTCCACACTTTTCTATCCTGTGCAGGAAGCCTACATATAAGATCTACAGATAATTCCTACTGCGCCCTTTTTTGGAGACTGAAACAAGTTCAAAAGGATCACTTGTGTGTGCTTGTCTCTGTGTATTCAAGGTACCCAGGAGGTATCCTGTGTTGTGGATGAGAAGACAGGTGACATTGTTCTGTCATTTGAGTCGTGCCAAATCACTGACGATTCTCAGTTCATCTGGAAGAAAGATTATAAAGAAATTACAGATTTCTCCAAAGGAGTAGTGATTAAGACTGAGGGCAGCCAGTAAGAAAACACACACACACACACACACACACACACACACACACACACACACACACACACACACACACATATATATATATAAATTGATATGTGAACAGTTGGATACTGTAAAAAATACATCATCTGTCTTTCTTTGTCTCTCTCCTTTCCTGCATTATAGTTCTAAGCTGATCTTTAAGAACGCAGAGAAAGAGGACTTTGGAACATACTCTGTCTCTGTCACCAACACAGAGGGAGTGTCATCCAGCTATAAAATCTCTGCTGAAGGTAGGATTTACCAACCTTAACCACTCAGACAGACTCTTGCTTTCAAAATGTTCAGAAATGTAAGAAATTAAAGATTGTTTCTACAAACTAAACTATCATTTATATAATCTTCAGTTATTTACAACCTAGATTGACAGATGATTTATTCCTGTTGACATGATGTATTTTGAATTTTTGCTGTTATCTTCGTCTTGTCAGCATTACATTAAATGGTATTAAATATTTGTTTCCTCCATCTGCATGCAAATGTATTTCGTGCCTTGATCAGTGAACAGCTGTACTGCAACATCAAAAGTATGTATTGAAGAAGTGAGGCGATGTGTAGGATGAAATAAAGATGAAAGCAATGAGACAGTGCTTAATAACTATCACACTGGCACGTAGGCAACAAACAGTTTCATTACACATCTGATGAATACTAGCCGAGCACATTGCTCACAAAATTTCTCCAAGCTTGGGGCAGTCTGTGCGTGTGTGTGTTTTAAACCACGTCTTCATGGCAAAGAGCTTTCTGTCAGGAAATTTTGCAATATTTTCCCTGCTATTGCACCACTACACTACTAGGCTATAACATTATTATTCTGTGAGCCTTACACTGATTGCTTTGTATGTGTCCTACAGTTTTTTCAGTCTAACTTACAATAATTTTTAAACTCCTACTATTTGATTTCTGTCACTTGTATTAAAGGTACTTGAGAAAGCTCTGATACCCAGCCATAATAACAGCAATAACATATTGTCTTCCCTGTGAATTTATTAGCTTCAGTCTTAGGAGTTTGTGCACTTATTTGCAGGTTTTAATTTACACAACTGCAGTATTAACTTCTCCAACTCCAAACTTGGTACCTGAAGTATCCGTCATGATAAAATAACATTTATGTACAAACTGTAAGGTGCATTTGGATTGCCCTGTTGTGCCCATGGTTGCATGAAATGAATAAGCCATCTCTTTTTGTTTCAGAGATGGCAAAGATGCTGGCACTCAGCTATGATATCAGACATCCAAGTAGGTACCTCTGGCTGACTCTCTGGATCTCTCATAATCTCTCTCTTTGTCCCTTTTAATCTCTCTTCTTACCCTTTTTCTCTGCTGCGTCTAATCTGTTTTACCCACTTTCTGTATTTATCAGTTTCTCCCTTTCACGCCTTCATTTTGCTTTGTTCTGAATCGCTTTGAACCTTTCAGATTTCTTTCTTCTCTTAGGAGCACATTTCTCTTTTTATTTGATCCAAAAAGTCTTACCTGCTTTTGCATCACCTGCCTAACCACTATTCACCTCACCTGTTCTTTTGCCTCCTTTCCTCTCCTGTTACTAATAAAGTAACGGCAGTTTGGTTACAGTTATTAGTATATATGTGAAATAATGTATTTGCACCCATAGGCTTGCTTTCTTCTCTTTTCTAGTCATCCCGCTGAAATCAGAATTGGCCTATAAGATTTTGGAAAGAGGCAGAATGAGATTCTGGTTGCAGGCTGAAGAGATTTCTTCCAATGTCACCTACAAATTCTTTGCCAACAACAAGGAACTGTCTGGAGCTGATGTAAGATACACTGTAGTTTAAGGCATGGACACACAGTACTGAGAAATGGAAAAAATTCTTCTTACACTGGCCTCAAGCTGAAAGAATTGTCTGTGTTCCCTCGATACACACTGACCATGATTCATTCAGCTGCATGTTGCAACATTTAAGCCACTGTAGAAAATGTATCCATATTCACAAAGTCTGTCTTAGAGTATAATATGACATTTTTTACAACAACCAACTCTATTTTTCTGCAGCCCAACAAGATGGGTCATGACGTCTCTACAGGTATTATTGAGTTCATCATGGACCATTTCACTGTTGAAAATGAGGGGACATTTACCTGCCAGATCACAGATGGAGGAGGCAAAGGACAGAGCTCACTGGTTCTGATTGGAGATGGTAAGAGAGGCCAAGTCTGATTTCTCACTACCAGCATCTCCACGGTCTCTCTGAACTGGTAAAACCATGTACAATCCAGCTAAAACTGACTACCATCTATCATCATTAATCATCAATCGCAGAATTGTGATCAGTAAATAGTAACATGTTTATCCACTCAGGTTTTACAGTGCTATGAAACTAAAAAAAAAAAAAAAAAACAAGGTAAGACTGACCAAAAAAAAAAAAAAAAATCTATATATACAATGTTGCTGCTGAGTCCATGACCCTCATGACAGTCGAACTGAGATTGGAGTATTAAACCATGACATATATCAACCTATAGTCTACACACATAAATCATATTCAGCTATATATTATACAACATAAATATTGTTATTGTATTCATGTAAAAGCTTATAATTGACCCAGACTGAGAAAGGCATGGCCATGCATATCATGGCTTCTTCCATTTCGGGCATGACAGGTTTTGAAGGAGACATACACCACCCATTTTCCAAGCCGGACAACATTAAAAATGTAATTGCCCAGGCTACTAGAGTTTAAGTACTGCCGCAGAGTTTTTTTTAAATGAAATTTCAATGATAAACAAATTAAGCATGCTTTGACTTGTCAGTGTTTTTGATTAAAAAAAAAGAGTTTCAATTGAATTAGAGCAGGGCTACAGTGTTGTCCAGCCTTCAGTCAGCATGTAGTCAGTCCCACAGAGCCAAGCAACTTCGAGCTTTGATAAAGAGCGCATGTCCATGTATACATTTTTAAGTGATTTATATTTGGCTGCCAATACTTAGACGCTAGTCAGAAGATGGTCCAATAGCAATTCTCCACCTCAGCCAGATATACTTTGCTGCACTGCAAGTCCACGCTGACTCAAACTTGCATGCACAATTTGAGACCTGACATGAGATTTGATCATAGCCTCCGCTCATGTCCGTGTTGATTAATGTCAAACTTTTCGTGGAAATAACCATATGCCCAGTTTTCTGTTGAATGTCTATTTTGTAAATGAGTGGGCTTACGTGTGCAAAAACGAGTTGCGATGTTTAAATCCTTATTTTCCTCTGTGCTATTCAGTGCAGACAAGTTGCAGCTAGAATGAACACAGCCTTCAGAGACATATGAAGTGTATAGTATACAATATATGTTCTTGACTTACTGCACCTTTAGTAAAAAAGACTACATTATAGAAATGTTAGCTCATAAATGTAAACGTGGATATGACACTGTTACTGTATATATGAAGGACACGCAAAGATTCAAATACGGTAGCTTGATTTCACAAATTGTGATTCCTCTCTCATACAGAGGACCATTAGCCAGCTAATCCACTGACAATCTATATCAACTACTAGCAGCAACACTTTGATCTTTTAATTATTCTCTGTTTATGTGTATCTGAATGTGCACACAGGTTTCAAGGCAGCGCTGGCTGAGGCTGAATACCAGAGGAGAGAGTACATCAGAGTCAAGGAGGGTAAGAAATACAAAACATCATCCACTCTTGTGCTTGTATGAGCTTCTACACCACTTAGCCTGAGACCAGCTTGCCACTATGTTGCCTTGGAGACAACTGATCTAATCATCAGAGTACGGGAAAGAAACAGACCTGCATTACCTAAAGTGGGAGTTGAAACCTTAAAACTGAAATGGACTCATTTGAAATGGCTCTTCACATTTCAGAAACCATCCCAAATTTAGAATTATATAGCGTCCAATACACCAATAAAACAGCTGCCATAGGAGTGAATGTAGTTTCCATAGTGGTATTTTGCATTAAGAATTTTAAAACCATACTTACACACAAGACAGGTAATAGAGCTCATACAATCAAATACAAGTAATTTGTTTTACGCTCACGTCTTCCCTGGGCCTTTTTTTCTCATGCCTTCATCCACTTCAGGTCCCCACTTCAGCGAGTTCCTGTCACTTCAGGTTGGAGATGACTGCTCTGTCACTCTGGTCTGCAAGGTAAACACAGCCAAACTCAATAATTATTGAATATTTGCACTCTAAACAAATGGGAGTGTGACTCATTAGCCATTCTATGGAGGCTGAGTGCAGGATGTGAAAATGCTGTGTAATGATAAGGTCCAGATTGAAAATGACCAGAATTACACTGTCAGGATTTGTTTTGGCATTGTTAGCATGAAGCACATAATTAAGACAATTTGGAAATGAAAGTATCGTTCATATCCCTGGAGACAATCTGAAGCCGGCATCTGTTTTAATCTGTTTGTCAGTTCAGCCCAAACAAGTGCATTTTGAATAATGTGGAAACATAATGGACATATGCTGTAAATTAGGTGGAGAGAATTTTTAAACTATGCACAGCAGGCATATGCCTTTTTGAAAGCATCAACTATTTTGCAAAAATAGGTGTCAGTGATTAGTTAGGGTGAAATATATATTCTTTAGAGAAAAAGGACTATGGGCCAAAGTTCTTGAATGGAACCTTTAGGGTGAATAAACTGAAATTTGAACACATCACTGACTTGTTGGATTTTCGCCTTGTAATGAAGTATAAATTCTGAGGTATGCAGCATTTATGGCATTGCTAACATGTTTCACTAAGGTGTGAACACTCACAGAACATCTCCAATGGCCCGGTTACACTTTAAGTGTGAAATGACAGGCCGTCATGAGCTGCAACACATCTAAGTTTAGGACTGATAAGAGACTCTTAGAGGCAGATTTATGGGTAAGTGCAAAAGTGCAGATTTTGGGCTGGGTCCATCTGAGACTTATTTGGCGCCTATGGGATTTGATGATAAAGTTGCTATAGAAGAAGGAACTTTTACTTTTTAATGCTAATTGTGTTTTAATAAGATTTGTGATCATGTTTTTTATTGCAGGTTGCTAACTTAAAGAAGGAATCAGTGTTCCACTGGTATAAAGAAGACACTGAGATCATCCCTGATGTGAAGCCTGACCTGGGATCAGGAGTCTGTAAACTTCCAATTAAGCTGGTAATTTCACTATGTTGTTATTAATCTTCTGAAAGAAACCGTGTATAATACTTTGGTTACACATGCACATAGAAAAATGTAGTATAGTGCAGTGGCTATGCTAAGTCAAGGCATGGATGCTATATTTTGGTCACTGACTTGGGTCAGTGACCAAACATGCTGCGGTGTCCTTCAATTTAGCATTTCTAAAGACACTTCACTCCAAAATTACAGACCTCACAATGTCTTCATATTTAGAATTCAACAAATCTGTTCCCCATGTCCTCTACACTATTTTATGTGATCTGTCTTTTGTGTCTTCTCTAGTTTTCACTGAAGACAGCGGGAATTTATAAGGCCACCATTAGTGATGACAGAGGAAAAGATATGAGCCAAATTGACATCTCCGGAAAAGGTAAACATATCTGTCTTGCTGATTACTTAGGGGAGTAATTCACTGACTTGCTGGTAGGCTGGTTTTCTAACTGAGCATAATGTGAAAAAAGAGTTTGATGCTCATTAAAAACTAGGAGACAGGGAAAAAAAGATCCAAATGTATAGGCTGTATCTGTATATGGTAAACTAATGAATTTTTAAAACCCCCAACTTTGCTTTTCCAACTGCTGTATAAAAATAGTTCTTCCCATGTGACAGCTCGCTCACCTGCTGGCTGTATTTATTCCTGAGAAAATACATTTTAATGTTCCTGTAAAAGTTTGTATGAAATAAACTTAAACTGGTACTCTGTAGAGCTGCAAATAAATGTTATTTTCATTATTGAATAATCTGCTGATTATTTTCACATTTAATTGATTGTTTAGTCTATAAAATGTCTTTTGCTATCAAAAATGACGAAAAAGCAGAAAGAAGCCTATGATCTCTTACTGAAATAGTTTGCAATTTTTCTTCTGATTAATTGGGGCAACCTCTAGCGCACCTGGCGGTGTGTGCACTCCATATAGGCTCAGTCATTTGCTGCGACCCAGGTTTGATTCCAGCCTGCAGCCCTTTGCTGAATGTCATCCCCCCTCACATTCCCCTCAGTCTACAGCTATCCTGTCAATAAAGCCAAAAATGCAAAGAACAAAAGAAATTAATTGATCAATTGACAAAGAGTTGCAGCTGTAGTACTCCAAAGTACTTCAAGCATGTACTTCTTTGTGCATTTTGATGGCAGAACTGAGTATTTCTGTCCTTTTCAGATCCCATTTTGTCGCCTCTCAATTAGAGGTTAATAAGTATTTAATTAGAGATCAACTGACAAATACAGCTCTTCACACTTTTTTTGCCATTTTACCTAAGTTGGGATGCCAGCAAGGAACAGAAGTATTCAGTAAATTTGTTTATAATGGCAGCAGGAATACTGAGTCACAGTTTTCAGAGAAATGTTTTATTCAAACCTTTCTATACTTTGCTTTGAAAACAGCCACCAGAGGGCAGCATCGTGACTTTCCCTCCTCTTGGCTCTTTCCCTGACCCCATGTTTTTCTGCCTCTCTTCTAGTCTTTGACGATGCCATAAATAAGATCAGCCAACTGGCTGGTGGGTATCTGCATTTTCACACACACACACACACACACACACACACATATACACACATATATACACAGACATCAATCATCTTCTTATATCCATATTAAAAACAGTACTAAACATCACTGTCATCATCCTCTAACCACTGAAGGGATCATGTGCAAATTATCTGAACACGACACAATCACACCACATTGATAAAAGATTTGGTAGATCCATCACCAGCCTGATACATTTCTGTTTTTAAAATCCTACTGCTTCACACACACACACACACACACACAAACATGCACACTTATCAGCGTGTGGCAGAAGTTGTCATGCTGGAAGCATTTGGCCATCATGCCATCATGTGGTGAAATCACTTTAAAATTCCACTGCGCTGTCACAGTGACAGTGTGGAGGAGCATCTTACTCCTATTTTAAGAGACAGTCACTTGACAGCTCTGCAGCAACTGTTACAGCAGTGGTTGCAGAGGAGAAGAGGGTTCATTACTGTGATAATGGGAAACCATGGTGATGTGACCAGGTGGATGACACACTTGTACACTTGTAATGTGCAGCGAGGAAAGTCCCATACAGACAGTGTAGTATAAAACTCCCTTTGAAGTATAATAGCTTTTTTTTCTTAAAAAAAAAAAGAAGTTATTAAAGCTTCTGATGCTGGAAACGTTTTATTGAATGCAGCATACAAACAGTCTGCACTCCAAAATCTGCACTCTGCTTCATTAGTGCAATTCTGCTCTTCAATCTGGATAAAGGTAACAATAAGAGGGAAGTCTTAAAATAGATACCACAAATGGCTGCAGATGGAAGTTTAATTTTATGTGATTAATCCTGAGCAAGAGGCGAGGTTATCCAGCAGCAGATGGAAAATATGTATCTGATTCTCATTTCAAATGTGCCTCTCCATAACCTCTATCACCTCCATCACCTCCTCTAGGAGCCAGTGCAGCAGAGTTGGTGATTAACTGCACAGCAACAGGCATTCAGCTGCAGTGTCACATGAAGTATTACACCTCAGAGATGAACATCACCTGGTTTCATGGGTAAGAAATTATATTTATAACACTTATAACACTGTCACTGCAACACCATCAACAACTACTACCAGGAAGAAGAAGAAAATAATGACAACAACATCAGTATATGTAGTCATAGTAGGGGTTTTAGGAGGAATAAGAGTATTCTTTTAAGTTTGCCCACAAACATGCTGACCACAAACACATTATTCTGCTTTTCTCTCAAGTTAAATTGCCGGGAGTGGCAAAAACAATAAGCAACATAATAAAACTTGTGATGGCTGTTGGCAAGTGTTTTCATTATCCTGGTTATTGCAGGAAAATGAAACTGTTTTGTGACAAAAATCCCACCCCTATCATTTTCTATAAAGAAGCAAGGTTTTTCAGCACTTAAAAGCACTCTGTTTTACCCTGGAGATTATGAAATAAGGAGGGAGAACAGAAAGGAGGACAAAAAGATAGAAAAACATGACAAAAAAAATGAAGAGAAATAAAAAGAAAGAAAGAAGAGTGACAGGGGGTAGTGGAGGCTTTTTCTGTTATTTAAGTAAAATGATGGAGATTAGACTTTTGACCTCTCCACACTCTTTCTGTGAGTGTGTGTGAGAAAGCGACAGATAGCAGCAGAGAGAGGGATTGGTATCCCTTTGCATAACATTAGGCAGGCATGTAAACATGATTTTCTATTACCTCTGCAACAGGCTCCCCCTGTTCACAAACACTACACAAACACATAAACACAAACCTCTCCTCTCTCCTCCACAGTGAGACTAAACTCTCCCACAGTGACAAGATTGTGATTGGAGGAACCCCTGCGATGGCAACCATGGAGGTATGATTGTCTCTACAATGCTTAACAGTATACGCCTCTTAGGTGGATCATACATGAGTTGTTTTATGACAACAAAGCCCTGTAGGCAGTCGTACTATTGCTCAAAAGTCCTCAAAGTGCCTTTGTAGAGGTGATACCAGGGCAACTTTGAGACGAATTGGATAATCTCACCTTTAGAAGGGGTAGCTAATGAGTAAAAACATCATGCATTTAAAAATTCATTTAACTTAATTAATTAAACAGCGTATCTTCCTTTTGCTTTTTGTCTGAAAGCTTTATAATTGTAATTACCTGGTAGATGAATGATTCTTTTTCAAACCATGAATTAAAGTAAAAATAAATAGCCAGACACTGATTAGTTTATGGGTTTTAATTGATTGATTGATTCACAGGTGATTGAACCAGTGGAGAAGGATAAAGGAAAATACTCAATCATAATCACCGACCCTGAAAACTCACATAAACGCACACTGGACCTCAGCGGTGATGGTCAGTACCTCCTCTCTCTCTCTCCCTGTCTCACTCACTCTTTTTATTGACAGTACAGTAAAAGCAGGGCTGGAAACAACACATTTGTTTTTATAGAGCTCTTGGCTTCAGTCTGTAGTTTAAGACTTTGAAGTGATACTCCAACCAAAATCTATCTTTTGAGTATCAAACACTCATCCCCGCAGGCTTGAGAACTGGCTGTAAAAAGTTTGCTGTTCACTCTTTCAGAAAAAAAACAAAAAAACCCAAAATTGCCGCTGTATTGAATTCATGATGGTTACAATGGACTCCAATAGGGATGGAGTGTCATGAAAGAAAAAGTATCAAAATATCCAAAGAAACTCTTCAAAACTCTTCTTAAGCATATTCAGCTTCTCCTGTTTACCATTATAATCAGTATGTTTTACTTATATGACAAATTATATGACCAATTTGGATGTCGTTTTACTCCCAAGTTCTGAAGCTATGCCAGAAGAGGTGTATTTATAATTTCACCAAAATATGTTTGTTTAACCGACATTTATTTAGGACCCCCTCCAGAAAAAAATCAAGTTTTTAACCATGTTAATATGTTCACACACCATGGCTGATTGTTTTCGCCTTAGTATTGCAGTGAACAAATAATCGTTTCAGACAGCCAGGATTTCATACATCATAAACCTAAGGAACGAGACCATCACTTTCGAAACGAGGACTATCAGAGGAGAAGCCAAATTTAGCAATGTTTTGGTAGTTTTCAAGCTAAATTTCAATTTCACTTAAATTTTTACAATTAACTAACTAAACAGAATGACAGATCAGTTATTCACCTCTCATGTCACAAACTGCTGCAGTGGAAAAAAAACCAACTCATGGAGAGCTCCATCTGCACTGCAGTCACAGACCCATGAAAACCTTTGACTTAAGAGAGGGGACACAGAGTGATATAAAGGGACACATACGTTTTAAAGAAAAGAAAAAAAACGAAAGTTTGCTGTTGTCCCTGGCCCCTCATTCTATTCAATTTTGGGTGGATATAAGAATATATATATACATACATATACACTATATATATATATATATATATATATATATATATATATATATATATATATATATATATATATATATATATATATATATATATATATATATATATATATATATCTAAAGATTACTATTAAAAAGGAATCTTAAAGATGTTTTGAAAGCAATGTGAATTCCTTTAAGTTTATGATAAATCTTATGATTCTGCTTGTTTAATTTAATATACACCAATCTAAATTTGCCAAGTCATCCCCCTGCTTAAAAGTTTGTCGCTGATAGATTTTTATTATTTCAAATTCAGAGCGGGAACATGTAAATAATAATAAATAATCATAATAATAGTAATTTTATCTACCCATACATCATTGTAACCAATTACTTAGTGATCTGTCTACTACACAATTTTAAAATGCTTTCTTTTCCTCATTACCTTAATGATTATTTTCATTCCATTATTTGTCTTTTTTGACAAAATGTGAAGTCACGGATGTCCGACTTTGTGCAATTTACATTCTTAATGAAAAAGAGGTTAATCTAACATTAGCAACACATTATTAGCTGTTTGATAGTCAAGCCCAAGGCTCATGTTATCTATTACAGTTTACAAGCAGAGGTTTGTGTGCTTGATGAGCAGTGTTGAAGGTGAGCAGGTTGGGCTGCAGGCGAGTGGCTGAGGGGCGGGACTAATTTGCACATCCATCGTTCAGTGCATACCAAATGAGGCAAAGGTGTAGCATGTATCTAAGCTGTTATAAGGCATCAAGAATTTTTTCTTTCATGGAAAACATATTAAAATATGTAAATGTTATGAGCAGAGATGAGTTTTTATGGGTTTAATAAATGCTGGAAGAGGAGCAGTTGTTCATGAAGAGGCAAGTAACAGCCAACTCTTCAACAAGGGTTCTGTGTTTTTTATAGTTTGACTGCAATAACTCTCTCAGTCATTTCACAGACAAGGTTGCAAACATCAGGGCAAACATCTCACCTTTGTCCAGTCCTCTCACTAATGGTTTCTCCAACCCATCCATCTTAAACTTCCTCTGTGCTGTGTCCATAGGTGATATTGTAGCCTTGCTAGGAAAAATGAAACCTTCCTCAAGCACTTTATATATCTTACCAACCTGTCTGTTTTTAAAGGTTTTGCCCCTGCACAGGCAATATTTTTTATCAGGATGTGTTCAAAGACATTTTAAGCAGGCTATTGTCCAACCTTTGTTAAAGAAACCATCCATGGATCCTTCCCTGCCTGAGAATTACAGGTCAATATCCAAACTCCCACTGCTTTCTAAAATCTTAGAAAAGGTTGTTTGAAAAACAACTTTTTCAAACACTGGAGCAGCACAGGGTGTTCGATAAATTTCAATCTGGTTTCCATAAACTACATTCAACTGAAACGGCTCTCCTCAAAGTGTGAAATGACATTTTAATAACTGTAGATGCTGGTTGTTATTCAGTCATGGTTTGTTAGCGCAGCATTCACCGTTGACCACCAAACTTGCATCCATAGGCTAAGGAACATGGTAGGCATTTCTGGGATTGTATTAGAGTGGTTCTTCTCCTATCTTTCAGATAGAACAATGTCAGTCTCTGTAGGTTTAATTTCTGTCAGATTCTGCTGCTTTGTCATGTGGTGTCCCCCAGAGATCGGTTTTGGGGACTTTTTTTTTTATTTTCTGTGTACATGTTGCCTCTGTGAGTTCAGTAACGCCTCTTATCTTTTACATGCTGATGATAATCCAATGGTATTTTTCATTAAACCTGATGAGCTCCAAAAACAGTCTATATGGAAAACTGTTTAATCACCATTAGGAGCTGGATGGGGAATACTTTTCTGCAGTTAAATGCAGATAAAACTGAGGTTTTGATTATTTTCCCAGATAACCTCCAATCAACAGTCAAGGAGAACCTTGGTACCCTGTCATCTTCCTGTCAATCTAGTCCTCGTAATCTTGGCATATTCTTTGATCATTCCATGAGTTTCAGTACTTAGATTGGGACACTGACCCAAGTGTGCTTTTTTCATCTCAGGAACATAGCCAAACTACTGCTGAATCAAGAAATGAAACTATGATGTTAATACATGCATTCATTTCTTCATGCTTAAACTGCTGTAATTCTCTTTTCACCGGTCAGTACAAATCCTCATTACACCGCTTACAAACAGTCCAAAATGCTACTGCTCAGTTCCTAACTCAATCCAACGGATGGTCAGATATGACCCAATTTTAACCATGTTGACCGGCTTCCCGTTAATTTCTGGATAATTTTTAAAATCTTTATTTGCGTACTGATAGAGCCCTACATGGCCTTGGTTCAATATATATAAGTGACCTTCTACTGCCCCATACTACAAGAGGGGCCCTTAGATCCTCCTCCCAAGGTTTTCTCAGTGTTCCTTGGACACATTTCAAGACTCGGCAAGCCTGCCAAATGCAGATCTCTGGACTCTGTGGAGTCGTTTAAATGCACTTAAAAAACCTTCCTGTTCAGACAGGTATTTGGGTAGCATATAGTGCTTTATGTTTTAATCCTGTGTTTTTATCTGCTCTCACTGTATGTTTTAGCTGGGTATTATTTTTATTTATTTATTTTTCTTTTATTTATTTTTTCTGTTTGTGAAGCACTTTGTGACTGGGTTCTGTGAAAGGTGCTATATAAATAAACTTTGCTTGCTTCCTTGCTTTTTATAGTTCAAGTTCTTTATTGTTATATGCAGAACAATTACAAAGAAGCAGTCACTGGCAATGAAAATCTATTTTATATGAATACTCGAAAGGTAGATTTTTAGAGGAGTATCACTCTAAAACGAAGTGAGGAGACAATTAGTGTTGTGAACAGTAACAGTGAAATTCTGTTTTTTTTCTTTTGCAGTATATGAGAAGGCCTTTGCGGAGTTCCAGAAACTCAAGTAAGACAGCACTCTCAAACCCCTCTTTGCCTTTCTGTGTGTATCTTTTAGTCAGACTAACTCTGCTAATGATGCAGTGTGAGTTCGCATTCAAACTCACACTGCTTAATCACAGCAAGTTTGACACCTGGTAGTTTTAAGTAATGTATAATGATTGCCCAAGATATTTTCTGTTACTGAAAACAATATTATTTGTCCTTGTTTAAAAAAATTTAAAGCACAAACATTTACCATGAATACGTTTGGCATTTTCAGAGTGGTTTTGCTTATAACTGAATATTAAAATTACATCTTCTAGAGATGAAATAGATTTCATTTTAACCTTTAACATCTAAAAACCTTCTGCTTGGAAGGTACCGGTACAGTAAAGCCTGCAGACCTGTTCAGCCAGACAACTTGAACTGAGCTTTTACTACACACACAGCTTCCTTTACTGACCGCAAGATGCACAAAGATCCTACACACCCTTTTTCAATAAGAGGATCAATTTTAGGGATCAATAGACATCCCGCTCTTTTGATGTATCTACTCTGCTGCTGTTTTACTGTTTGCAAACATTGGAACTACTGTTTCTTTTTGGCACTGCCGATGATTCTTGTGTGATTGCTCACTGAACTGCTAGTACTGTAATGTTGTGTTAAAACTGTCACCCCACTATTAGATTCGGTTTTAATGCACCTTTCTGTGCAAGATAATGCACATGTTTACATTTGATGTATTTGTAAACACTATACACTTTTTAGAGATAGAGCTGCTTTTCAGTTTACTAATGCTTAAATTAACATTTTAAAATGTCAAAGAGTACAGTGAATTCAAACCCCCAGTGCTGCTGTCTGGAAAAATCTAGAATATTATCATTTTAGATGAAAATGATGATGTTAAAAAAGAGAAGCAGTCAGGTTGCAGAGATCCTGTTGGGTCCTTTGGCTAGTTGGGCCAAAGCGAAACCCCCACACACTAACTTTTACAAATCTGTTCAGAAAAATCAATTGAAATTACAAATACTAAACACTGCATGCAGAGTGGAAACTGTCCAAATCCCTTTTCTAATTAACATTCAAAGAAAGACATTTAAGCACAAGATTTTACAAACACACTGAAACAAGCGACACCCTGTCGCCCTTTTGATTGAGCATCAATATGCCGAGAGGAGAGCAGAGTTGCCCCAGCCATCTGGTCCTGTGGCTGACCTCTAGTCCTTCCATGCTGCTCTGACAGTCCTCACCCAGTGATTACAAAGCAATATCATTTTTCCCATAGAAAAGATTGTGTTTAGTCCCTGGGAAAACTATTGTATTATGTGATTTGGCTCAAAACCCAAAATACCTTGTGGTAAACCATCTGACCACTGCCACTGACCCAAAAATAGAGAGGTAGTTGTGTGTGTGGTCAGTGAGCAGAATCACATAGAATGTAAAAGAAAGTATACGGTCGATTTAATTTATTTAATTTGTCCTTGAACCTGCTACATCTTTGGAGTTGAAGGATGAGTTGATTAAAAACAGTAGCTACTGTGAAGATCCCATCCGGTTGCTTGGGCATGTTGCTGCTGATGGCATCATTCAATTCCTGCACTGCATTTTCTGAATTTGCATCAGAGTCTTGTGTCCTTATGGCCCCCAACAAAGTCCACCCATACAGTGCAATAGCTTGATCCAGGATGTTAGGGGTTAGCATGTCTCTGTGAAGATGTGTGCAGAGCTACTGTATCTCTGATTTCCTGTTGCTGATTGAGCCTCAATCATCTCATTTCTCCTGTGACCGGACACTAGCCAAAAGAGGGCTTGGTAGAAGAACAGCTCTTAGTCCAAGTCTGGTCAGCCTTGCCCTGATGCCGGCTCTCCCGCCTCTCTTCGTCCGACACTTTCGGTTTTGTTTCTCCCCTCTGGTCTGACCGGCCGCTCAGCGAATGCTGTTGGTGGGGATCCTCTGGTTGTCTGCTGCATTCCGTCCAAAACCCACACAACTTGTCCAGATGTTGATAATGTGCTTCTCTATCATAGAAAAGTCGTGCCTCAGCAGAAGGGGCCATGGAGAAAAAACAGGAAAGCATAGCAAAATATAGCAAAAAAGTAGCGAGGGCTTGAGGAGCGACAGGCTGCTACATTTACATGCACTGCCGTCATCATAGCAAACACACCATTACCAAAGTTGGCTATTCTTCATTAATAATTTATTCATAAATAACTTATTGTTAACTTATTTTTCTGTGTGTTTCAGGGCTGAGGCCTATGCTGAAAAGAGTGAGTTCATCCCTCCATTTTCCTTGTTTCTTTGTTTAATACAGTTACTTTTTTAGAAAGTTGCTTTCTATAGTTCTGTTAAAAAATGAGCATTGTTCAGCCATTGGGCCGCATCTTATACCTGACACAAAGCGGAACTGTCATTGCTTGTTTCAGACCAATGCAGTTGTTGTTTTCATGGCTAGCGCTCCGGTTGTAACGTAGCAAGTACATTTGCTACCCGTAAGTAGCAAATGTGCTTGTGCATCTGAAATAAGGTGTGGTCAGACATATTGTTGTCGCATTGGTATTTTGAGGCAGCAGAAAGCAGTTGTGCCATTGACCAACAAAATCTGGTCTAATATCAGAAGGGCAGAGAATTCCTGCAATTTAATGGAGCTTTATTCAAATAGTAAGATGCACCCAAATAGGCTGGTTCACAACAGGTGTACACTCTGCTTTTTACACACACATGGGCATGTGAATGGATTACAGGTGATACATCATCAATGTGTAAAAATCACATTCTCTTAAATGTTAGCAGAGCAGAGGAGCAAGAAAGATGCTGTGGGCATTTATGCGTGAGAAGCAGTGTGACTTCATTGATTATTTGAGAAGCTCATAGTTTAGTTCTGTTTCCAGTGTCAGGGTAATAAGTACGCTTTTTAGTTGGCTGCTAAAATGTTTCATGATATTTGCTGCAGTGACATTACTGCTTGTAGTGCATTACTCTCAGCAGAAAACTGCTCCCTTCTACAATTTGCCAAATCCACCATGTAAATAGTAATGCCCCAGATGCAGACACACCTGGATTTTAAAAGGAATGGGAGATGACATTTTAGTTGGTTGAATTCACGTCACGCCTAAAACACACCCATGATTTAAAAGGGACTAAAAACATCCTCTCTGCCCCTTTTGTCTACTTCGAGTTTAGATTATGCGCCGTTTCACTATCAAAAGTGGTTGGACATATCCTGAATGCACTTGCGCCATGCACATCAGAACATGCGTTCTAAAACTTTTAAATAGGACCCATTGTCTCGAAAAAGGCATAATGCAACTAATGTTCAATTGTCTTAAAGAAAATGATGACCCAGAGTTCATCATCAATATAATTAGCAATGGGAATGATTGTTAATATTACTAATGGTTTGTTTCAGACCGTGGTAAAGTGGTAGGAGGACTGCCGGATGTGGTCACCATTATGGAAAAGAAGGTGAGTGTCTAACATGTGATTTTAGTTGCTTTAAATTTGTGTATGTTTGTCTTAGAAGACATGAACTTTGATCTTCCTGCAGACCCTGAGTTTAACATGTACAGTGTGCGGGGACCCCAAACCTCAGGTCTCGTGGTTGAAGAACGGAGCAGATGTAGAACCTGATGATCAGGTAAATGCTTCAGTCACACTAACAGGAAAAATCGGTTCAAACTAGACCTAATTTTTTTCTTTGGTTCCTGCCTGCCAAATGCTTCTGCTGACTGTTAAAGCGTTTTACTCCCTTCCTTTCCTTCCCATTATTAATTCCCTTATTAATCAGACACAATTGCAAGAGTTTATTTCTATTAAGTTGTCTTCCGATACTATAAGGTTTCTATACTCAGTACGCGTCTACTGGATTCTGTTGTTACTCCCAGTGGCTTTGACTGTGGTTCAATATTTAGCTCACTCTTTGGATTCATAGGCGTAGCATCCCTAATGTGCACTGAACTGTTCAAATGCAGTGTATGACCGTGACTGCAATTATGGTTTTACAGTCACAGTTAGTGCTATGATGACAGTTCTAGACATTGAACATTTAAAATGACATGAAAACTAAAATATTGGAGTGAGTAATATTTGAATGAGAGATTCAGAAAATACTACAGGAAATATTGAGTTGGTAACAAACAAAGTACTTTCTTAGAAGTGTGTGTTTCAATTAAGTTTTAATTACTACACAAAACTGAAACTAATGAATAAGATCTCCACTGATGCACTTTAGTTCTTTGTTGGAAACTGACTGATTGCACCTAGAAGTCTCTACACAGCCTCCATATGCCCTGCTGAGTTGATCAGGATTAGGGGAAACAAAAAGACCTCTACCTGCTTTTTGATAAAGACCTTAGCACCAGTTACAATCTCTCACTAGAGAGATGTGCATGCTTTCGGTAAGGTCAGCATTACCAGCACACTCCTGGATTGGTAATGGAACAAATTTACCTCTCACAACTCACTGACCTACTTGCCAACCAGTTAAAGTCTACAGCCTATCCCCAGTCAGTTGAGGCTCTTTCAACAGCATCAGCATCCTGCGGCTCTGAACGGCTTTGAAGATTTAAGTTTGAGAAACCGCGGTCCAGGTGGAATATGTGTTGAAGTTTGCCCTCTTCTTTATTCATTTCCACACCTGCTAATAATCTGTCTAAAACAAGAGCTGACGTCCTATGTGATGTTTTTTAAACCTCAGGAGTGCGCCTCTCCTACCTCATTACCACAGAGGATACTAAAGATATTAACAGAAAAACAAACAGGAATATATACAGATCAAGACAATATTGCGTTGAAACTCAGCGCAGGAATAGGTGTTACTGGCTTAAACAGAGGTGTGTCAGAGGGGGTGGTGAATGACAAAGATGAATAATTTTTAACATTTTGTCACACAACAACCATCATTATCAAGTATTTTTGTTATACAGGAGGTACCTTTCGTCAGTCAAAAATGAGGAACAATGAAACTGCAGATTAGCCCTCACTGATCTAAAATGAATGCAGTTATGCAAGAGTATATACTAGTGTGTTTTTTGATCATTTTTCATCATATATAATACAATTACTTTTTTCATTATTTTTTATGGCATACTATACTGTGACTTTTGTCATGACTTTCAATGTCATATCATACTGTGACTTTTCTTCATGACTTTTGATGACACTCTATACCAAGTGATTCTTCAATTTTTGATGACATATTATGCATAGATTTTTTTCATGACTTTTAATGGCATACTATAATGTGACTTTTTAAAAAAAGATTTTTGATGACATACTATCCTATGTCATTTATCATGATCTTGATGACATCTAAAACTATACCATCTACATCACA